>NC_132787.1:40056819-40357991 GCF_048418805.1 Vulpes vulpes | reverse complement strand
TAAATTTTTCCAAATATCTAAGGAAGAAATTATACCAATTCTCTACAATCCCTTCAGAAGAAAGAAGCAGAGGGAATACTTCCTAATTCATTCTATGAGGCCAGCATTACTCTAATAGAAAAACCAGACAAATACATTATAAGAAAAGAAACCTATAGGTCGATCTATCTCATGAACACAGATATTAAAATGTTGATAAAATATTAACAAATTTATTCTAATGTATTAAAATAAATTACACACCATGACCAAATGGGATTTATCCCAGGTATGCAGGCTGGTTCCATACTAGAAAATCAATTAACAGAATCCTTCACAACCACAGGCTAAAAAAGAAAAGTCACATGATCATATCAATAGATACAGAAAAAGAATTTGAGAAAATCCAACACCCATTCGTGATTTAAATGATCAATAAGCCAGAAATAGAGGAGAACTTCCTTAACTTGATAAAGAGCATCCGTGAAAACCCTACAGCTAAAACCATATTTTAATGGTGGGAAAATGGAAGCTTTTCTTCTAAAATCAGGAAAAAGGCAAGAATGTCTCCTCTTATCACTCCTTTCAACAGCATAATGGAAATCCTAGCTAAAACAATATGACAAGAAAAGGAAATAAAATGTATAAAGATTAGGAAGGAAGAAATAAAACTGTCTTTGCAAGTAACAAATTGCCTATGTAAGAAGTCTGAATGAATACACTAGAAACTCCTGGGGGAAAAAAAGTGATTTTAGCAAGGTCGCAGGATACAAAGTTAACATGCAAAAGTCAATCACTGTCATATACACCAGCAACAAACAAGTGGAATTTGAAATTAAAAGCACAATACCATTTACATCAGCACCCCAACAATGAAAAGGTAGCATAATATTCCTATCAGAGAAATGCCTATTCAAGTTCTTTGCCCATTTTTTAATCGGATTATTTGATGTTTTTGGCTCCCTACTTCTGTTCTGAGAGTTCTTTATGTATTTTGGATATTAACTACTTATAAAATATATTATTTGAAAAATTTTCTGCATTCCATAGATTGCCTTTTCATTCTGTTGACTGTATTCCTTGATGTACAAAAGCTTTTAATTTTGACGTGGTCTCATTCGACTATTTTTGCTTTTGGTGCCTATGGATTTTCTCCTTTTTTTTTTTTTTTTTTTTACAACTTTTTGTCTCAGGGCCGATCTCAGTCAGTACCTACACCGAGTGGCTAAAACTAGGATTAAAAGCTTGTAGTCTAACTAGCTTAAAATACCAAAAGACAGAATTTTGGGAATCCATTGCATCTGGAAATTGAAGAGAGAAATCCAGGAATGGAGAGAGCCATATATGAAGAGCCCAAAAATCTGCATATAAATGCTGACTGGTTCCTGATTTACAAATCTATGTAGCAGATTCCAAGGAGTCCTGCTAAAAGTGAAATAATTTATCAGTGGTTTTGGCAGATACTCAGAGGAAACAGATCATAGAGTACAAGTCCACCTAAATTAATTGCCCACTAAAACAAAATAATAAACCTTCTTCAGAGGAAAACAGGATCTCTACCACATATCAATAACAATGTCCAGGGTATAATATAAAATAAATAGAAATACAAAGAAACGTGAAAATGTGACCCCTTTTCCAAAGAAAAGGCAATCAATGGAGGTAAACCTCAAAATAAGGTTGTACTTGGCAGATAAGTATTTTAAAGCCACCATTATGGAGCACCTGGGTGGCTCAGTGGTTGAGCATCTGCCTTTGGCTCAGATCATGATCCCAGAGTCCTGGTATCCAGTCTTACATAGGGCTCCCCAGGAGAGCCTGCTTCTCCCTCTGCCTATGTCTCTGCCTCTCTATCTGTGTCTCTCATGAATAAATAAATAAAACCTTTTTTTTTTAAACAAAAGCCACTACTATACCTATATTCTAATATATAAAGGAAAATATGGTAATATGAAGTTAATAGAGAATTGAAACTATGTAAAATAACCAAATTGAAATATATATTTAATAAACATACACAAATTTTTAAATTTACTAGATGAGATTAATAGTTCTCACCACATTTATTTAACATTTTACTAGAAGTCCTAGCCAGAGCAATGAAGCAAGAAAAAGAAATAAAGGGCATGAAGTTTGGCCAAAAAGAAAATTATTTATCTTTCTAGAAGGCATGTTTGTTTACATAGAAAATACTCTACTATATAAAAAACAGTATAACACTAAAAGTATGAAAAAAATTGGTAAGTTGGACTTAATAAAGTTAAATTTTTCTGCTTTGTAGAGGACATTGTTGAATCAAAAGACAAGTGACAGTGCAGTGTAAGGAATATAGTCAATGATGTTATAATAGTAATGTATCAAGACCAATGGTAGCCACACTTGTGAATATAGCATAATGTAAGACTTGTTCAATCACTCTGTTGTACACCTGCAACTAATATAATATTGTGTGTCAGTTATACTCAAATATATACAAGCCACACATTAGAAGGAAAATGTTTGCAAAACATATAATTGATAAAGAACTTATATGCAAAATATACAAAGAACACTTAAAACTCAACAATAAGAAGCTACCCAATTAAAAAGAGGCAAAAGGTTTGTACAGATACTCATTAATGGACACACACAGATGGTAAATAAGCATATTAAAAATGCTACATATTATTTATCATTAGAGAATTCCAGCTAAAAGAATGAGAAACCACTGCACACTTACTTGAAGGCCTTAAAAGTGAAATCACAATAACAGCTGTTGGTGAAGATGTGGCACAATAAGAACTTTCATTCATTGCTGGTGGGGATACAAAACGGTACAAACACTTAGGAAGACAGTTTGGCAGTTTCTTATAAAACTAAACACTTATGCTACTAGATATTTACCCAAACGATTTGAAATTTATGCTCACACCAAAACTCTCACACAAATATTTATAGCAGCTTCACTCATAATCACCAAAACCTGAAAGCACCAACGTGTCCTTTAATAGGTGAATGATTTGACCAAACTGGATATGCAATAGAATATTAATCAGTGACAGAAATGAAACAAAAAGTGGCAAAAATACATGGATGAACCTTAGTAACATGTGGATAAATGAAAGCCAGTTTGAAAAGGCAAAACTATAGCAATGGTTACCAAAAAAAAAAAAAAAAAAAAAAATCAATGGCTACCAAGGCTTTGGGGGAAATGAAAGGGGTCAAATAGATAAAGCCCAGGTTTGGCTTTGTTTTGTTTAAGGCAGTAAAACTATTCCATATAACACTAATTGTGAATGCAAGACTATGTATTTGTCAAATCCTATAGCTCTTTATAGCAAAAAAGAATAAATCTTAATGTGTGCAAATTTAATCATTTGAGAGGCTGGAGACGCCAAATGTGATAAAAAATAATATAACTAACAAATGAATGAAACAACCTTACTGAAGAGAGTAGGTAATGTACCACCTTAAATAAATTTGGAAATAAATGGAGTCTGTAAGACTAAAGGAAAAAGAAACTGTACATAACCACTGTACTCTGATTCTGCTATACATCTATCCTGGTACTAAGCAATTAAGTAAATGAAAAGTGAGTTCTGGGGGGCCAGGTTTTTACTATTGGCGTGGGAGATTACAGATAAGCAAGAAGAGGAGGCTAAATAAACCATGTTGTAATGGATGAGAGTTGGAGACGTTCGTATGAACTCATGTTCCCAAGCAGCTATGAATAAAAGTATTTATAGATATGTATACATGCATAGGCCAGGATATGCACATATATCTCCTTGGTCTGCCTGAAAGTAATGGCACTTCAGTAGCAATGGGCAGGCACACCTTGCACCCACACCTTTGCTTCTAACACCATTCTCCAATAAAAGGAACCAGGCTTCTTGAAGAAATAACTGACTTTTGTATTGGGTCAGAAAATACACAAAATGAGCATGGCAGTTTTTAAGGGATTATAACTTATAAGAATTATACATCAATAAGAATAAATGGATCTGAGCAACATCTATGAGTTTTAGTGCATAGTCAGTATGATGATTATTTTGAATGCTCTGAAATATTCTTGATTCTAGGCTGTAGAAGTTGCAGAATAAGTAATTCTGAGTAAGACAGATATCAACGTACTTAAAGAAAAACAAGCCCTTGCTTTCATAAATGTCTCTCTTAGAACACAAGTTGTCCCATTTTCTACTGAGACAGAGATGAATAGCTGCTCTTCCTGAATGTGCATGTTTTGGATTTATCAGAGTTATGAAGCCTGGATCCTAAATTCTAAGAGGCCTATCCTGGAAGTTGAAGGCAATAAGAACCATTGGCCCTCTGAGAGGAGGGGCTTCTTGCATTCTAAATACTATGTGTTTTCTTTCTTGAAAATGAAACCGGGGACGCCTGGGTGGCTCAGTTGAGTGTCTGCCCTTGGCTCAGGCCGTGATCCCCGGGTCCTGGAATGGAGTCCCACATCAGGCTCCCTGTAGGGACCCTGCTTCTCCCTCTGCCTGTTTCTGCCTCTCTGTGTGTGTGTCTCTCGTGGATAAACAATAAAAACTTTAGAATATTAAAAAAAAATGAAACAGATTCATTGCCCTCAGTCTCTCCCATCTAATCTGCTCCACATAAAACTACATAAAAATGTACATTTTATTCTTTCATCTCTCTACTTCAGTTTGCTTATCAGTAAAATGAGTATAATAAAACTCACATGATGCTGTTTGGTACTTAGTAAGTGCACAATAAATATAAGTCTCTGTTAATTTTTTACATTAGCCTTTGACACAGCCCTACAGAACTGCTTAGTAGTCTCCAAACAAATTATGTTCTTCAGAGCATCTGTATTTTGGATATGCATTTTCTTCTACCTAAAACCTCTTGTCCCCTCTTTTTCTTTTACTGCCTGGCAAACTCTTAGTCATCCTTCAAGGCCCATCCCAAATATCTCCTTTGTGATGTTCTCCTAGTTTTCAAAGCCAAAGATAATTTCTTATTTTCTATATTTTTATAGTACTCAATACATACCTCCATCATGGCTTTACTACATAGAACTGAGAGTTTATTAAGCCCAGCAATGAACTATGCATCCACATAACCATGACTTCTTACATCTGGAAGCCATGCAAACAATGTTTATTGGGGAAAATGAAGTGACAAAAGGATAGAAAGCAAAATGATCTGGTTGCAAACTGAGAAAGGCTTAACTTTAGACTTTATTGTAAAGAAATGCCCACAAGAGGGCAAGAGGTACTCAAGAATGATAAAAAGAGGTCTCAGTTGGAAGGGCACACTGAAAGTTTTAGCCCTGGAATTATGACTCAGTGGCAACCCAGAAAGGACTGCACTCCCACTAGCTTGCAGAATCCACAGAAAAGCCATGAGATCAGTGGTTCTTGGTTTCACTGCCTTCCCTCTTGGGAGATGTCTCTCAGCGTTTCAGCATACCCAAATACCCAATACTCAATACACACATTTCCTGCGTCTGTTCAGGGATCCCTACCCTGTAGGCCTGCCATTCTCAATATTGCTCTGAACTGGATCCATCACCTTACTTGTTTGATAGCCCATCTACTCAAAGCTTTAAAAAGATCTATCCATGGGTTTTAACAACTCTATTGAGATATTGTTGACATATAAGAATTGTATATATTTAAGATGTACAATTTGAGGTTTTAATATATGTACACATATCTACAGAAAAGTTGAAGGAGAGGGAGGTGTGGGGCAGGTTCAGAGGACTGTCATCTTATGTCCTGCCTTAAGGATACTGTGTTCTTAAGGATACAGAGAACTGCCATCTTTAGCTCTTTGCTATTTGGAGGCGCTTTGAACTCTTCCATCTATGTACTAGACTGGCCCAACCCATAGGAAATCTTATTTCAGTAAAGTTTAGAATGACTACTATGAAAGTGGCTTCTCCATATCCCTACTCCTAGGCAAAGATGTGACTAACCATTCAAATGTTTATCATCTTGCTGTTAGTTGCCTTGTCAGTGCAAGCTAGGGTCCAAGCACCAATTCTACTCATAAATGTCTTGCTTAAATGTCCATGGATGGAATCTCAAAATAATATTGGATTCCAGACCAGCAGTAATCCATCAGTGATGATAATAGGCTCATTTACATCCTTGAAGATTTCTCAATCGTCTCTTCTCCGAACTGAGTAATTCTGGTGTCTTGCCTCCAAAATCCCATGTTCTGCATATTTGGTCAATTCTGGAGCTTTCTTTTAGATCTCTTGTAGGCCCTCATCCTAAATATAGTTGCAATCCCTTCTACTGCCTTATAAACAAGCACTCCAAACCAATAGTCCACCACATCACCCATTACTTCTCTCAGTTTCTGTATTTATAGCCTATTGAAATCCTCAGTAGAAGTAGAGTATCCAGTCTGTGAATATTTTTTAATTTTTATTTATTTTTTTAAAGATTTTTATTTGTTTTAGTCATTTTTACACCCGATGTGGGGGTGGAACCTATAACCCTGAGATCAAAAGTTGTGTGTTCTTCTGACTGAGCCAGCCAGGAGCCTCTATTTGTTTTTATTTTATTTTTATTTTATTTTTTAAAAGATGTATTCATTTATTCATGAGAGACACAGAGAGAGCAGCAGAGGGAGAAGCAGGCTCCCTGAGGAAAGCCCAGTGCGGGACTCCATCCCAGGACCCCAGGATCACCACCTGAGCCAAAGGCAGATGCTAAACCACTGAGCCACTCAGGTACTCCCCCCCCACCCCAATTGTTTTAAACAGCCCTGGTTGACTTCTTCTCTGAGATGACAAGTCTTGCTCCTCTCCCATCAGTTGATTTGCGATTGGTGACACAAAATAATTCTTCCATGACTCTAGGCAGAACATGCATGCACACAGAAAATCATTACCAACATGACATTTTTAAAAAAGATTTTATTTAAAAAAATAAAAATTAAAAAATAAAGATTTTATTTATTTATCATGAGAGACAGAAACAGAGAGAGAGGCAGAGACACAGGCAGAGGGAAAAGCAGGCTCTATGCAGGGAGCCCAACATGGGACTCGATCCCAGGTCTCCAGGATCACGTCCTGGGCTGAAGGTGGTGCTAAACCGTTGAGCCACCTTGGCTGCCCCCAACATGACATTTTATAAGAGTAGTAGTGACAATAACACCACCCCCAAATGGTACTGTCTACATTTCTTTTTTATGCGAGAGAGAGAGAAAAAAAAGTAAACAGTTAATATCATACAGTGTTTTAGAGCACAGTCTTTTCATATCTATTTCAGTACTACACTTCTGATTGATTTATCATTTCATAGTCAATTGGCTCCAAAAGTAAAACAATCCTATGTATTCCAATGCCTAAGAGAGGAGTTTGAGGCAGATAATTCAAGCTGAGCCAGACACAAAGGTGACAGCGCAGACACTCCTTGGTTCCCTTAAGTTATTTTTCTTCCTTGGAGGAGGAGCTGACAGTGGCTGATACTAATTGTTATCTAGGAGGAGAAGATGAACAGAGAAAGTGTCTCTTTCTCAACAAGGAATCCCTCTTTTGGTTTGGTGGAGGAGATTCCTTTGTCTGCTGGAACCCCACAGAAAGAATGTTGTAAGTGTGAATGGTTGTGTAAGGACCCAGAGCTGACTGTGGTAAGCCTGTGGATGTAGGAAGATGGAGAGGCATTGAGGTGGGGGATGATGTGGGGAAAAGTAGCAGAATGGAACTTCAGTGTAGGTCAAGTATACAACCATGGCATGAGGTAGTTTAGAGGAAGAGAAAGGCTCTTTGCCCAAAAATATCCCTTCTACCAGCTTGAAAGAATGACTGGAATGACCTCATTATTCATCCTGCTTCTTTGATAATTTAAAAGCCTCTTGATAAAATGCAAAGATTTAAACTAAAAGAAGGGTTACATTAAGCTTAACTTGGCTCTCAGCTAAACATCAAGAAATGGGATGGCTGAAGTAAAATATGAAAATGACTAAGTCTTGTCTTAGATGTCAGACAGATAGGCTCTGACTAGTGGGGGTAAGTTAGGGAGGATGATCAGGAGAGATGCCTTAAGTAAGGATTGCCAGAGCAATGGATGGATGCAATGTGAGAATAACATAAGTTAGGGGATATGAGGTTTAGGAGAGGTGGAATGACATCTAAGACAAGACTTAGTCATTTCCACATTTTACTTCAGCCATCCCTAGTCATATGTGAATCTCACTTCACAAGTCATTTACTCAGAGAAATCCTGAGCTGTGGGTCTGGGTCAGATTCTCCACGCTCTCTTATATTCAGGGTGCTTATCTCAGGCTGTAGTCACACACTCACAGTAGGAAGTTTCATTGATTAATGTCTCTCTTGCTTGCTGGACTGTAGCCTCACAAGAGCATAGACAATATGGGGGAGGGTGTCTGGTGTTGGTTCTCATTTTATTCTCAACATCTGGCATGGGGCTTCCCATGATTAAATGCATGAATAGACAAGCCAGAAGAACACATTGCATAGCAAAGTAATTGCCAAGTGATACAGCAAAGGCAAATAGCCTAGGAATCTGGAAAAAGGAAAAGGTCTGGAACACTGATGCTGTCATGGAATCATAGAATCTCATAGCTGAAAACACATTGGAGATTGAACACTTAGCTCAACTCTAGCTAAACGCTGTGTAACTTACTACTTGCAAGGCTAGATCTTTCCATTTTTGGAGAACTTTAATCTTTGGAAAAATCCATCCCATAATGAGCCAAAGATTACCCCTAGTTATCTCTACTTGTTTCTAGATCTGCCTTCAGGAATTAGTAATTTAATAACAATAGCCAAAATGTAATAAAGACTATGTACCTATGTACCTGTGCCTTCAGGAATTAGTAATTTAATAACAATAGCCAAAATGTAATAAAGACTATGTACCTATGTACCTGTGTCTTTTATCAGTTAGCCCTTGAAGTGTTCCTATTATTAGTCATATTTTACAGATGAGAAAACTGAGGCTTAGACATGTTCAGTACCCTGTGCAAGTTCACACAGCTAAGTAAATGGTAGAGCCCAGGATCCAAACCTGTTTGTCTAATTAAATCCAAGCTCTTACCTTCCACACTCCATTAGTGTCAGTGTAATTGCTATCTTTACATGACATCCCAAATATTTGTCAGTAGCAGTGATATATGTCCTGTGACAATTCTAACTATATTGTTACTGAGTTGTTCACATGTCAAAATAACAACAACCACTGAAGTACTTAACCATGTGCCTTGCACTGTACAAAATTCTTTAATATACTATCTCACAACATCTTATAGAATAGATATTAATATTCCCCTTTTACAAATGAAGCTCAGAGACTTGGAGCAAGTTGCCTAAGTTGAGACAGATAGTAAATGATAGTCAGGATTGAAACCTGGAATGGATTCAATAAAAGGGAATGTTTATTTATATATTTGTTTGAATATTGTTTCTCAAGTTACCATCTTGACATGGCTTAAAACTGAGATCCTCTTGAGAACAATTTTTTAAAAACCATAAACTTAACTGATAGAATAAGAAATCAGATTATTGAAAAGAACAATAAAATAGATTAAACATTTGCCAACTCTGATTTTAAAAACCACGTATTTTTAGAAACTTAAAAATGAGAAAGAAAACATAGCAAAAGATACACTAACATTACATTATGAGAGAATGCCATATGTAACTTTATAACAATAAACTTTAACTTAAAAAAATGGAGGATTGTCTAGGAGACTTACTCAAAAGGTGTAGAAAACCTAACTTAAAACAGTAATCACATCAAAAATTGAAAAGGTAGGGATCCCTGGGTGGCGCAGCGGTTTGGCGCCTGCCTTTGGCCCAAGGCGCGATCCTGGAGACCCGGGATCGAGTCCCACGTCGGGCTCCCGGTGCATGGAGCCTGCTTCTCCCTCTGCCTGTGTCTCTGCTTCTCTCTCTCACTGTGTGCCTATCATAAATAAATAAAATTTAAAAAAAAAATTGAAAAGGTAGTGAAAGATAACTTTAAAATGGCATCATGGAATGCTATAATTTCCCACTTTCAGCAATGGAAGCTTGTTCAAGCCTGTTTTAGACCAAACATGTACCTGAGAACAACTAGAGGAGCGAAATTAAATGCCAAATAAATAAACAAACAAACAAACTACTCAAGGCACTGAAGGGCTACCAGGGCAGCAAATATATATGGGAATAAGAACCTAGAGAAAAAGGAAGTCCAGATTGATGAGTCCAACATTTTATATGGCTCTTCCTCTAGAGAAGTTTGATAAAAAAAATTATAGCTGAGAAGGCAAGTAGAACTTCCAGCACCATCTCAATGTTTGAAGAGCAGTATTTGAAGTTCAGAACAGCCCAGGAGGAAAGTCTTGGCTATCCTCCCAGGTTTTCATTTGGGATTCTCAAAAGGCTGTACCCTGGGAGTAAGGGTGAACCAGAATTAGACCAGCCCTCACAAACACTAAAACCCATCTTCAAATCTCTGGTGGAACTAGTTGATGAGCCCGCATCTAACTGTCTGCAAAGAACAGTTATATAGTAACAGAACATAGTAAATTCTATGCAGGAAGATATCATCTAGAAACTCAAATTATCTCTCCAATATTTTATACAAAATATTTGTCTAGTACTCTACTTCCCCCTCTCCCGTCAAATAAACAAGCATTCAAAACAGCAGAAAGAGGCATAGCAAACAATATAAATGGAACCAAAGGCATTCAGATAGTAGAGTTATCAGATAGACTTTTTAATTTTTTATTTTTTCATAGACTTTTTTAAAAAAATGAATAATATGTAATATAAATCAGAACTGTCCACTTAAAAATAAATATGCAAAATAAATCAAATGAGAAGATGTTAACTTTGGTACAGAATGGAAAATTACAAAAAAGATTTTTTTTTCAAAGATTTTATTTATTTATTCAAAAGAGACACAGAGAGAGAGGGGCAGAGAAACTGGCAAAGGGTGCAGCAGGCTCTATGCAGGGAGCCAAATGTGGGAATTGATCCCGGGAGTCCAGGATCATGCCCTGAGCCAAAGGCAGACGCTCAACCCCCGAGCCACCCAGACACCCCTAAAAAAAAAGATTTTTATATAAAAATGGACATTTATAATTTAAAAATTCAATATCTGAAATTAAAAATTTAACAGATTTGACAGCAGATAAGATTCTATTAACACCACTAAAGGAAGAAATAATTAATTTATAGATATGCAAAAAAATAAAATCCAAACTCAGGCAGAGTAAAAAGATGATTGGCAATAGACAGAAGAACACATAAGACCACTGGAATGGGTGAAAAGACCTAGTATACATTTAACTGAAATCCCAGGAGAGAAAAAATGAGGCAAAAAAAGTATTTGAGGAAATACTGACTGAGAGTTTCTCAGTGAAATAAAACAGCAAGCCATATATTTAAGAAACCATTTGAACATTAAGCAGAATAAACCAAAGAAAGCCATACTGAGGACTATTATAGGAGAACTTCTAAAAAAAATCTTAAAATCAGAAAAGGAAAAAAGACATATCACTTTCAAAAAAGCAAAACAACATTAATACCTTACTTCTCAACACAAATTATAAAAGCTAAAAGAAAATTGAATGATGTCTTCAAAAGACTAAAGAAAATAATTGGCAATCTAGAATTCTATGTATGGCAAAATATACTTCAAAAATAAGGATGAAGTAAAGAAATTTCAGACAAGCAAAAATTTGAGAAAATTTACTCACAAACTTAGACTAAAAGAAACAGAAAAAGGAATTTTTCAGGTTGAAGGAAAATGGTTCTAAGTGGAAGCACAGAAACTTAGAAAGAAATGAGAAACATAGGGAAAATATGTGGGTAAATATAAATAAATATTAACTGCATAAAAATATAATTTTTAAGTTCAAATAAACATGAAATTAATTTACCAACAATAATAGTACAGAGATACAAAGGGATCAATGGAGTTAAAATGTTCTAAGGACCTGCAATTGTCCAGAAAGAAAAGTACTCATTTATATTAGACTATAATAAGATAAAGATTGCAGGTTATAATCTCCAGGGTAAGTAGTAAATACATATATGTGTGTATTCTTTTAATTTGTTAAATATATATAAATATTAACAAATAAATATACATAGTTAAATATATATATTTTACAAACTAATAGAAATTGAATAAAACTAATACTTTCCAAAAAGTTAAAAAAAAAAAGAAAGAAGTGGAACTTGCTATTTCTGGGACTCCAGTTGCAAATATATTATGTCTTTCACTTATTCTATTGTCATATGCTTTTTCTATATATTATGTACTCTTTTGTTTCTCATTGCTTCCACCTTTAATTATTTTCTGACATATTTTTCCATTGAGTCATCCTCTTCTCAGCTGTGTCTAATCTGCTGTTAAGCAGTAAGATGATATATTTAGACACAAATGTGTCATAATTACATTAAATGTCCAGCTGACAAAACAACTAAGACTAGATGAAAAACAAAACAAAATCCAACTCTACATTCTTTACATAATAAATACCTTAAATATCATGATACAGAAAGTTTAAGAATAAATGGATGAAAAAAATAGCATAAAAACACTGCCAAAATAAGACTTATAGATGTATTAATATCAGGCTAAGTAAAGTAAGCAATATAGAGATATCTCGTTAGTGGAGAAAAAGGAAGATATTTCAGTATGATAAAGATAGTCATTTTTCTAGGAAGATATAAAAATTGTACATTTGTATTTACCAAAATAAAACCATAATCTCAAAATATATAAACAATTGACAAAACTTAAAGGAGGAATAGACAAACTCACAACTACAATAGGAGATATTTGGTGAAATTTTTATCAAAATATATTATATACATAAAAGTACACAAATTATAAGTGTAAAGCTCCATAGTGGAATTTTAACATGCTTTTTTAAAAACTATAAATAAGCAGACAAAAATCAATAAGTACATAAAAGATTTAGACAACATAATTAATAAATGACTTAAGTTGCATATAGGTACTATACCAAATAACTGTAGAATCCATTTCAAATGCACATGGACTTGGCAAAGCATATATGCTAAAATTGACTGTATGCTAGTTTGTAAAGCAAGTCTGAAAATATTTTCAAATTATGCAGACTATATTCTGACCACAATAGATTAAACTAGAAAACAATAACACAAAGGTAATAGGAAAATCTCTATAAGGGATGCCTGAGCATCTGCCTTTGGCTCAGGGAGTAATCCTGGAGTCTCAGGATTGAGTCCCGCATCAGGCTCAGCGCATGGAGCCTGCTTCTCCCTCTGCCTGTGTCTCTGCCTCTCTGTGTGTGTCTCTCATGAATAAATAAATAAATAAAGTCTTTAAAAACAAAGACTATATATAATTGAAATTAAGTAATATGCTTCTAAATAACACATAGGACAAAGAAGAAATAATAGATATTTTTAAAATTAAATTATTATGAAAACATGACATGTAAAATTTGTAGGATACAGCTAATAGGGGAAAGTATATAGCCTTAAGTGCATATATTCAGGGGAAAAAAAAGTTAATTTGAAAATCAATGATCCTATATATCAATAAGAAAAAAGTAGAAAACCAAGTGGCCGAAAATGGGCAAATGTTACAAATAGACATCTACTAAAAAGTATAGCCAAGCTGCCAAAAAAGTGAGGAAACATGCTCAACTCAGTTATCAGGGGTGGCAAACCCACTGAAATACAACTAAATACCCACCAGAGTGGCTAAAATATTATTTTTAAAAAGACTCATAATACCAAGGGTAGGTGAGAATATCAAATAACTAAAATTCTCATACAGTACTTTTAGGAATATAAATTGATATAACCATTTTGGAAAGGAGCTGTTAGGACCTATTAAAAATCAACACATGCATACTGACTGGTCCTATTTTTTTCATTTTTAGTAGAAATGTGTATGTGTATGTCCAAAAGACAGGTACAAAAATGTCCGAAGTAGGATCATTTATAATAGTCTAACATGGAAAACTATTCAAATATCCCTTAGTAACAGAATGGATAAAGAAATTGTGGCAAATTTTATATAATGAAATATCATATGAAAACTAAAATGAACAAACTCTTGCTTCACACCACAAGATGAATCTCACTAAGCAAGAGAACACAGAAGTATGGTCATTTATATAAAATACAAAGTCAAAACTAATCTCTGTACTATCTTCTCAATTTTTTCTATAAATTTAAAAATGTAATGCTGAGTGAAATAAGTCAATCAGAGAAGGACAAACATTATATGGTCTCATTCATTTGGGGAATATAAAAAATAGTGAAAGAGAATAAAGGGGAAAGGAGAAAAAATGAGTGGGAAATATCAGAAAGGGAGACAGAACATGAGAGACTCCTAACTCTGGGAAACGAACTAGGGGTGGGGGAAGGGGAGGTGGGTGGGGGTGGGGATGATTGGGTGACAGGCACTGAGGGGGGCACTTGATGGGATGAGCACTGGGTGTTATTCTATATGTTGGCAAATTGAACACCAATAAAAAATAAATTTATTTTAAAAAATTTAAAAATGCACTAAAAAGTAAAGTCTATTTTAAAAACCAATTAACAAACCGTATAAACAATACAAATTGCAAAAGACCAGGAAGCCTTGCCTGGGTGATGGACTGGAAGAGAATTTTCAAATATCTCTTTTTTGTGTTTCCTGCATATTTAAAATTTTTTATAATGAATATGTATTACTTTGTGCATAAAAAAAAAATTTAAAGCCAAGGCAAACACAAACTAGCACATTTTTGTCTCCTCCTCCACCCACTCACTCATTTTTGGACCGTCACACAATCTGTCTCGTTATAGGCAAAAGGATCAGCTCCAGTCTTATCAAACCCTAGGAGAGGGGGCTAGAGTGAGACAGTAAAAGGGAAAGGTGAAATTATGTAAACAATACACTTAACACCTATGCTCATCACAGGATTTGTATGATAGCCAATCTCAATGTCGATGGACACATGAATGGATAAACAGGTGATAGTAATCTATACAATGGAATACTACTCAGCCATGAAAAGGAGGGAAGTTCTGACACACGCTACAATATGTATGAACCTTGAAAACATCATGCTAAGTGAAAAATCACATAATGTATGGTTCCATTAATGTGAAATATTCAGAATAGAACCCCATAGGGTCAACGAGCAGATTGGTGGTTGTCAAATGGTGGAGGAAGGGGGAAAGGGATAGTAACTGTTTAATGGGTACGAAGTAGGTTTCCTTTTGGAGTGATGAAAATATTAGGAAACTAGCTAGAGGTGGTGGTTGCACAGCATTATGCATGTACTAAATGCCACTGAATTTTTCCCTTTAAAGCGGTTAATTTTGTTATGTGAATTTCCAATAAAACTTTTTAAATATTCTATAAAATGGTAAAATACAAAAAGAAACTGTAGAGAGTGAACCGCTTTGGGCCCTTCGTCTCCCTAGGGCAGTGTCCACACCAGTTTTGAAAATCCTCCGTGACTTGTGAGAGAATACACATTAAAGGCAGAATCTCTGGCTCACAGTCCTAGGACTTCAAAACCCACTTGCAAAGGAAAGGTGGGCACGTGTGCCAGATGGTGTTAGAACAGTGGAGACACAGGCATGCAAAGTTTCCAGGAAGGCCAAAATAGCTGGAGGGGAGAAGACAAACTCCCAGGTCAGAGTGCCAACTCCAGAATGAGGAAAGATCTGGATTTGCCTCACAGCCCTGTTCCCAGCTGCAAGAACCTCTTCCTCTCTCTGAGCATCAGTTCTCCGTACGTAAGATAGGAGTACCAACATACCATGACCTTATCCAAAATCACCAATTCCCCAAAGCTCTTGAAAGTAAGTTCTACTACAAGTTTGGTGGAAACTCATTGGTTGCACAACCTGCCTGACCTGAAGTCAAGCTATATACAGTATTTATTTATTCCATTAAATATGAATATTCATACATTTCACCATAGAAATATGAATGCATTTGATTAGAACATGCTGCCCCAGACCCAAATGTACTATATATTTAATAATATATTGTACAGGCACCTCATTACCTTCCTAATGTCTGCAAAACTAAATAAATGAACCAATTAATTCCAAAACTCATTTGGCCCTGAGGGTTTTGGATAAGGACTGAGGACCTGTAAATGCTAAAATGTATTAAATGCTTTTTTCTAGGCATGGTGCTTCATGCTTTGCCTACATTTTCTCATTTGATGCACATAAAATCTGTCACAAACTTGAACTCAGTAAATGTGATGGTGTTAATGTGGGAAGTCTCCATAGAAAAAGTGTCCTTCCATCAAGGATTTAAATGTTACAAATTGGGAGGGGGGGGTGGATAGCTTGGGAAAGGCTGCTACAAAAGGTGGGAGGAGTAGGCTATTTCATTCTCAATGTTCCCCCATCCCAAGCGCTGAGGAAAGAAAACAGTTGGCCACAGGTTATAAACCCTTGGTGAGGAGTTTGGATTTGCTAATGGATGGTAGGAAGGCCTGAGGAGGAAGGGCCATGTGTTGTGGATTTCACAGTCCAGCTGGAAATTGGATTTCTATCACTTCCCCTCACTCTAGCCCTTCCACACAACATCAAACGAAGATAAAATATAGACATTACCATGATGGAGAAAAACCCTATGTGGGTAGTTCTTTAAGGATACTGAATACAAAGGCTACATTCATTCAAGCTTTATTTAAAAGCTATCCTTCTCTAAGAAACGGCACATATTTAAATCTTCACAATGTCACATCAAGGCATTCCTGAATAATTGAGAGAGGGCAAAAAGAAAAGTGCTCATTTTGCAGAGTTGAAATTTAGGAGCACAGATTCAAGATCTTGCCCAAGGTCACAGATCTGCCTAGAATAATGCCAGGGAGAGGACACAAACATCCTTCCTTTCAACAATAGATTTATTCACTGCCCTAAGGTGAACTTAGAAATTATTGAATCAAGAACAGTTCTGACGAGGAGCCTTCAGAGAAGCCTCGCTCTCAACACCAGTCCCCAGCACTAGTGTTCTAAGTGTCCTCTTTTGTTTTAGGTTATCTTATCTCAGGTTAAAGCAGGACATAGAGGGATCCCTGGGTGGCGCAGCGGTTTGGCGCCTGCCTTTGGCCCAGGGCGTGATCCTGGAGACCCGGGATCGAATCCCACGTCGGGCTCCCGGTGCATGGAGCCTGCTTCTCCCTCTGCCTGTGTCTCTGCCTCTCTCTCTCTCTCTCTGTGACTATCATAAATAAATAAAAATTTAAAAAAAAAAAAAGCAGGACATAGAGATCCAGAAAGGTCTCAAAGGAGAGCCCATATGTGATTGGCAATGAAAGGCAGGGGGGTTGTACCTCTGTATCTCTGAATGTATGGCATGAGACAGAACCAGACTCCAGCCTAGCTCCTTGGTCCTCATGAATGATTTCTGTCATCAAATAAGAGGATTTGACAGCTGATCTGTAAGACGTTATTTAAGAGTTTTTAAAATTTGACTCTGGATATACAGAAAAGTTGTGAAAAATAATACAAATTTGTATACGCCCTTCGTCCAGATTCCTCAAAAGTTAACATTTCACCCTATTTGTTTCATTATTTTCTTTCTGTGCGTGCACGTGTACACATGTGTAAACTGTATATGTGAGTAAATTACAGACATGACACCACTTCACCCCTATATACTTCAGAATATCTTTCCTAAAATGACATACTCTAATATTACTAGAATATAATTATAAAAATTAAAAAGTAGCATCAATCACAACTACTATTTACAGACTTTATAAAAATTTCACCAATTACTCCAGTGATACCTTTTATCACAAAAGAAAATCCAGACACTTATTGTGTTCTTTTACCATGTCTCTAATTTAGTCTTCTTTAATCTAGAACAGCTCCTCAGTTGGCGTTGTTTCACACCATAGACATTTTTGAAGAATATAGCTCAGTTCTTCTGTAGAATGCCCTTTGAGTTCCATTTGTCTAATGTTTCCTGGTGAAAGATGATGAGATTTTATATATTTGGCAAAAACATCACAAAGAGTGATGTGATGTTGTGTTCTTCTTTAGTGGATCATTTCAGGAGGCACAAAATGTCAATTTGTCCCACTACCGTTGATGTTAATTTTGATTGCTTATTTAAGGTGGTGTGTGTCAGGTTTCTCCACAGTAAAATGACTAATTTCCCCCTTGTAGTGTCAGTGTCTTATATGGGAAGAAACAGAGTATGTAGAATTCTAATACTCAAACTTTCACCCATCAGTTTCAACACCCATTGAGATTTCCTGTCTAAATCAATTATTATGATGACGGTTGCCAAATGCTATCATTTCTTCTATATTTATTTATATCACATTGGACTTACAGATTCTTGCTTATTAATGACTCATTTTCCTTTAGTATTATTATTTATCTTTATACCCCAATTGTCCTACATTCTCTAAGACCTTCTTTATCTCTAATATTCTATGAGAAGACTAAGAATTACCTGCTATAAACATTAATTATGTTTTAAGGGTGATGTTTAAATTGTAAACCAAATGTGGAGCCACTCCCTAAAATTCACCAAAAGAAAGAGACACCATGGTTGAGTGCCCAAGCCCTGAAAAAATGGATTGAAAGCTTTGAACTTAAGTGTTTATGGGGTAGAGAGAAAGCAACTATGTGATGGGGGGCCCTTAAGGACAGCTAAGTCCATGAACTGTAGAAACCTCTCTGATAGATGGTTGGTTTGAGTTTCCTGTTTCACTCAGGTTGTAGCTGAAGGGTATTTACTTAACCTTTTCTGCAAGCTGAGTCTGATCAGCCATGCATCCCTTCCATTCTCAGATTTATTCTAACTACCTCCAGTTGGTTCCCACCCTCCCCAATTCTCCCTCTATATCCCCCAACTAGCAGGAAATAGAGCCCCTGGCTCTCACGTGTGACGCTGTTCAAGCATGTTGAATGGCACTTGCAACTCCTGGGGCTGGTTCTTGTAAAAACAAAAACAAAACCTCACTGGGTAGGAGAACCCAAACGTAATCAACCGGGCTGAAGCATGTATGCCCTTTGTGCTAGGTCATTCACTGGCCACCCTCACCTCAATTCCAACCTTTAGGTAAACTATATAGTTATTAGTTCAGGCTGACTTAGGAAATTACGGCATGCCTGAAAACCATGCAGAACAACTTAATCCCTCCGCCAAAACCCAGCCATCTAAATTGGTTTAATATCTTTGGGCTGAGGCAGTGGCCGGCTGGTCATAGGCGCCTGGGTAACCTGCGTTTTCTGTACCCTCTGGACAGAATGAAGAGGTGGGGCAAATGGGAGGGAGCCGCCTCATTCCCTCTGGTCACCCTTGGAAACTCAGTTTAGTGGCCTGGCAGCACTGGAATCTGCACATGTGCTTTGAGGAGGCCAAGGAAGCCTGCACTTTAGTGGTGGCATTTAGATATTCCTCTGAAATGCTAATGAAGAGTTGATTTCAGAATTGCTAACAAAGTTCTCAGACTTGTTAATGTATCATTCTCTCTGAAGGCTAGAGACAGCAGCACTAAACAAATGGCTTGAAGAACCCAGAAAGGAATTATTGCCTAGCTGAAAGACTTCCAGGGAAAGACAGTTTCTAGCTCTCCTTGAGGCCACATTCTGCTCTCTCAGGCCGCTGGCAGGCAATACCTTGTTTGTTTCATGTAACCTACATCTCTCCAGCTGATTTTAACCTAATTTCCAGCTCATCACCCTTCTCAAAATACATATCCAAAGGCCCCATATCCTTTCAAGTTACCCTTGTCTTCTTATATTAAGGAGAAAAGGTAAGAAGGCAATTGTGGGATGAAGACATGGAAATTGACACTGAACGCTACTGGTGTCATGTTCTGTACACAATGATTGCATTTGAGCTTCACGACAAAGGAGGTAGAACCAAAGAAATTGAGGTTTGGAGAAAATGAGTGACTTGCTAGAGCTCTGAAATCTAATCTTCTTTCCCTGTTCTGAGCTGTCTCTGATGAATTTATAGTCAGAGGTTGGCTAAAGGTTTTCTGTTTGACTTTTAGGAAATTGTATAATTTCTTTGAACCCGATTTAGCAACAATAGATAGGGATTTGTGGATTTGTGTGTGTGTGTGCAGATGTATACATAGAGATAGACATGACTATCCATATGAATATACATACATGTCAATATATACTTGTGTACACACACACAGACACACACACACATAAATCCCAATCTTAATGTTGAAAAAACAGGTTCAGAGAAATTAACTGATTTGCTGAAAGTCATACAGAAAATCCTTCTGAGAGGGATAAGGATATATATATATATATATATATATATATATATATCCTCCATCTCCTTATCTCCCCACTCCTTAACTAACCCACTCCAATTTGCCTTCTATTTCATCATTCCAGGAAACAACTTTTACCAAAGTTATCAGTGACCTCCATGTTATTGCTTCCAATGGGTATTTACAGTCCTTATTTATTTCATTACATTAGTTTCAGATGTGCAACATAATTCATTATTTGTTATATATCATGAAATGATCACCATAACAAGTCTAGTTAACATTCATCACTACATATAGTTACAATTTTTCCCTTGTAATGGAAACTTTTAAGATTTATTCTCTTAGCAACTTTCAAAATACACAATAGAGCATTACTAACTATAGTTACCATACTGTACACAACATCCTCAGGACTTATTTATTTTTTAACTGAAAGCTTACACCTTTTGACCTCCTTCACCCATTTTACCCAACTCCTATCCCCCGCCTCTGGCAATCTCCAATCAATTCTCTGTATCTCTAAATTTGTTGTTGGTGGTGTTGTTTTGGTTTGTTTGGTTTTTTTTAGATTCCACAGGTAAGTGAGATTTGTCTATCTCTGATTGACTTATTTCACTTAGCATAATGCCCTTAAGGACCATCCATGTTGTCATAATGGCAAGATTTCCTTCTTTTTTGTGGCTGAATGACATTCCATTATATATAATATATATATATATATATATATATATATATATATATATATATACCAAATTTCCTTTATCCATTCATCCATCAGTGGACACATGGATTATTTCAATGTCTTGGCTAGTGTATAATGCTGCAATGAACACTGGGGGGCTGCATGTATCTTTCAATTTAGTGTCTTCATTTCCTTGAATACATACCCAAAAGTGGGAGCACTGGATCATATGATAATTCTGTATTTAATTTTTTTAAAGATTTACTTATTCATTTTTAGAGAGAGAGAGAGAACATGAGCACACGAAGGGCGGAAGGGCAGAGGGAGAGAGTTCCAAGTAGACTCTGCGCTGAATGCAGAGTCTGTCTTGGGCCTCAATACCATGACCGTGAGATCAGGATCAAAGCCAAAACCAAGAGTCGAAGGCTCCACCATATTGCACCACCGAGGCACCCCCTGTTTTTATTTTTTGAGAAAACTGCATACTGTTTTCCATGGTAACTGTACCAATTTACATTCTCACCAACAGTGCACAAGGGTTCCCTTCTCTCGACCTCCCACCAATACTTATTTCTTGTCGCTTTGATAAATAGCCATTCAAACAGATGTGAGGCAATATCTCATTGTGGTTTTGATTTGAATCTCCCTGATTAGGGATATTGAGCAACTTTTCACATACCTGTTGGCCATCTGTATGTTTTCTTTGGAAAAAATATCTATTCAGATACTCTGCCCAATTTTTAATCAGATTGATTTTTTTGGCTATTGAGTTGTATGAGTTCTTTATATATTTTTAATATTAGTCCCTTATCAAATATATGATTTGCAAATAATTTCTCCCATTTAGAATTCCTTCTCATTTCATTGATGATTTCTTTTGTGGTGCAGAGCTCTTTAGTTTGATGTCATCCCAGCTGTTTATGTTGCTTTTGTTGCCTTTGCTTTTAGTTTCAAATCCAAAAAAATAATCACCAAGACTGATGTCAAGGAGCTTACTGCCTATGTTTCCTTCTAGGAGTTTCATGGTTTCAAGTTTTACATGCAAGTTTTTGGTTCATTTTGAGTTAGTTTTTGTGTATTAAGATAATGGACCAGTTTCGTTCTTTTGCATGTGAATGTCCAGTCTTTCAAACATCATTTATGGACAAGACTGTCGTTTCCCCATTGTATATTCTTGACTCCTTTGTCATGAATTAATTGAGAATATATGTTTATTTCTGGGCTCATTTTTCTGTTCCAGTTATATGTGTCTGTTTTTATACTAATATCAAACTGCTTTGATATTATGCTAATATCATGCTAATAGTTATTGTGCTAATAGTTATTGTGATAAAGTTTGAAATCAGGAAGTATGAGGCTTCCAGTTTTGTTCTTCTTTCTGAGGATTACTTTGTCTATTTAGGGTCTTTTGTGGTTCCAAACAAATTTGAAGATTGTTTGTTCTATTTCCGTGAAAAATGTCATTGAAATTTTGATAGGGAATGCATTGGATCTATAGATTGAGTAGTATGAACATTTTGACAATATTAATTCTTCAATCCATAAGCACATATCTTTATTTGTATCTTCTTTAACTTATCAGTATTTTGTGATTCTTAGCTACAGATCTTTCACCTCCTTGATTAAATTTATTCCTAGGTATCAGAGTCTTTTTGATGGAATTGAAATAGGATGAGATTTTCTCAACTTCTATTTCTAGTTGTTTGTTTTCAAGGGTATAAAATCAACAAATTTTGGTATATTGATTTTGTATCCTGCAACTTTACTAAATCTCTTTATTAGTTCTAACAGTTTTTTGATGGAGTCAGAGTTTTGTATATATAATATCATGTCTTCTGCAAATAACGAAAATTTTACTTTTTCCCTTCTGAATTGGATGACTTTTATTTCTTATTCTTGCCAAATTGTTCTAAGGCTCCCAGTGAAATAATGAATAAAAGTGGCAAGAGTGAGCGTCCTTGTCTTGTTCCTGATGCTAGAGAAAAACGTTCAGCTTTTTACTATTGAGTATGATGTTGAGTGTGAGTTTATCATATACAGCTTTTATTATGTTGGGGTACATTTCCTCTCTACCCACTATGTTGAGATATTTTACCATAAATGAATACCGAATTTTGTCAAATGTTTTTTCTACATTTATTATGATGATGATATGATTTTTATCCTTCATTTTGTTAATGTGGTGTATCATGCCACATTAATTTGAGCATGTTAAACTATCCTTGCATCCCTGGAATAAATCTCACTTGATCATGGTATACCATCCTTTTAATGTATTGTTGAATTCACTTTCCTAATATTTTACTGATTATTTTTGCATCTATGTTCATCAGAGATATTGGCCTATAATTTTCTTTTCATTAGTGTCTTTCTCTGGTTTTGGTATCAGAATTATGCTGGCCTCATAAAATGAGTTTGGAAATATTTCCTCCTCTCTATTTCTGGAAGAATTGGAAGAGGATTGACATTAATTCTTCTTTAAATATTTGATAGAATTCACCAATGAAGCCATCTGGTCCTGGACTTTTGTTTGTTTTTTGTTCATTGTTGTTATAGTCCTTATTTTACTTAAACTCTCTGGAGCATTTGACCCCTTTCCTTCTAAGATTACTCTCTTCTCATGACTTTCACCACCCAAAACCTCCTAATTCTCTTCCAACCTCTCTGGTTGCTATTTTTCTTTCTCTTCTATGGGCTTTTATCCAGCAATTAAATATTGGAGTTCTTTAAGAAATTCTCTTCTCATTCTGTATTCTTACCTGTTGTGACTTAATCCTTTTACCTCATAGAAAAAAACACTATTTCCCTCATAGAAATTTACTTTTAGGGGTGCCTTGGCAGCTCAGCCATTAAGCATATGCCTTCAGCTCAGGTCATGATCCCAAGGTCCTGGGATTCAGCCCTGCATTGGGCTCCCTGCTCAGTGGGGAGTCTGCTTCTCTTGCTCCCTCTGCTGTTCCCATCATTTGTGCTCTCTGGTTCTCTCTGTGATAAATAAATAAATAAATAAATAAATAAATAAATAAATAAAATCTTTTTTAAAAAAAGAAATTTACCTTTAATTCTATATCTTTTCTCCTATAGCCAGGTTTATATATTTAAATCCAACTGACTCTCCCACTTACATGTTTGAAAGCAACTTGAACTTGAAACTTTCAAAATCTAACTCAGGATTTTTCCTTCTAAAACATACTTATTTTTGCAATATTTCCTATTTCGATGAATGGAAACATTATCCACCTAGTATGACAACTTGGAAATTAGGTGTCATCACTCTCCTTCGTATGTAATCTATCACTAAGTTTGCAGTCTCCTCTTCATTTCCAGCATCACAACCCAACTTGACTAATAGTATTTCTTACCTGGACTCCTGCTGATCTTCCCACTCTGGTTCTCCTTCAATCTGTTCTCCCCACTGCAGCCAGAGCGATTTTTGTGAAACTTGAATGTGATAATGTTATGCTTCCTACTTAAAATCTATTGTAGCTTTCCTTTCTCTCGCTATAGAACCCATACTCCTTGATATGGTCCACAAAGTCCGTCAGGTCTTCCCCTCCTGACTTCTCCAACTCATCATACCCCTGTTCTCTTCCTTCTGTAAGTTCCAGCTACATCCACCTTTTTTCAGGTCTCTAAATTTGCCTTGCCCCTACCCTTCACAGGGCCTTTGTATATGCTGTTCATACAGGCTACAATACTCCTCTCCCTTCATCTTAGCTACCCCTATAGTTTATTTTAATATTTTTACGAGTTCTTTCCAGTCATAATTTCTTCAGGGAAGCCTTCTGTGATCTCCTTGACCTAGCTGAATCTCCCTGTTATATGCTGTCATAGCATTAATAACAGTAGAAACTCTCTTAAACAACCTCTATTTTACTGAATTTCCAGACTCACCAACTCTTTCCATCTTTCTGTGAAGCATACTGATTGATGCCCACAGTGCTTTGAATGCTGGAAGCAGGTAGGCCACTCTTTAATATAGTTGGGTATTTCTACTTCTCTCTTGTTTAGTTTTTGCTTATCAAGAGTCTTTTGTGTTTGTTCCCAAATTGATTCTTGTTAGTTGTACATGCTAATTGTAAATTATATAATTGAATTTAATATTACATAAGCCAATGAAATGTGAAAGCAAAAAGGTATTCATTTATATGAAAACTAAGTTAATAATTTAGAAAGACTTGGGATCCCTGGGTTGCGCAGCGGTTTAGCCCCTGCCTTTGGCCCAGGGCGCGATCCTGGAGACCCGGGATCAAATCCCACATCAGGCTCCCGGTGCATGGAGCCTGCTTCTCCCTCTGCCTATGTCTCTGCCTCTCTCTCTCTCTCTGTGTGTGACTATCATAAATAAATAAATAAATAAATAAATAAATAAATAAATAAATAAATAGATAATTTTTTAAAAAAATAATAATAATAATTTAGAAAGACTTGATAAGGATAAGACACCAAAACTTGCTTCGGAATGAGTGAAATAATTATAAAATATTGGAGAAAGGATTATAAAACTATAGAAGAATTCTGCGGTCAGATTTCTTTTCAACTCTATTTTTAATTTTCCCTTCCACTTTAAAGAAATGAAAACAGGAAATCACAGATGATGCATTAAGGGTGGGTTTTATATAAAGAAGATGTCAGAGCAAAGGCATTGACTCTGTATCAAAAGATTCATGCAGATGTGTGTGTATGTATACATATATATGTTCTTGGTTAAAATAAATATTTTTGGTGTGTATATTTTTTATGATTCCTAAGATTTAACCTTCTATTGAATTGTTCAAGACCTATTCAGGTAATTACACTGGTATATGTCCATCATGACTGATCATAGAATCCAGAAACCAGTGTAAAATGAAAATGTGGGGTTCTCTGTTCAAAACGTATTAAGGATTTCAAGATGGTGACAGAAGAGCATTAAACCAAGTGTGCAGCCTGTCCAAGTGTAGGGCTCTGTAAGCTTGCACGGATCACATACCATGGAGCCAACTCTGATTCCCATCTCCTAGCACAGAACCTGGCATGTAGAAAATGATTCTTTAACTTAATAGGTATTCATTGAGAGCCTTCTATGTGCCAGGCACTGCTCTAGACTCTGGAAATACAGTATAGAACAGAAGAGACAAAATCCCTACCTTTGTGGAGCTTAATTTCTATTGACAGTGTTAGGAAGTTAGAAAAGATATGTAATAAGTGATAAAGAAGTAAAATATGTGGCACATTAGAAGATGTTAAGTGCTATGGAGACAAATAAAACAGGGTAGAGGAAAAGGGAGCATAAAGGATAATATAAATATTTGTTGCATGAATGCAATGAACTTCTAACCAAATTCAAAGGAGAATAAAATAGTAAAATACAATCAGAAATGGAAAAAAAAAAACAGATGCAGGGAAAATAAGAATGTAAGCAAAAAATCAAAACCATAATCAAAAATAAAGTCAGTTATATTTAGGCTATAAATTTGGTTCTGAGCTTCCTGGTAACCAAAGCAAAAAATAAGAGATGATCAATCATACAATTTTTATTATCAGAAAGGAGCAAGCATACCAATGTCCTAAGGATTAAAACAGATAGCAGTGATATCTCTTACTTCCTTATGGAACCACATGAGATTGTAGCTGTGAAAATAACTTAAACAAACATTAGGTACTATGAAGTGCACAGAGATATTGCTATTGGAATACTTTCACAAGATAACAGAAAATGTTCATTGTAACATCCTTGTTTTTCCTGGAAATGTGCTGAATAAATTCACTTTTGTAGGCAAAGATACTTTCAAATAGGCTAACATCTTGAAGTTGAAATCCAACAATCACTTCAGCCTACAAACAGGTCAACCAGTCTGTATAAGTTCTACAATGTCTCTTCCTGACCCTTACTAGAGGAAGGAGACAGCCCAGTGCCAGGTGGGCAGTGACATTATACAATATGTCCTGGATCCCCCTGCTCCCCTGCTCCTCCCTCAGCCCCAGTTCCACTTTGATTGGGGCTAGAGCTGTTGCACCTTTACTTCAGTTCCTTCTTTATAACCCCAAGACCCTAAATAAATATGGCCCCAGGGCCCCAGGCAACCAGATGGTCCATCCTCAGCAACATGGACATGTCTTCTCCACAGAAAGACCCAGAACCAAGAAACTGCTGGCTAAAAGCAGAAAAAATAGCCACACACACACTCACCTTCCTACCATCCATCCCTCCTTCCTCAGCCTCTTTTGTTCCCATGTTTTAGTCTTACTCTCTGCACTCTTTTCTCCTCACCACCGCCACCATGTACTCAGAAGTTCTACTTATCCTAAGTTTTACAGAGACAGGTGGTTCAACAGGACAGACAACTGAACAGAGGAGGCAACATGAATAGATGAGTCCTTTGTCTCTTTGCCTTTCTTTGTGTCTACCACCCTGTGTCTCTCCCCCATACACTCACAAACCAAGTAAATATCTGCATGTACTTCAGAGAGAGAGTCTGATGAGAAACAAATAAATAAAAATTACCAGCTACTTCGACTAATAGATTGTCTTTTATCTAGATGGAAAAAAAAACCCAAACCACATTAGGTCAGAAACACCATAAGACCCTGAAAGAGGCTCAGAGAAGTTAATTTAGTGACTATCTGCAACGTTCTTTTGAACAATGAGCCTACAAGTTCCCTCAGCCACCTGTTTGAGGCTCTTCAGATACCAAACATCAACCCGTGGAGACCAACTAGATCCAAAGAGAGAACTCTCTAAGCATTTCCACCAATGCTGTTGCCAGACTGTGACTGGTGCCATTTGAATTTCCCCATAAAATGTAAAAGAAAAAGAATTGCCCACCAGCCACTGTTTTTGGCATTAACAATTGATAGCAACTCTCCCATGGATATCCACTTAGGTATTGAAGATACAGTGTTAATGAGGAAGAGCCTGCTGCCCACAGGATTTCTATTTTAGGCCTCCTGCTAGTAAATATAACTCTGTTTACACTGACAGGAGTCTAGGACTGCTCTAGCTTCACAATGGCTGTTTGAAACACACCTTAAATGTGGTCTTTGAAACTCTGCGCTGTGGTACATGTGGTCAGGTCTCTTTCTTTTTCTCTACCATGGTGGAATTGGAAACTTCTTCCGTGGCTTGTATCATGATCACGTGAACAAGATAAGGCCTTGGGGACTAGCGAATTCCACCACTCACGCCCCCACCACAGGTGCTCTTGTATCTGATCATTCAGAAAGCACATTTTCTCCCCACTGTCTCCTTCTCAGGGAACCTGTATCTGCCAGCTTCACGCCTTCCAGGACAAGGCCTCGACCTCACTTCCTTGTTGGGGACCCATGGCACTCAGCCACAGATCTTTGACCATGTTCCCTGGGCTGGATGCTTGTGGATGCCCGGTTGACATCAGCCCCAGGAGACCATCATGGTTGACTAAGAAATTTGTGAAGTTTTGCAGTTTGCTTCTACCCTGGGGTGTCCCTACTGAGCCATGTCATTTTCTCACACCTCTATCTCCTTTACTTGTCTCCAGATTCTGTTAACGCACTTTTAAATTCTTTTCTTCCTCCCTTCCTGTTGCCACTGCCTCAGGCTAAGTCCCCACTATTGTCCATCTTTATTATTACAATAACCTACTAACTTTCTTGCCACCTAGCTCTGGCTTCTAATCTATCCTCATTTTGCCAACATAGTTACCATTCTACTTTTCCTGTATAATCCTTAGTACCATAACTTACCTTCCAAGTCAGGGTTTCTTAACATCTGCCGTATTGACATTTGGGGCCAGATAATTCTTTATTGTGGGTGGCTGGCCTTTGAATTGTAGGATAACAGCATCTCTGGCCTCTACCACATGCTGCTAGTAGTATCTGCCCCCAGTTGTGACAACAAAATTGTTTCCACACAGCGTCAAATATCCCCTGAGGGGCAAAGGTGCCCAATGTTCTCAGTCCTTCTTAACGTATCCCTCGAGTTTTATTAAGTAGAAATTCAAATTTTGTTCCAAGTATGTGTTTATCTCTATTAACAATTTTTCCTTGACCCGTGGCTTGTGTAGAAATGCTTTAAAAGCTGAACATACGTTGTTACTGCTTTAGTTACCTTTTTGTTGTTCATTTAGAACTTACTTTTATTTTGGTCAGAAAGGGTGAGTTATGCAGTATTTATGCTTTGGCCCTTTGTTTGAGACCTGCTTTGTGGCTCAGAACCTTCTAATTTTTTGCAAACATTTCTTATGTGTTTGAAAGTCTATGTTCTGGGCAGCCCAGGTGGCTCAGCGGTTTAGCTCTGCCTTCAGCCCAAGGCCTGATTCTGGGGACCTGGGATCAAGTCCCACGTCGGGCTCCCTGCATGGAGCCTGCTTCTCTCTCTGCCTGTGTCTCTGCCTGTCTCTGTCTCTGTGTCTGTCATGAATAACTAAATAAAATCTCTATTAAAAAAAAAAAAAGAAAGTCTCTGTTCTTCAGTTGTTGGGTGCAAGATTCTACATATGTTTAGATCAATCTTGCTCATGTCATTCAGTTCTTATAAATTAAAGCCAATTTTCTAAAAAAAAAAAAAAAAAAAGATTGATTTATTTATTTTTGAGAAAGAGAGTGAGAGAGTGGGGCAGAGGGAGAGGCAGGGCTCCATCTCATGATCCTAGATCAAAACCTGAGCCGAAACCAAGAGTTGGACGCATAATGGATTGACCCACCCAGGCACCCCAATCAATGCCAATTTTTATGTCATTTTATTTATCAATGACCAGAAAGGTGTATTTTAAAATATCCTATAAGGAAAAGAAATTTTTAAAAATATCCTATGAAGACTTGTCAGCTCCTTCTTGTAACGCAGTTGACTTTTGCTTTTATATATTTTGAGAGTATTTAATACAAATTAGCATTTGTTATATCTTCTGATGAATCATTCCTTTTATCACTATATAATGATCTCTCTTTTTTTTTGCCTTAAAAAAAAAGACATTTACTCTGTTGCAGTTGTAATAGCTACAGTTTTGTCTTGATTAGTACTGGCCTGGTATACCTTTTATCCTCTTACTTTCCACCTTTTTGAATCCTTCTGGTGTAGGTATATATTTGGAAAACAGCAGAAGTAAGTTTGCTTTTTGCTTTTTTTCCCCACATCAAACCTGACAATTGTCTTTTAACTAGTGAGTCTAATCCATTAAATGTATTGTGTTTCCTAAGATATTTGGATTTATTTTCACAATTTCTTTTTTGTACTATTTACTTTGCTTTATGAAAACTTTTTCTTTAAGTCAGTCGGAGGACAGACATTATATGTTCTCATTCATTTGGGGAATATAAATAATAGTGAAAGGGAATAGAAGGGAAGGGAGAAGAAATGCGTAGGAAATAACAGAAAGGGAGACAGGACATAAAGACTCCTAACTCTGGGAAATGAACTAGGGGTGCTGGAAGGGGAGGAGGTGGGGGGTGGGGGTGAATGGGTGACAGGCACTGAGGGGGGCACTTGACGGGATGAGCACTGGGTGTTATACTGTATATTGGCAAATTGAACACCAATAAAAAATAAATTTATTATTTTAAAAAATAATATTACAGTAAAAAAAAGAAAACCTTTTCTTGCTTTTTTCCTATATTCTTTTGTTGATTTTTTAAAAAATATTTTATTTATTTATTTATTCGTTTGTTTGTTTATTTGTTTATTTATTTATTTGACAGAGAGAGAGAACAAGCAGGGGGAGTGGCAGGCAGAGGGAGAGGGAGAAGAAGCAGGCTCCCTATGGAGCAAGAAGCCCAATGTGAGGCTCCATCCCAGGACCCCGGGATCATGATCTGAGCTGAAGGCAGACACTTACTGAATCAACCCTCCTATCTTCTTTTGGATCAAGTTTTCTGTATTTCTCCCTTTTCCTCCATTAACCTCAAAACTGCATATTCTGTTTTTACTCTTTTCATGGTTAACCTTCAATTTTTGTCAAGCATACTGGCCCTAAAGTCTAAAGTTAATATCTCTACCTCTTCCCATATGACATAAGGAATTAAGAATGTTTCATTTTTTTTTTAGAATAATAAAAAATATTTTACTAAAACATAAGATTTACAGAAGTTTCCAGACAGGCCATACAAAATGGTCACAAGCTTTTTCTTGAAGGAAGGATTCTACACTTGACAGCAAAGTCACAATGTTATTAGTGAGGGCTGTGATGTTTGTTTAATGTTCCCATTTTGGTTCAAACAATCAAGCTTGTCCATCTACAGTGTCTAAATAAAGTTAGACTTGGCTAGAAAGCATATTATAAAGAACTGGTTAGCTGCTTTTAACCGATGCAATTAGATCACCATAAAAAGGGGGAAAGGAGCCCATAAAATTAAAATAAAACTACCTCTCTCCTTCAAAAATAATAATAAAGTAAAACACCCACACCCTTGCAGCTAACCCTGACAACTACCTTCATTCACAGTGCTTTATACTTAAACCATGATGGGGGAAATGAATAAAAGCAGAGAGGGGCCACTGCTTTTATATATTTGGAAAACAAATTGTTGTTTCACAACAATCCAGATGGTACTTCTAGCCTCTGCTCATGCTTTATATAACAGTGAATCAGGACAAGACATAGATTTGCTAATGTGCATTTAATCACCAAAGGACTGACGATGTCTGGGCTTTTATTCTGTAATGTTTCTAAGACTGTGTCCATTAAATGCAAACAAAAAAAGGAAGAAGTCTTGGCAGAACAGGAGAAGTGATGCACACTTGATGATCAGATCGATTTTAAATATTATTCATGGCATATAGCCTAGTCCATGCTCTAGCTGTTTCTATGGCTTGGGCTTCGCTGGTCTTCCACTGCTCCGCCACATCCTTTGCTAATGGATCATCTGGATTGGGAGCACTTAACAAAGCCTGGATCGATAGCAGAACTGTGCAGACCTGCAGTGGGGACCACTTATCTTTCAAAATATCTAAGCATACTCTTTCCAACTTGTCTACATTAGGATGATAAATTTTGGTTATCAAAACGTACTTTAGGGGCTGCCATCGGGTATTCTTCTGGAAGGAATAGTTCAAGTTCAAAAGTCCCTCCCTCAAGGGGGGAATCCTGGGGGCCAGCAATGACCACATGAAAATAACGGGCATTGCTCTCATCTGGTTCTGCTTTAATGCCAGGAACTGGTTCTGCCAGCAAACGCTGGGTCTCCTTGATAATCCTGCGGGGCAGCCCGGCCTTCCTGTCAGATCCCCAGTTCGGCCTCTGCTCTCGACTCCGGCTCCGCTCGCCTCACACGCCAGAATGTTTTAATGTTACGTATTATCACCATCCAGCGTTTTAGGCACTTCCATCTGACTTTTCTACATCTAAATTTTATTGTTGTTGTTATTATTATTATTATTATTGCTATTTTTGAGCAATGAATACATTTTTTGGCTTTGCCTAGATGCTTACCAACCTCTTTGAATTACCATTGCTTCTTGCCTCTGAATTTTTCCCTATGGGTCCAATTTCTTCTTTCCTAAAATGCATATTTCTAGAAATCCTCTCCATAAGGGTCTTTAATAGTAAATTCTCCTGGTTATTGATTGTTGAAGGAGATAGAAATGGAGGTTAATTTCTCTCAACACCTTAAAAACGTTATTCCACTGATTTCTGGCTTTCATTGCTGCTTTTTGAGAAGTCAATCATCAGTCTAATTATCATTCCTTTGTGAGCAAACCATATTTCTCTCTTGCACTCTTAAGATCTTTTTTATTTTTTTAAGATTTTATTTTTTAAAGTAATCTCTTCACCCAACATGGGGCTTGAACTCATAGCCTGAGAGCTAGAATTGCACATGCTACCTAGTGAGCCAGCCAGGCATTCCCCATTTTGGGTTTTTTAATTTTTTTCTGTGATGTTACTTAGTACAGATTTAGTTTTATCTTTCTTAGAACTCATTTCCTGCCTCTGAAGATTCATTTTTTTCATAGATTCTAGAAAATTCACAGTCTTTTTCTCTTTGGTTATTTCCTCATTTTCTTAATATTCTCCTCCTGAAATTCCTATTAGTCATTTGTTTACCCTCATTCTGTCCTCCATGTCTCATAATCTTGTTTTTGTATTAATCTTTATGTAATCTTTTTGTCTCTGCTTCATTTGGAGCAGTTTTCTGAAAGCTGCCAGTTCTTAAACTCTAGCTTTTGCTATGCAGATCAGTGTCAACTACAATACTTTTGTTTTTCTAAATTCTGTTTGTTTTTTCAAACTTGTCTGGGGTTTTTTGCATAGTGTCTTACGATATGTTATTTTTTTCCATTTTTCCCTTTATATATCCTTAATTATTATTTAAAAATTTTATTTATTTATTTGTGTGTGAGAGAGTATGAGAGAGAGACACAGAGTCAGCATGAAGTTGGGGAAAGGCAGAGGGAGAGAAACAGGCTCCCTGCCAAGCAGGGAGCCCAAGGAGAGGCTCAATCCTAGGACTCCTGGATTATGATCTGAGCCAAAGGCAACCACTTAACCAAATGAACCACCCAGGCTCCCCATCTTTAATTATTTTTAAAAGATACTAGTATACATTGTCTCACCAATAGCTCTACTTTCTGAATGATGATTCTTAGAGCTCTATAACAATTGTTCATGTGTCCGCTGATGTTTGCCAGCAGTGAGTTGTGACACTATAACTTCAGAGCTGAGAATTCACTACATCAGTCATGAGAATTCTGAATGACCTGCACTAAGCTTGTGTCCCACAGGGCCATTTTGTGTATCATGAAGTCCCAGTAGTATCATCTGCCCAAGATGACTTTTCATTACCTCATTGACCTGGAGACTCCTCACCACTCAGGTAATGTAAATGCAAACCCTTGATCCACTCACATGAAGGTGAGCATGTGGTGATGAGATTATTAGGGACACTTCTTTTTTTCTACTCAGCCAGGTTCAACAGATAAGGTTATGTGGCATCTCCCTTTGTAGGTGAACAGAATGTTTCCTTATAAGCCTTTTCTAACTTTACACCAGGCCTTAATTTTAACTCTCCATCTGGCATAGACTCAAGGCCTCATATTCAATATTTCTGTGTACCTAAAAAACCCAATCAAAATTTAAAACTGTAAAATTCTGAAAGCTTAAAAACTCAGTCCTCTCTGTATCTGCCTCAACAGCCAGGATTTTCTCATATCTGTTCAATTGCTGGCTGCATTTATTTTCAATTCAATTTATTTCAAATTCAATTTGAAAATTTCAAATTTCAAATAAATTCAACATTTATTTTCAATTTGCTTTCCCCGGGGGGGGGAATCTTCCTTATTTTCTTGTGATTTCAGCTTAGCATGTAGATAAAGTTTTAAAAATATTTTGCTTCATCATTTCTAAGAACTTTGAGAGGAGAATTTTCAGGTCATCTAATTTGCCATATTGTAGGAAATGGGGAATTCCCCCTCTCCACCAAAACATAATAATCCAAAGCACTAATTTGATTATTCCCCATTACCTCGACATTAAAAGTCAAGCTCTTTAGTATAATCTTTAGGAAACCTTTGGTCTGGCTCCTAAATGCTTTTCCAGTTCCATTCTCTTCTGAAAAGAATGCCCTATATCCTAGCCACACTGACAATTCATGATTACTTCTGGTTCTATAAACTTTCACACATCTACAACCAGCAGACTTAGGCTATGCCACACCCTTCTCCTGAAGGGTCCTTCTCTCCTTTCACGAACTTCTATTCCTTGGCCAAAGCAAACTTCAGATATTGGCTTGATTGTAAAACCCACTTCAACTTCCCAAAACATAATGAATCAAACCCTCTACTCCCACTGCATCCAAACATACCTTACTTATAATCCTCATCATATTGACCAAAGTGTTTTTATATATTTAACTAGATTTAGATCTTTTAGAAACCCAGATCAAGTTTTTATCCATCATTCTCAACATATAGCACAATGTCTGGCATATAGTAGACACTCAAAGATGTTACAGCAATTTTCTTGAATACAAGCCTACTTCAATTATTCCCTGGAGAAATATAGCTTGAAATGACAACACTTTTAGGTGTTATAAGCAGTCGTATTACTGAAAATCTCCACATACTTGCTAATTGCCAGTGGTACTAGAGCAAATGTGTTCAGTATTGCCCCTGCCTGAAATTTTTATTAGAAGTTAGTTCTGATTTATGAATAATTCCTGCTTCTGTATCTGAATGAGTAGTCGCTTATCTAGGAAAGACACTATAGCTACAAGACATAGGATAACCACACAAAACACAACCAGACAGTCTAACGCGTTGTAGCTACGTAGTGTAGAACTGGCATGGAAGCAAGTGTCCAATGAACACATGAATGAGTGGACAAAAGGTTATACGATAAATAAATAAAAGATACTTTAACCAAATGACAGGCAAAGAAAGTTACAAGACTTGTCTGACTCCACTGCTTGTATTGTGTCTTACTCATCTTTGTATATGTCTGGCATACAGTGAATACTGGAAAAACACATGGAAATGAATAAATGATTTAAAAGACTTAATCAGGCTGAGCTGAATACATGAGAACATTCCAGATCTAGAGTTATGGAAACAGAGAAAACAGAAGCCCAACATTTTCAATGAAAAGGAAAAAATTAACTTTTATTAATCCTTTGAGTTTTGCTTCATTCATGTATGCTAGCCTTACTTGTTTGATCCTCTTGTCTGTCCATCCATTCATCCATCCATTTGTCATTCATTCACTCAAGAAACATTTGCCAATCATCTACTGTGAGCCAAGCACTGTGCTTTTGGTTTGGAATTTTAGTTTGATGTTGAGAAAAACTTGCTGATTTTCTGTCAGTAAATGATTACTAGGAGCATGCTAGAAGCTAATGTTTCTTAAAACTTTCATTCTGTGATCCATGAATTCATTCATTCACTCATTTAGCAAATATCTTTGAGGATATCCTCTCTGCCAGACACTGTGTGAGGCACCAGGGATTCATTCCTTATTTTACGTATTCATTCATTCATTCATTCATTCATTCAATAAACAATTTTTAAGTACTTAATAAAGTGCCAGGCATAGATAGGGTCTTTGCTTTCAAGTACTTACATGATAATAGTGGTAAGTTTCAGGCAATAGACAAATAAATAAGCTAGTTTATATAATGATAAGGCAAGATAACAAAATTGGGATATGCTAAAGAGTGATGCATGTATATGTATATTATTCATGTGGTCTTTGACTTCAGAGAGCCAGAGATTTATTTCTAAGGACACAGAGCTATTGCCAGATGATCTGAGTGCTGCCTACCTGGATTCTTTTGACATGCAGACCTCTATGTAAGCATATATGAGTGTGACCTGGCCTGGAGGCAGAGAATCTAGGTCTTGGAGAGAATGGAGCCAGAAGGACAAGCCCCACATGGAAGCCTCTCTGGCCTGCACAGCATGTCACCAGGGACAGAGCTCCTTGCCCTGTGGCCCAGGCTGACCTGCTTGAGCTGTCTACTGGGAGGGCAAATATCTGCCTTCAAGCCACACACCACGCCCTCCCTGGTTGGGAACTTTGACTCAGTGTTGACCTGGTTTTGAACTAGTGACCTGGAGGTGAATGACTCCATATCTCATTACTAATTCCCCACAGCCACTTGGTTCCTCCTGCTAGCCACAAGAAAGAGAGTTTGGTGAGGACAGGGACAGAAGTCCAGCCAGGGGCCCTGAACCCATCAGCCACAGTATCCACCCCAGCTTTAGCCCCTGCCATCTGGCCTCCTGCCATTCCCCCCATCCTTTAGTCTGGTCTGACTGAACAGGTTTTTGGAAGAGGCCAAGGTCACCCTGGGGCCGACCTCCACAGATGGATTCAGCCTGAGACTACAGCTGCGGTCCAGCTCAACCATGAATGCCCAGGGCCAATACATACTCCTTCATCGTGGTGGATCATCTTTAAGCCAAATGAGGTCTGGGACTCACCAGGTAGGATGTGACTAGATCCAGAAACTATAAAATCCCCTTCCTTGTCTTGACTTCCCCTTTTCTTTACCCCATTCCCTTCTATACCCTCAATTTCCTCACTTCCCAGTCTTGTTTGTTCTTCAGGCACTCTTGGCTTCAAGAGACCATCATCACTTCTCTGAGGTTAAGGTTCAAGGAAGATGAGTTCCACATGGAAACCTGGGCACATACTGGTGAGAACACATGACTGGGAAACATCACAGGGACTCAGTCAAGAAATGTCAGCAAGTACTGGTCCCCATAGTTCCTTGGGCCAAGGCTTAGCACTCTCAGGAGAAAGCCAAGATGTAAAGGAGCACTGGTTCTCCAGAGGAACCAGGCTGGAACTGTTGGAGGGTGAGTGGGGGTAGGGGGTGGTTATGGCATCAGAAGCACTGAATTCTTGCTCTTTTTTTTTTTTTTTTAAGATTTTATTTATTTATTCATGAGAGACAGAGAGAGGGAGAGAGAGAGAGAGGCAGAGACACTGGCAGAGGGAGAAGCAGGCTCCATGCAGGGAGCCTGATGTGGGACTTGATCCTGGGACTCCAGGATCATGCCCTGGGCCGAAGGCAGGCGCTAAACCACTGAGCCACCCAGGGATCCCTTGAATTCTTGCTCTAATGGGCATATTGCTTTGTGCTTCATACTGTTGCCATTCAAGTTGGCATAAAATGCATTCTTTTTCGTGGGGGCTTATGATACAAAGTGAAAATGCTTCATCTTTTTAGAAAGTATGGTTTTAACCATCAGTCATACTTTGAGTATGCTTCTTCAAGAGCATGTATCACCTTTTACTGAACTATTCTCTTCATGCATTTATTTCCTCCACTAGACTGTAAGCTCCTCAAAGATGAGGGCTCTTGCTTGATCATTTTATGTAAGTAAAGGAGTAAATAAATGATGAAGGTGACGGTTATGTAGGTAGCCCATACAGAGGGAATTCAACTTTTATTCTTCATCTTTTTGGATTTATCTCAGAGCTTATTTCAACTACCATCATATCCAATAATTCAGACACTAAAAATAATCTGGTATAAAACAATTAATATCAACATCTACTTAAAATAAAAACATCTACATCGCAATACATTAATTTAAAATGGTGAACTTCATGGGGCACCTGGGTGGCTTAGTCAGTTAAGCATCTGACTCATGATTTTGGCTGGGGTTATAACCTCATGGGTAGTGAGATGGAGCCTCCTCAGCAGGGAGTGTGCTTGAGATTGTCTCTCTCCTTTGTCCCTCTCCTCCCTGCTCATGAACAAGCACTCCCCTTCTTGCTCTAAAATAAAAAAATATTTAAAGAAATGAGGTAAAATGCTGAACTTCAAAACTGTGTATGGTTCCATTCAGATAATGTTAGCTTGCTCCCAGTCTTGAATGTAATCCTCAGGTTACAAGTGAGGAGAAATGATTATCGCCAGAAATCAGATGGCAACATGTTTCTTGTGATCACAAAGCACAAAATATTGGCTCTAACACACAATCAGATTGTGTGTCTCCTAGGAGCTTATTGTCCACCATCCTCAGATGCATCCTTGGACTTGCCAAGCTCAGGCAATCAGAGAACCACTCAAGGGCATTTTGCTCTTTATCAAGTGGCCGGCATTTGAGCAAGGACTTTATAGGGGAACAATTTCTCTAAACTTAGTATCATTTACCCTGCTTTCACTCCCAGCTGTAATTCATATTAGGGAAATCACACTTTATACTAGACATTCCTCTGAACGCAGAAATTCCTACTATTCTTAAAGAACAAAAAGCCACAGTGAGGAATAAAAGACTTGCCTGGGTTCATTTGCTACTGACCTCTTACTATGACTTCTGTGTCTCCAAATAAGGTTCCCACCCCCTTCTTCTCATTTTTTTATCAGTCCTTTTGACCCTACATACACAAAATTCAGCTAAATATAGTAAATTAATTTACATAGTCCATTTTCATGCTCACAGAGAGCCAAGGTTATTTTATATCGCTTCACTTTCTCTGTGATCGAGTCACTATCTTTCCTGCTTTGGGCCTCACTTTCTTCATCTTTAATAGAAAATGAGCAACTTGATGATTTCAGAGTTTCCCTCTTGTTTGGAGTCTGTTTTTTTCTATTCATCACAGTATTCCTAGTTTCTGGCATGATCCCTGGCATAGAGGGAAAGCTTAATAAACATTTGTTGCATTAGTGAATTAATCCAATTATGTAGTAAATCCATCAATCACATGATATGAAGAGGGAATAACGGCTTAGCTTTAAGTCCTAACCGTGCATTAGCTTACTGGGTACACTTGGTCAGTTGCTTCCCTATTGTAAGGCCAGAGAGGAAACAAGATTTACCCAACATCATACAGCCAGTAAGAGCAGAGCTAGGACTAGGACTCAGGTCTTCTGAATCTCTTCTATAAAAACGCACTGCTTAGAAATCAGATGTTTTTAAAAAAATCAGATGTTTTTTTAAATTAGGAGATGGCATCATGTTCTATAGATGATTACTTTTCTATCCAGACCCTAGATTTAGAGCAAAAACTATAAATCTGAAGAACAACACACATGCCTTCAAGAAAGGGGGCCTCCAAGGGTGCCTCTAACCAACAATTTCTTCATACCTGCCAAGTGGAGATAAGCAACCACCAAGTGAGCTAGGTGATGTGGGCTGATCTGACAGCCCTGCTCACCCAGGGTTTGCAGTTTCCTCCTAGACGCAGCTCATGTCTAGGCTGGTGACAAAGGCTTCTACTTTACTATCTCCTAGTGTGGGAGCCAGGATCTAGAAAGGAGCCTTGAAAGCAGGAACTTAAGTAAAAACAGTTTCCTTGGACATAAACATTCTGTAAGGGCAGAGGTGGCCTCCATTCTTATTGACAGTGACCCTGGTGGCCAGCTGTCTGCTTGAGGTGACCTAAGCTGAAGTGAGGATGTCCCAGTGTCATTTGGGTTCTTTCTGTAAACTCCCCTTTACCTTCAGCTTTCCCCGCTGCCCTGCAGGTAGGATCATCTTCACCTTCTCCTTATCTGGAACAGCCACTCTGAGAGTAGGTTTGAAACCAGACCCCAGGACACAGTCTCACTAATCAGAGGGACCACAAATTTTGCTGTGAAAGGCATGAGATTTGGGGTCAAACAGACCTGGACTTGCATCCAGTTTTGCTGCTTATTCGCTGTGTGGCTTCAGGCTAGATATTTAATTCTCTCTTTAGTTTACTCTGTCAAATACAAATCATAACAGCTACTCCATAAGATTTTTGTGAAGATTAAGTGTACAATAGTTCTAAAACATCTAATGCAATGCCAGAAATACAATTAGTACTAAATAAATACTATCTAAACAATTCTTTGGTGCCCTCCAGCTCCCTGAAGTCCTGAGATCCTTCCCAGGAGTTTAAAAGCTCCTCGAGGGAGGGAAGGAGAAGTGAGGTGGGTTATGGATCCCCTGCTCTAGCTACAGCAAATGCCCTATTACCTGCGTCTGTTTCCCTTCTAAGCAAAGTCTGAAATCTCTGCTCTGGTTCAGTCCCTTTGTGTAGCAGATGAGGAAGCAGAGGCCCGGGGACCTTAGAAATGTCATATGGCTATTCCAAGATGATGCTGGGAACTAATATCCTGTTGTGGCTGAAAGCACAGGTTCTGCGATTAAGCTGTTTGGGTCAGATGTCTGTTCCGTTAGGGCTTAGCTATGTAATCTTGAACTAGTTGCTTATCCCCCTTGTACCTCAATTTCCTCATCTTGAAAATTAAGGATAACAATGCCTGTTTCCAAGGGTTTTTTGTGAAGATTAAATAAACTTTTATATCTCAAGTATTTAGAATGGCATCTAATATATAGTGATTGCCAAGCATTAGTGATTATTATTGGAAGGAAGACTTGACCCCACTTCACAGTCTAATAAAATTTAACTATGAATAGGATACTGACGTTTAGTCTGTGCACATCCTTCACTGCAACCCGGATATTGTATGAGATGAAAAGAGCTTCCGCTGGCTATGACCAACTTGGACACAACTTCAAATATCATGTCTCCTCCAGCCCTAAAGCTTGCCCCAACCACCTTTGCTGAGAGAATGGTGAATAGATTTAGTTGAATGAAAGGGAAAAGATCATTCAGGACAAAATAGATGACATGAGAAGAAGAAAAGCTCTATTCTAAGCAACTTCTTCCTCAACATATATTACGAGGAAAAAACTTGTGGAACAGGGATAAGTGGGATCGTTTGGGCACCATTTTGACCACTAGAGGTCAGTGGAATGTTTGCTAACAGTGAAGTGTGGGTTCCTGTGGAGAGGTAGTGTCCACAGCAACATTAGCCTTAGTACCACTACCACCTTCCCTTGGTGGATCTGGGTTTGGTCTGCTTTCCAGGAACCTATACCATGCACATTTGTTCCCTTGTCTCTTCTGTAACCAGGCAGCATTCGTAAGTATTCTGGGCCAAGGTCAGAGGGTGTGGTACACTAAAGATTTCTTTCTCTTCAAAAGCCAACCTGCCTAAATGTTCAAGACTGTCTTCATTTTCTAACAAATACAGTCCAAACTCCTCAAGGCTCTCGTGAAGTTGGCTTCCCTGACTTCTATCCTTCCATCTTCAGCATCATGTCATTTCATCCTCTCTACCTGTCTCTGCTCACTCTCTGCTCTCATCACAAACCCATTTGTAAGACCCTTGCTATTCTCAGATGCCTGCATAAAACACCATAAATCAATCAGTATTCTCCACACCAGATACTCTATAACATGCTGTCCCTATCCTATGCTTGTTACCACACACTGCCGTGTATGACAGTTGTTCTTGCAGTTGCCCTGGCTCATCTGCTAGACTGTAAGCTCCTTGAGGTCTTGGACCATGAAATACTGATTTTTTTTTTTTTGTAAATGCACAGTTTCTAGTCTAAATGTGATGTCCATAACTATTTGCTGAATGAACATATGAGTCAAAGAATGAACATGGCCACTGTTCAAACACAGAACATATTTTTCACTATAGCTTACAGTACCAAACTAGGATGCAAGAACCTCTGTGCAGAAAGAAAGAGATCCAGAAGCTTCCCAGAGGCTATCCACGTCAAGCTTCATCAAGACAAGCTGGTGCCTCAGTATCCCCACTTTGCTGTCATTTACCCATGGTCATGTTCTCTGCCTTTTCCTGGATACAAAATTAGGTTACATATTCTCACCTCCCTAGCAATTAGATTTCATCATGTTACTAAATCGTGGCCAACATAATAGAAACAAAGTGGTGTGTACTTCCTTACAGCTTGGCAAATAAAAGCCTACAAGGTACCATCCCCTATTTCTTTCCCCTAAAGGACCAAGAAAAGGTGGAGCTGGATATATATATATATATATATATATATATATATATATATATATAACCCCATGCAAAGCTCATCTGCTGACTATGAGCAAGAAATCAACCCTTTGAGAATTTTTATTTCTCAGTATCTGCTTCATTTGGTGATTAGATTATAATTTTTTACCATGAATATGGACTGTACCTTTTGGGTTCCCATTGTTTCAGTGGGCATTAACAGACTACTTTAAAAGTTTCTAAGATAAGAATCTCTAACAGTAACATACGCTGGCACATAATTTTTTTTAATTTAAGATTCATTTGGAATTTTTGTCTAGCATAAAATTTCATCTGAAGTAACTTTGCCTAAAAGAGAGTCATTTTGATGAACTATAATTTCTGAAAACTTCCGTTTTTATTAGTTGAGATAGCCCCTTATTTTACAACAAAGGAGATTTTGTACATATAGTGTGGATTATTTAGTTTAACTCTGGCCAAAGCGATTTTTATATGTTTTTTTAAGATTTCATTTATTGGGACGCCTGGTGGCTCAGTGGTTGAGCGTCTGCCTTTGGCTCGGGGTGTGATCCCGAGTCTGGGGATTGAGTCCCGCATCGGGCTTCCTGCGTGGAGCCTGCTCCTCCCTCTGCCTGTGTCTCTGCCTCTCTCTCCCTCTCTCTCTCTATCTGTGTGTGTGTGTGTGTGTCTCTCATGAATAAATAAATAAAATCTTTTTTCAAAAAGTTTTATTTACTTATTCATGAGAGACACACAGAGAGAGGCAGAGACACAGGCAGAGGGAGAAGCAGGCTCCATGCAGGAAGCCCGATGTGGCACTCGATCCCAGGACTCTGGGACCATGCCCTGAGCCAAAGGCAGACGCTCAACCGCGGAGCCACCCAGGCATCCCAGCAATTTTTATATGTTGAGACATTTGTACACTGCTCAGTACAAAAGCATTATGAACATATTAAGTCATTTAACCATTGAGAATATTTAAACTTGGTACTGCTTGGTACTGAACATACTTAAATCAAATTCTGGAATCTGGGGCTTGGTATCCAAAAGGGAATTAGAGCATTTCAAGGTATAACAAGATTCATATTTGAACCTTAGTATGTATTTTTCTCTTAGTATTACCAATGAATGAAGCTCTCGTAAAGTAACCAAATGAGAAGGGGAAGAATAAGAAAATGAAAAATGAAGAAAACAAAACAGTGTCACAGGGAGGATGGTTTTAACTTGAGAAAGACTCATAGTCACAATAGAATGTCCCAAATTTCAAAAATCTGCTTCTCTGCCAAAATCATTCCATTTCTTGGTTGATATTTGAGTTTTAAAAGGGTCAAATCCTTTTATCTTCTGTATCTTTAGAAAGCAGCAAGAGAAGAAAGCATGGGTCTCAACCCCCAGAGAGAAAATTGTCACTTCTTAATTTTTTACAAAATTTTCTCGTCTTTTCAATTAACTTTCTATCAAATGTAAATACAAATTTAAACCTAGACTTTTTATAGGATTTTCCCTCTTCATCTAAGTGATGTCACAAATCAGTGTAAAATCAATGATCCAAGATGCTTGGTGGATAAAAATAATCCTAGTTATTTCTGGAGGGTGAATTGACATAAAAAATTGCATTGGTTACAGTATGTTCTAGAGCTGGTTCTATTTGACTGTATGTGTACGATGATGCAAAGTTGAAACCGAGCTGGGAAATTTCATTCTAGATCTCACTAACTACTGGAATCAATGTTTTAATTTCTTAGTGGAAACTTTCAGTTGCTTGATTCTGTAATTGAGAATTTTTTTACTGTTCGACATCATTTATGTTGTATTACAACACAAGTATAAAAAGTAACCTGTGGATTATGCTTTTCCATAACTTTTTAAATGTGTGTACATATATGTAATGTATAATGTATATTAAATGAATTCAACATGCATAAATATTTTTTTAACACAACAGTGAACTATTTGCACCTTTTGATAGTGCTTCTGTTTACTTGCTTTGGCATAAAGAATGAACCTCTGTATCCAGATAATGTTATCTGGAATTGCTCTTAGATATAATGCCAATTAATGTGAAATCACAAATAAACAGTACTTTAAATACAAAAAAAGAAATTAACTTTTTGATAGAGCACAAGCCATAGCTCTCTGGGCTACAGGAAGGATGGTGCCTTTGAGGGATTCAAAGGTCAGGGATTCTTTTTTTCCCTTCACTGTTGCAAAACAGATGAATCATAGAACTTTAGAGCAAGAATGAATGTACCTAACCCTCAAATTTTATTTAACAGATAAACAAATTCAGGACCAGCGAGATGAGTCAACTCGCCCAAGGTCACACAGCTACTTGGTAGCAAAAACAAGATTAGAATGTAGGCCTTTTTCTCCTTCTATATATCAGGCTTTCAAGGGTGTCCCAGAGTAAGCCAAACCAATTCCTGAGAAACCAGAGCACTCAGTTGTTATATTTCTGCCTTGCAGCATAAAATAATTCAGGAGACTGCCCAACTACTGAGAAAATGCCAAGCAAAGATATTAAGTTTCTATATGATAAGAAAAAATAATGGCTTGCAACCCTGGAGCACTAGGAATCCAAGATTAAAACATTAAGCCAAGGGTGGCAGGAATTGTGGCTAGAACACAAAAGATGTTTGGGAGAATAGACGATAAGTTAGCTGTAGGAAAAAGGGTCCTAGAAATGTCCTTTGGCTCAGTTTTGAGCCAGCCCCTGGATCTCATCTCCATAATGACTGTATTAGTCTGGAGGACCTGTACAGGAAGCTTCCATCTTCTAAGAGAATTTATAAAATAATCATGAACAAAATGTTGGTAGAAATACGGATGGTAAAAACATTGTGGTTTGGTTTCAGATGGAAGTAAGGAAAACATTATTGGAAACCAGAGGAAAGGCAGTCCTTGTTATAAAATGCTAAGAGCTGGGGCCCCTGGCTGGCTCAGTTGGTTGAGTGTCTGCCTTTGGCTCGCGTCATGATCCTGGGGTCCTGGGATCCAGCCCCCGAGTCAAGCTCCCTGCTCAGCAGGGAGCCTTCTTCTCCCTATCCCTCTGCTGCTCCCCCCTGCTTGTGTACTCTCTCTCTCTCTCTCTTTCTCTGTCAAATAAATATATAAAATATTTAAATAAAATAAAATGCTAAGAGCTTGGCTGAATTGTGTTCATGTTCTAGTGTTTTGTGTTCTAGTGTTCTTGTGCCTTGTAGAACTTGCAAGAGATGAAATTTTCTATTTAGCTGAGGAGCTTCCTAAGCAAAGTGTTGAAAGAGTGGCTTGGTCCCTCCTAACGGCTTACAGTAAAATGCAATGGGGGAAAGTCATTGGAGACAGAAATGTTAATCAAAAAGGAACCAGAACATGGAGGTTTGGAAGATTCTCAGACCATACATGTTGCAAAAAATAAAGTTTGCTCTGAAGAGATCTCTAACAGTGTGGCTGAGCAACCACATAATAAAGGATCATGAGTGCAACTCATGAGTCTAATCTGCCTTTTCAACAGATGCCAGAGGAGATGGCATTATACCAGTCAAGACCCTGCCAGTTTGAACTAAAAGGGACAAGGAAAGTTGGGAGGAAATGCATGAAAGCTGTTGGACTTCTTAGATCCTACAAGATGAGACCGTAAAGCTATTTGGCTATGAATGTGTGCTATCCTTCCAGAAGAGGGCCCAAAGGCAATTCAGAGGGGATCCTTGGGTGGCTCAGCGGTTTAGCGCCTGCCTTCAGCCCAGGGTGTAATCCTGGTGTCCCAGGATCGAGTCCCACGTCAGGCTCCCAGTATGGAGCCTGCTTCTCCCTCTGCCTGTGTCTCTGCCTCTCTCTCTCTCTCTCTCTCTGTCTATCATGAATAAATAAATCTCTTAAAAAAAAAAAAAAACTACTTCTCTCAGAACAACAACAACAACAAAAAAAGCAATTCAGAGATCATCAGGGATGCCACTCCCACCCCAGGCCCAGAGTGCATAGGCCCAGGGATCTGGAGGGAACAGGCAGGGGCAAGGCTATCTTTACCTCTTTGTGAAAGAATGGAACCACTGCAGAGAGCCACAGCATGGGCTATCCTCCCCCACCCCCACAGAGAGCCACTGCACATTGTGCAGCCATGGGTATGATGCTGCCACCATGGTGAGCCTAGAGGGCGGAGCGTTGAGCCAAAGATGATTATTCTTGAACTATAAGATCTCATGGAATTTGCCTTGCTAGGTTTTGGACTTGCTTGGGACCCATTACCATTGCCATCTTTCCAATTTCTCTCTTTGGAATGGGAATGTCTATTCTGTGCTTGTCCCACTATTGTCCTTGAAAGTACATCTTATTTGGTGTTATAGGTTTACAGCTAGAGGGGAATTTTGTCTCAGGATAAAAAAAATACCTCAAACTTCATTCAAATTTCATTTAGATGAGGACACCTGGGTGGCTCAGTGGTTGAGTGTCTGCCATTGGCTTAGGGCTCAATCCTGGGGTCCTGGGGTCCTGGAATCGAGTCCTACATTGGGTTCTCTGCAGGGAACCTCTGCCTATGTCTCTGTCTCTTTGTGCATGTGTCTTATGAATACATAAAATTTTTAAAACAAATTTTCATTTAGGTGGCATTAAATGAGACTGGGCTTTAGATGTTAGAGTTGATGCTGGAATGAGTTAAGACTTTGGGGGCTATTGGGATGAACTGTATGAACTCTGCATGCAAGAGGGACATGATCTGGGGGGACAAGGGACAGAATTCTATGGATTGAATTTTGTCTTCTTCAAAATTTTTATGTTGAAGTTCTAACCTCCAGTAAGATAGTATTTGGAGATTGGGCCTGTAGAATGTAATTGGGCTTAGAAGCTTAGATGAGGTCATGGGGTAGAACCCTCATGATAGGATTAGTGTGTTTATAAGTCATCAGATCTCTCTATCTCTCTCTCTCTCTCCCTCTCCCTTTCCTTCTCTCTCTCCATCTCCCTCTCCCTCTCCCTCTCTGCAAGGACACCATTGTCAATCAGCCAGGAAGAGGGCTCACACTAGGAACTAAATCCTCCAGCACCTAGATCTTAGGTCTAGGTCTCCAGAACTGTGAGAAATAAATGTTTGCTGTTTAAGCCATCCTGTTGATGGCATTTTTTTATAGCAGCCCAAGCTGACCAAGAGGGGTTTGCTAAGGTCCTCACAAAGAAAACCACTGGTTATGCAACTTACAGTAGACAAATCCACAAATAACATGGAGAGGGAGAAATTGAAAAAAACACATGGATCTTGGGATAGAAATCAGAAACACAAGTCATAATTTAGCACTAGTATCTTTATGGGGGTCACAGATACCTGAGGTATTTGGGTTTTTAAAAAGTGAGGTTAAGTGCTGAGAGATCAGGCATCTCATATGCTTTTCAAAATCATTTCTTTTAGGAAGTCTTTCCTAGCCTCCCACTGGTTTCTCCCTGAAGGTTTAGGAATTTACAGAAGTATTTCCCACATCATCCACCAAACCCTATCGTGCAATGTAGGCAGGAATACATATTATTTTCTTGTCCCCACAGAGTGACAGCAAAAGTAAAGTACTCATCTCCATCTCCAGAGGGACAGCAAAAGCAAAGTACTCATCTCCAACTCATTTCTACTCAATTTCTACTCATTTCATCTCATACAGGCTGCCCTGTACGTACCAAAAACCGTTCACATGTTTCGTTTTAAGGCACTTTATATTATCTTCATTAACCTTCCTCACAAACGCTGTGAAGTGGTTGGTACCACTAGTCCATCTTTTTTTTTTTTTTTTTTTTTTTTTTAATAGTCACAGAGAGAGAGAGAGAGAGAGAGAGAGGCAGAGACACAGGCAGAGGGAGAAGCAGGCTCCATGCACCGGAGGCCCGACGTGGGATCCAATCCCGGGTCTCCAGGATCGCGCCCTGGGCCAAAGGCAGGTGCTAAACCGCTGCGCCACCCAGAGATCCCTAGTCCATCTTAAAGATAAGTACATCAGGGCCCAAACAAGCTAAGTAGCTTGCCTAAGGTCATACCATTAATAAATAGAAGAACTGGGACCCCAGCCCAAAGTATGTAACTCCAGAGAATATACATTTAACACCATGTAGCACCTCTCTCCACGCATGTATGTAAGTGTGTATGTGTGTGTACATATGCACACAAGTGAAAGGCATACAGTGGGAGGACAGGGGAGTAATTTCTTTGGGTCTATTCAAACTCTTTGAATAAAAGCTCCACATTAAGGGGTTGATTTCTATTACTTACTAATAAAATCACCTTTTTTGTGTTAATACTTGTATTTAAAAGATACTTACTATTGAAAAACTCTTTCTTCCTGAAATGAAGACTGGGGAAAAGATTTGACACAGAGGCAATGGCATTGGTGATTGCCATTCCTACTCCTTCATCCATTTATTCTGCAAATGTTCATTGAGTCCCTTTCCTATGCTAAGCATAGCATAGATGACACAGGCCTCCCTGGATACAAGACCTGGTCTCTGCACTGGCCATCATCATGCTCTAGACTCTACAACTGGAGTTGATCTTTCCATGAGGCCTTGTTAGGGTAGCCTCTGACCAGAACTCTCTAGTACCTGTGTAGACAATCTTTGTGGCAGATGGAGCCTTTGCCCTGGCATTCAGTGGCAACAAGAAAAGAATGTGCTTTCATTCTTCCCAGGCTCTACCTGGGTGTGGTGGGTGCTGCTGTCACTAGAAGGCTTCTGTAAATAAAGCCTGCTTAATCTCCTTAGCCGGATGGTGGTGTCAGCCGGCTTGGAGCCGGCAGGAAAGCGGCACCATGCTTTAGATTCCCCAAATTGTTAGAGGCCGTGGGTGAGCCACAGCAGATCCCACATGAACAGAGGGACCTGTATTGGCTTGCCCAAGGGAGGGGAGTAGAGTTCAGGGTTTTCTCTCTGTCTGCTGATCTGGGCATGCTCTGTGAGGCATCTTCACCAATACAGAGGAGCTGAGCAAATTCTCTGGATGCCAGGAAATTGAGCAGTTTCCAGGAGCACCAACATTGCCACTTCCTCCCCCACTGGATAATTCTCCAGGATTTACACAAGAAACCTGAAATTCTCAGCCTGACCGTGAGGCTCACCACACCATGACATACCTGGGGTTGTGTAGCAGTGGATCTCAGAAGCCTATACAGTTTGTGGAGCCCTCTTTAAGAAAAAGAATATAAGATACCTAGGGCCTTTCCCAGGGTCATTGAAGGGGTCTGCGGCAATGAGGGGACTGAAGCTCAAGCTTTATGTCATGAAAACACCCTCTTTTGCCCACACTTACCTTTCTAGGTCTTTCTCTTGACCTCAACATGAATTCCTCCATTCCAGCCAACATTTCTACTCAGTGAGCATCTTCCATATCCTGTCTGGCATTCTTACTTATGTTTCCATGAGATAAGCCTGTATGTAAAATGATCAGTAACTCTTTGAGATGCTTCATTAACAACAATAATTTTTAGGGTGACTATTTCATTGGATGCCTTCTCTGTCAACATTGTGCTAGATACTTACATCTTGTAAGATAGGGATATATTAAATAGTATTACGTTCACATTGTGTGTTATACCTTAGAGATGCTAAACGACTTGTCACTGGCCCCACAACAAGCAAGTAGCAAAAAAAAAAAAAAGTGTAATTTTAAAAATTGCATTTTCCAACTTCAAAGTTAATGCTCTTTTATCTACACCAAACTGCCTCTGTTCCTTTCTGTGTTCCCTATAATAGCCCCCTCAAAGCACAGTGCCAGACATATGGTATTGTTCTCCAAATCACTCATACCTGGTGAGAATGTCTCAGAGGAAACAGAGCCAAATGGTTGTAATTTGGTATTAGAAAAATACTAGACCTCCTAAATGTTTACTATTTAATGGTTATTAATTGGCTGTTTTATCAGGCATCCTATTTCTGCTTTCCACATGCACTGGCCCAGCCTGTGTGTATCAGTTGGCAATACTACAATGATGCTGGCGGGGGGGGGGGGGGGGGGGGGGGCGGGATAAAAGTCTGAAACTCAATGGCATTCAATTATAAGCATTTTTCTTGCTTCTGCATCTATAGATCAGCAGGGGCTCAGCTGATGTAGGGTGACCTGGGCTTGCCTTGGCTTCTAACCTGCTCCACATGTCTTTCATCCTCCTTGGGCCAGTGGTTTTCCAGTGTAAATTCATCCCAGGACAAAGGTGCACAAGAGGGCAAGACCAACCATCTAAGCATATTCAAGCCTTTGCTCATGCTATGTTTTCTAGCATGTTGGCCAAAGAAAGTCAACATGCCAAGCTCAAAGTCCGGGGCAGGGAAGGACACCCAGCCTACAATGAGACCACAGCAAGGGAGAGACATGTTGCAGGGGGTGTAGGGCTGAGACTACTGATCAGTATACCACAGTGTATAGTCAAAGAGAAAAATGCCTGCAACTCATGTCAGAACTCTCAGTATAGGTTTCCAGTCCATTTAAAATATCATTCTTTTCAAAATTCTCCAACCATTTTAATTTCACATACAAATAAATATATGCTATGTAACAGTTTCAGAGAAGAGGGGGAAACAGGGAAAGCACTGAAAAGTCAAAAATCCTGGGTCACCCAACTTTCAAGAAAAGCAGACCAAGTTGAAATCTACTCTTGGAGACTATAAAGGCAAATCCTTGGGAAGGAAGCCCAAGTTCATTCCCAACTGTCCTGGTCTTATCTTGAGGAGCAAGCACTTCCAATTCTCCACCAGAAAAGATTGGTAAGGAACTTTTCAAATCATTTGATATCAAGAAGTGAGACAGTTTGCATTCTTTCCCTGGACCATACTCTGATTAAAAGTATGGTGTCCTACCTATATTTGAGCTAGCAATCTGTCTGTTAAATTGGACTAATTCTAGCCTGGGGGGATGTCAGGTAGACAGAGGAAAGCAAGTGGAATGCACTTACAATAAAACAAAGGAACAAAAGGTGGAAAGGCACATTGGAATTCTTGAGGAAGAACCCCATACTTAAGTTGTCAGGAAATGCATTCTTCTTTTAAGACTGTTTTGTCATTGTCACTGGAAATTAATGTCAATGATCACTTTTTAAAATATCTTTCAAGAAATACGTGTAGTAACTATGCATTTTTCCAAAGTCCAGAAATAGATGCACCAAAATAGTAAGGGGATTATTTTTGTATAATGAAATTATAAACAGTTTTTTATTTCTCCTTTATTTTACTTTTACCTTCTGTTTCTCCTCTATTGACCTCATGTTAATTATATAATAAAAAGGTGAAGGAAAAAAATAAAATAAAATAAAAAATAAATAAAAAGGTGAGGGGGAGGTTAAGAGAGGAAAAGGAACAAACTTAATTTTTTTTTCCCCAGAAATGGACAGTCATGGAGCAAACATGTTTATAATGTATCCCAAAGCATAGTCTTCAGACACTGGTTCCCCATGTTATTCATAGTTGTGTGTTAGTGGTGATGGCTTCTGAGATAAATAAATCTGGGGAGAGTTGTCTTAGAACAAATTAAAACTTAAAAAAAAGAAATGAAAAACCTGCAAGAGTGAATAGTGAAGAGTAAGCAACATTCCCAACCATACTACGCAAATGATTCCTCCTTCACAAAGTAGCTCTCCAGAGCAGCACCCCTTTAGAATTGTTATTTGAGGCTAACATTGCCGGAGTATCCATTCTGGCTTAAAGAATGACAAGTCAGTTAGGCAAGGCAAGTAGACTGGATGGTAGCCAGGACACCTGTTCAGGTCTGTATTGCCCTCCCTTGCACTTTGTGGACCCTCTCTCTCAGACCATCCCCCTCCATCCTGTACACACTCCCCTCTGCCCTCACAGAGCTTCAGTGTCAGAACCAACCTGGCAGCCTGTCCATGTGCAAACTCCTCAGCTAGGCTAGATGCTGCTCTTGTGTACTCTTGTAGAGACCTGGGCTGCCCCTTTACATAATATAGATCATTCATTTTTCAAGCCATTATTCATTCAACATGGAGTGCCTTACACGAGCAAGACACTGTGTTAGGAACTACGGACACAAAAGAAAAGCACTCTCTTCACCTTCTTGGAGTTTAAATTCTATTCAGGAAATTTAATAGGGCAATAAAAGAATCAATAAGAATAGTCATGAGTTGGTAGTTGTTAAAACTGGGTGGTGAATAAATGGAGTTATTTTTACCATTCTCTCAACTTCTTCAAATGTTTAGAATTTTCCATTAAAAAGGGTTTTTTAAAAAAATAAATACAGGAATCACAAAAATGCAAAATTATATCTATGGCAAGTGTCCCAAAGAAGACATAGATGGTGCAATAAGAGCACATAATGGGGAGATCACTATAGGTAAGGGATGTTTTCCCAGATGAAGCAAAGAGTGAGCTGATTTCAAAAGAAGGAACAGTCACTGAGAAGCCGAAAGACAGAGGGAGGAACTTGCAGCAGAGCGGAACAGCAAGAATGGAGGGCTTGTCGTGGAGGGAGGACCACACACAGGGGCTGAAGGAAGCCAAAGTGACTGGAGCCCTGGGGAGGAGAGAGAAGACACTGGGAGAAGTGCCAGAGAAGTAGGGGCCAGACCAGGTCTCCTCCTCCACTAGCTGGGGACCACCAAAAGGAGTGCTAGGTCCCTTTGGTTCATCTGTAGCCTTGAATAGTCTCTACAGTGTCTGCAGAGCAAATGCACAAATGAATAAATAAAGACTGAATGAACAGACCATGGTTAGACAGAGGGGAGCCAGTGCCAGGTGCAGCTAGGTGGTCAATGTCCTCAGATGTTCTGTCCTAAGCGACCCCATTCCCTGTCTACCCATTTCCACCTCTGAGACTAGCAGTGGTTGACATTAGAGAGCCAGTATTCCCCACCTCTGATGTTTCCCTCCATATGAAAGCACCTCCACCCAGAGCTGTCATAGGGCATCCTTGACCCTTGGCCTCTCTGCATTCCCTCACTGGACAGCCACTTCCTCTTCTTCTGCTTGCAGGACAGCTGCCCACAGAGCATGCTTTCTGCCTTGCTCCTCCATGCCCTTGGATTGACATGAGGCCTGTCCCCAGGGAAGGCAGTCTGCCCACTGCTAGTGCTTTATATTAATTAGCCCCATTGCCCATAGATATAAACCACATTCTCTGAAAAATCAATAATAAAGCGATGGTTTAGCCCTGATCACTTCCTTCTTTGTCTTAGATCTCTGATGGTTCTGAATTGAGATGGAAAAGAGGAGTTCCGTTTATGGAGCCCTCCCAGAGACCTCTACATCGACACTTCCACTATCCCTCCAAGGGAACATCACCCTCTGGGGCTCCCAGCATTGGCTTGGCCACCTATCTTAAGACCTCAAGGCCACAGCCCTACTTCCCTCAAGCTTCCACTTAGACTTCCTATCTCTGGCGCTCCTAGGTGGCTCAGGTGGTTATGTGTTTGCCTTCCTCAGGTCATGATCCCAGGGTCCGTTGGGCTCCCTCTCCCTCTGCTCCTCTCCCTGTGTGCTCTCTCTCTCTCTCTCTCTCTCTCTATATATATATATATATATGTATATATATATATATATATATATATATATCTGTCAAATAAATAAATAAATAAAATCTTTTTTAAAAAAATTTTTTAAAAACCTTCCTATCTCTGCTTTTGGTCCTTGCTGGAAGAACTGACTCTCATTCTGTCATTCATTTATTTATTAAGTAAGGTGGAGAAGGTTCTTTCTCCCATGGGGCCTGCCATCTAGGGAGAATCAACCACAAGAAAGAAGCATACATAAAAAACAAGATAATTTCAGAGACTAATAACTACCCTAAAAATAATATAAGGCAGAGTGCCTGAGTGGCTTAGTTAAGCATCCTACTCTTGATCTCAGCTTATGTCTTGATCTCAGGGTCTGAGTTCAAGCTCCACATTGGGCTCCACACTGGGTGTGGAGTCTACTTTAAAATATATATATATATATATATATATATATATATATATATATATATGGCAATGTGATGGAGAGTATCTGTGGGCAACTTCAGACTAAGTACCAGAAAGTGGTATTTAAATGGAAACTTGAATGAGAAGAAAGTAGCCATGCAAACATCTAGAGAAGGAGCATTCTGGGCACAGGGAACCATATTTGCAAAGGGCCTGAGGTAGGAATGAGCTTGATGTGTTTGAGAAAGAAAAATAGAGATGCTATGGCTGAAGCACAATGAAAAGAGGGGAGCATGATGGGATTAGAAATTAGGTTCAGGGCCAAGCCGTACGGGGTCCCCTGTGAGGCTGTGGTGAGGAATTGGGAGTTTGGGTCACAGTGCAATGAGAAGCCACTGGGTGCTTTCTTGACTGGGAACTCCGGGAACTTTGGTGTTCTTGACCCTAGACTATACTCTCTCTAGTTTGAACCCTCTTTTGGAATATATCATGAAGAACCCTGAGCCTTTCCCATGGTGTTCACTGTTCTCGTAATGGATGGTCACTCTTGTCAAGTAGAAAATGAAATTATAAATCATTAAGAATTCAAGTTCTACCCTTTCAGTCATATCCATGGTTGCTTGTTGGGTTTTTCTTTGTTTTTGTTTTGATTTTTAAGAATTACAGTAAAGGGCCAATGCGTAATGCAAACAAGTGAGTCAGTGACAGTAGAGTATCAGGCAGTTCTGAAGAAAAATCTTTGGGACACCTTCAGGTCTCCAGACTGGGCAACCCCCTACTCTGTGTATGCATCTTTCTAGTCAGGGGCAAACTCTGAAAAAAATAAAATAATATGCAGCAAGAATGGTCAGGAAAAACAAAAGGGAGTGCCAATTATTTCAGTTAAAAAGAACAAAGAAACTGGAAGTGCATCCTCCAGAGAGACATATTACAACACTGATGGGGAAACCCCCTCCTTAATCAACGAAGCACTCTGAAAAGCAGACCTGAGCAGAGAGGAGGGGAAAAACATAGATAGTTTCTAAGTTCCCTTGTGGAGTTTATTGTTCAGAGCAGATATTATTGGGGAATGTAGGTGGTGTGGGTGGGGGAGCAGGAGAGAATCTCATGTTGGGATTGTACCACCCAAACTGAAAACTCCACTTTTCTCACTCTGCTCTGTCAAGAACCAGTTCCAGGCACTAAAAGAAAGAGGCATCCACTGGAAGCCCCAAACCCTTAAAGCAGCTCCAAATTGGCTTTGCACTCGGTAACTTGATTGGCTATAGAGTCTTCAGGGTCACCTGTCACTTCCGGTAGATGAGGATGAGGCTTTTGTCTCTAGTAAGCAAGTCTCCCAACCAGAAGAAAGCTTCAGGGCTCATAGTCTCCCTCTATCATAGGCAAAGTGGAACTTCCCTGATCTTAACAAGTCCCGAGATCACAGGGATTTCTAATTTGTTCACCTTCAGAGAACCTCAGTGAGGTGACCCCCTACTCCCCTAAGCTGCAAACTTTCTGGATTCACATACTTCCCAAATAGTTACTGTGCAGCTGGAGGCAAAAGGTTTCAGAATTATCTAGAGCACTTCTTCCTTTGATCTGTGTGCCATGCTATCAGGAGCAGAAATCAAAAAGAAGCATTCTGCTTTGCTATGCAGCCAAATGAGGAACCTCTAAATCCCCTGGAAGGTCCCCCTTGCTTGAAGTGCCAGCAGAGCAGCTTGGCAGGGAGCCCAGCTGAGGAGGCTGTTAGCCTCTTCTTCTTGCCGTCAAGATCTCTATCTACAAATTGCCTTATGAGACCTGCCAGACAGAGATGGTGAGAGAGAGCTGTTGGGGAGACCTGGATAGGCCAGGTACCAGTGCAATCAAAAGTGAACAAAGCTATTACGAAAAGCAAGGGAGGTATGCAGGGAAGCCAGAATGTCCCACACTTGTTTGAGTTTAGTTCCTGTCTGGACTTGAGGCAAGACGGATGGGGTTTCTGAAAATGCCCCTTCCTTTCCCTCTTTCCAGGTTCAATTCATTTCAATCCAGCAAACTTCTACTAAGTGTCTGGAATGCACCAACCTGACTCTGAAGGTAAACGGATGTCTATGGCAGTGTTCCCCCCAAGGTGGAAAAATGGGCTAGCTAGAGCAGGGCTCGGCAACCTACAGCCCCCAGGTCAAATGTGACCCACTGCCTGGTTTTGTATAGCCTACAAGCTAAGAATGGTTCTCACTTTTACACCTGTTTTTTTTTTTTTAATCAAAAAAGGAATTATACAAAAAAAAAGGAATTATACGTTGTGGCTTATGAAAATAATATGAAATTCAAATTTCAACGTCCATAGATGAAGCGTTATTGGAACACAGCCATACTTGTTCATTTACCTACTGTCCATGGCTGCTTTTGCCTTACAGAGACAGAACCAACTAGCTGCACCAAAGACCATCCGACCAGCAAAACCTAAAACATTTACTCTCTGGACCTTGACAGAAATAATTTGCCAACCCCTGGACTAGAGTTATGTCCCCAGCAACTTTTGCACAAAAGGTCCATTTCCAAAGTTAAGGAAAATCTCATGCTGTCTAAGTATTCTCACATATTCTATTATTTCTAACAAATGATGTAATACCTGGTTTCACTGCCAGTCTGCTATGTTTATGTTGAGTTTTTAATATTCTGGTGGGGCTGAGGGGAGGGACTCAGCCTCCCCTGGTTTAGAAGAGAGATGGGAGTGAGTTCAAGGTGAATAGGCAAGTACTGGTGGTGGTGGAGCGTCCAGGGCCACATGCAGAGACCGCATGGGTTCAAATCCAAGCCCACCAGTAATGAAAGTACGACGTTGGGGAAGTTGCTTCACTTTGCTCTGCCTCAGTATCATCATCTGTAAATTGGGCATAATAAAAATATTTACTTCACAGGATTTTCCCAAAGATTGGTTAATTAAAAGACTTAAAGTACTTAGTAGAGGGCCCATTATTATTAGCGTTAGCTAGCATTATTAGTGAGAAATGTCACAACTCCTTCATTTTGTAAAGCTGCGATACTTGCACATTATCATTTAGTGATTAGTGATGCTGGCTAATGTTTACATTGCTCTTCTAATGAAGGCAGTTTGCTTGTTTGTTTTAAAACAATCTTTGGCAACAGGTAAAAGGGAATTTAACTAGTTATAAAATTAAGACAAAATCTCTCTAGAGAAAAACCATCAAAAAGACATGACATAAGTTTTTTTCCTACAGTGTAGACACAGACAGGGGCTAGCAGACAGCCAAGCCCAGCAAGATAAGCAGGATGTGTTTTTCTGTTGAACATTAAAAGAACTTTCTTGTGGCATCAAAACATAGAGCATAGGGTTAAAAAAGTTAAAGACACGTCAACCCTGATAGACACCCACAACAGAATAGAAAAGCTAGTTAGTGGCTGTTAAAAATAAATCTGGGCACTCCTAGTCAGTGAGCATTTTATTCAGAACTGCTTGGTAAATGTGAAGTTAAATACCAAGTCTCTTGGTGCATTATATGATTTTGAACATTGATCTAATTTGCACAAGTAGATACTGGAGAGTTATTTAAATGGGAGATAAGAGTGTAAAAAAGAATTACATTCTTGTAGAAAGAGCACTGAGGAGCCAATTCCACGTTTCTAACTTCTCTTCACCTGCCGGAAGCTCTTGAAGCCTGTACACCCATGGGCAAGCACCAGCACTCTTTGAGATGGCAGTTCCCCTAAACTCACGGCAAGGGCTAGGAAGAGGAAACCATCATCCTCCGCAAGGCTTGCTGTGTAGCCCCCATCCTTCTGAGTGACGGTCAATATCACAGTGTGACAAAGAGGGCGGTGACTGTGTCACAAAGAGCAGCCCTTCCACCAGCGGCTGTGTGACCTTCAACCAGCCATTTCCCTCTCTGGCCTCTGCTTTCTCATCAGACAGAGGAAGGGAGCCGACCCATTGAACTTTAGGTTTCCTCTGAATTATTTAATAGAAGCCATGACCTTTAAGCTGCAAACTGGCAACATGACTCTTGTCATCTCTGTTACTGTATTTGGTCAACTCTTGAGGGTGGGTAGCCGGGGCAGGTGCAGGCAAAAGGAATGAGTAAAATGACAAAGGCAATTGACAGATATTCTAAAAACTTTATTTTCTCTTTCTCTGAAAGAAACTCATAAGAAACCAAGAGGATTGGCTTCGGTTTGACCTTTCTGGCTTCTATTAAACATCTGTCATGGGCTGAGTGGAGTGTGACATGGTCCCCAGTGGATGAACTGCTCAAAACTCTGTTCATGGCAGCCTTCTGTATTAATTAATTGCACAATGGCCAAGATTACTTGGGTAATCCATGGAGATCCCTTTAATGATATCATCTATGGCATTTATGATTTTGGAGGGACCACAAATTGGTATGTCCCATTTTTTCCCCACCCTCCTCTCTTCCTACTGTCTACCTGCCTATGTATCTGCTGCTTTCCTTTGCCTTTACAGAGGTCAGACTATTTCTTGCATGTTAGGATATGACCTGCAGGGGACTCGGGGATGACAGAGGCCACTAGTTGCAGTCCCATCGCTTAAACAGGACAATCATAAAGAAAAGCCTGGGAGGAAGAATTTGCTGCTATCCTGTTGGAGCTTCACTTCTCAGACCTGGGGAATCCATCACACCCCTATTTTTAAAGAAAAGAAAAAAAATAATAAATATCCTCAAAGAGAGACCTACCCTGGGAAGAGGGCTACCCCCTCCCAAATTGTGTATCAGGGCAACTATTAGGCAGGGTGGGAGTAGTCAGAAGGCAAATCAGACTTAAAAGGTAAATTACTGTTTCATAAAAAAAAAAAAAAAAAAATGAACCCATGCAGTGGTACCTGCATCCCTCAGGGAAAAGTATTGCCTGCAGAAAAGTGAAGATTAGCAGCTCCATAGGGGACCTTTTTGAAGTATTGGAGCAGAAGTTTTGAAGTACTGGACTTCCCATCCTTGAAAACACCTTTAAACCCCATGAAGACAGGATATTTTTTTCTTTTTTATCTTTGCGTTGGTTGATATTACCAAAGTACTCGGAAGAGTTCCTGCTACAAAGTAGAGAGTCTGTCCATTTCTTGACTATGATGAGTGCTGCTAAAACCCAGGAAACTGTCTCTTTGCATTTACCTGAGGCTTGCTGAAACCCCACGGTATGTGGAAGAGAAACAGGTACCAACAGGTGCTAGCAGAGACTGCTCCTTCTTGTGTACCGGTACCCTGAGTGGGTACCTGAGGTCAGTTCTTCAGGAAACACTCTGAGCTGGAGGTTTACAGAAAGTTTGCCAGGCAGTGTTGGGGGGGGTGGGCGGTGAGTAAAGAAAGTAGTACAGTCCCAACAGCCTCAGATGGCCCGATGTGGGGTTCTGGAGATAAGATTAGTTCTAGGAGTTGTCCTGCCCTGAGGAAAAGGGGAGCAGGTCTTTATATACCTTTACATACATGCCTGTCACTGTATGTGGGCTGCCCCTGTGGAGCACATGACCTTGGGTAAGGTGGCTTCAGCAAAGGGCAATTCCTAGAGATGGGCCAACCACCTACACTTCCAGCAGCTGAGAGAATGAGTGCTTCACCCTAGGGTGGATTCTGGGCAGTAAATCACAGCACTCAGCACAGTAGGCTTTCCCTGGAAGTTTGCAGGAAGGGAAATTTTCATTATCTGAGTACCACACACTGATAGGGTGGCTGACTCACCTGGGGTTCCCTGGTAGCAGGACACAGATTTCAATTCTGGCTCCCTTAATCTGCTGATGGGAAAAGAGGGAGACCACAAACAGATAGGAAGCTGCAGCACTAGGCATGGACCCAAAGAGGGACTAGAGTTAGCATCACTACAGCTTCTGGACACCTCTCCTGACCACTGCCCTGACCAATGTACTCCAGTCTTTTGTTGCTGTTGGTGTTCCTCCTTTCAGCTCTCTGCTCAAGATCTTAAGTATTTGGAAAGGGGATCAGATTGGAGTAGTTTAATTCATGTACCTTGGCATGGAAGGAATGGTCCCTCCAAAATTGCACACAGTGGGGGTGGGGTGCCCCGAGGAAGAGGAAACATATGTTGAGACACACACATACATTCACATGCATACACACATACACAAAACAGTGGGAAATAAGTAGCTAGGTGGAGGCTTTCTTTTCCCCCCAAGTCAAAAAGGTGTGAACAATGGACTGAGACCTCACACTGGTGCAAAGGGGATAGTAAACACCTTGGCAAGAGTTAGATCACACCTCCAGGTCACCAAAGCAACAGCATTATAAAATTAGCATGACGAAGGGTGCCTCGGTGGCTCAGGCCGTTAAGCATCAACTCTTGATTTTGGCTCAGGTCATGATCTCAGGATCTTGAGATCAAGCCCCCCACTAGTCTCTGCACCATGCATGGAACTTGCTCATAGAAAGATTCTCTCTTTCCCTCTCTCTCTGCCCATCCCTTACTTGTGGTGGCTTGCACAAGCACACACACTCTCTCTCTAAATAAATAAAATGAAAGAAACATGATGAAGCTCTAATAATCTAAAAAAGTTTTCATCCTTAAAGGAGAAGGAAGACGAAAAGGAGGAGGAGGAGGAGGAGGAGGAGGAGGAGGAGGAGGAGGAGGAGGAGGAGGAAAAGAAAAAGCAATGTCTTCTAGCTGGGAAGTTTCACATCACAGTTTTCTAGAGAACAAAATACTGACATCCTTTTTCAAGATAATGAACAAATAAAAATCAGACCCTCCCTGCAATTTTTTTTTTTTTTTTGCTGCACTTTCCCCTTGCCTTTTTTTTTTTTTAAAGATTTTATTTATTATTCATGAGAGACACAGAGAGAGAGAGAGGCAGAGACACAGGCAGAGGGAGAAGCAGGGAGCCCGACATGGGACTCGATCCCGGGACCCCAGGATCACACCCTGGGCCGAAGGTGGCACTAAACCGATGAGCCACCTGGGAGTCCCTCCCTTTGCCTTTTGAGTTGAGTGATCCCACAGAGGTTAAGACTAAGAGAATGACAAAGGAATGGAGTTTCTGTTCATTACTCCAAGGGGCTGTTGCATGTGGGCCAAGGCTCACATAGTGTAGTGTTCAGACACTGCATGGGTGCTGGAAATTATATTTCATGCAGCTATTTCTCCAGAATACAAAGAGATCTCATCATCGAGCCTAGCACAGTGTCAGATGGAACAGGAGCTCAACATGTGTTGGGAGTTATATAGGGAAGGGAGGAAAGGGCCAGGAAGCTTGTCCTTGACCCACCAGCATTTAGAGGATCCCACATCTTACTCAGACAGTATCTTCCCTGACCAGCAACTGTGTAGAGACATCTAGAAACAGACTTGAGGGAAGGAAAGCAAGGATTATTGAGGAATCTCCCTCTGATTATCAGAAGAGTGTAAGTTTTAGTAAAGCGTAAGGTAGAGGACATTCTGAGAGTCTTGCACTATCGATGATTTATTCAAAGAACTAATTACTAAAGGGCTAACCCGAGGGGAAGGCATGGAGTAGTGAGAATATATAAGCCACTTCTAATCTAATAATTTTATGCTACAGATGAAGACACTAAGGTCTAGAAAAATAACGTGAACCTCCACTTCTGGCCAAAATGGAGCAGCACAGGCCATATTTACCATTCCACTTAGAGCAGACAAAACAATCCTCCAGGATCAACATCTGCCTCTCTCCTCTGAAGACCAACTCAGGACTGAAAACAGGACTAGGACTAGCGTGAAGGAAGTAAGACATACCTGCACAAATGCCTCCTTAAATTTTGCACCCTTGACCTCTGCTTGTCTGAAGGGATGATTACGTATGGTTGAGGTAAAGCTCCAGGTAAAGAGGCAGAGATCTTAACTGGGTGCTCTGAGCTTCACTGCTCATCTGGTTTGGGTTTGGACTTTAATAGCATTTACATTCATACCAGCCCCCCCCCCCCCCCCCCCCCCCCCCCCCCCCCCCCCCCCCCCCGCTTCTTCCACCTGAGCCTCCCCCACTGAGAGTGCCTCCCCACCTCCCCATCCCCAGTGTGGCTGCTGCCTGGAGCCACATCCTGGTTGGGGTCACCTCCCCCAGTGCTGTCCTGCCAGAAGCTCACTTCCCTGTCTTCCTGGAGCATTGGCCACCTGACCGTCCCTAACATCCATCTCTGCTTCTTTTCCCCGGCACAGACATTGTACTCATGGCTCCTGTCATTCACTTTCTGCAGTAAGTAGTCCAAGTATAGAGAAATTTCCAGCAGAGTGGACTGGACTGGCCCTTTCTCTTTTGTGCAGATGATAATTTGGGGTGACAGGTGGAGTTTGGGAAAGGTGTGGTGGAGGGAGTATGCTAAAAGGCAGGATAGATGCCACTGTGATTAGACATCTGTTTTCTAGCTATCGCGGGACAGTGGGACTGCCCCTCTCTCTAGAAGTCAAAACAAAACTTAGAAAACCCAGTGCAAACAGCCTTTCCGTCCCGTACTTCCCAAGCCTTCTCTTCTTGGGAAGAACCCCCACCCCACCTCCCTTGCTTTGCTTGTAGCTCAAGTCCTCTGCAGATACCAGTTTCTGGCCAGCACCCCGGGTCACCCTCTGCCCAGATGGAGGGAGGACAGATGCCTTTCCCTTATCACAACCAAGGACGTGACTTACCATAACAGAATCTTGGGTTAGGAAGGCCCCCTCAAGGGTCATTTCATGAATTCCCCTGCCTCCAGCTAAGTTTTATTGTACTCCTCTACAGATAGCCCCTTGGCTGTCTGCCCTGAAGTAGCCCCTGCTTATTCATACTTCTGTTCCAGTGATGAGCAACTCCACGAGTATGTGACAGACAGTGACCACCTTTTGGAGATCTGGATTAGATGTTATATGCTCTAATGCAAGATCAGTTTCTCATGTCTTATTTCTTGTAGAGACAGGATAGAAAAGGCTGGAGGAGGACCAGAGGAAGGAGTGGAAGTCAAAACCAAAACAGTTGAGTCCAAGGCTAAGGGCACTAGGCTCCATCTAAACCCTTACTACTCAAAGAGTGGTCCACAGACCAGTAGTATCATCAGCTTCTGGCGAGAGCTCAGGAGAAAAGCAGAGTCTCTGGCCCCACCTCAGACCTAATGAATCTGCTTCTGCATTTTAATCAGGATCTCCAAGTGATTCATCTGTACATTAAAATTTGAGATGCACCGGGCTAGGGCTTGTTCTCCATTACTCACTGCCAGCTTTGGGACAGGAACCTCAACCGAGAGCAAGATCATGTGTGTCCAAGTGTCTGAATCTCTTCCTACATCACACACACTTCCCTGAGCTGGGCCCAGTGATCCAACCCCAGTCCTGTGACTTTGAAGGTAGGTAGGAATGTTCCTCCAGGTGGATTGATCCATCTGTCTTTGCTCACACGAGAGAAACACCTCTCCCCCGCCTCACCCCCCACCCCCGTACCCATGGCCTTGCCAGCTACGCCTCTAACATCACCCTACTTTGGAGCTGTCTTTGCACTTAGTACAGGGAACTCCATTTTGTTGGGGGGTGATTTTTTTCCCTTTAAGCGTGTGTGATTCATTTGAATTGCTTTTTTTTTTGTTTTTTTTATCAAGGGGTTGTTATTGTGTCTCTGAATGACACCCTTGTGGCCCCTGTAACCCCAGCTCCCTTTGATGCAAGGCCTCTGTTTTATAAGCATCAGGGCTCTGCCACCCGGACCTGGTGAGGCATATTTAAAGCTGTTTAAATTGACAGACCAGGCAAACAGGATTAACTCTGTGGGCCCAGAAGGGGAGGTGGGGGGCTGGGGGTGAGCTACAGAATGGTTTACATGGATGAGCAAAAGGACAGCCGGCTGGGCTGGGAAGGGGCCTATCACCGGAGCCAGCCAAGAATTCTCTATCTGGGAGGTAGGCAGAGAGCTTGCAATCTGCTGGTGATTGGATTAGGCATGGTGTGAAATTCGGAGCAGGGCTGCGCCGCTGGGGCTGGGGCCCAGGCTGCTGTGGGGCCAGGCTGCTGAGGCCCCGCTGAGGCGACCGTGTGGGGAGGCCCGTCCCTGCCCCAGCAGGCCTTGGAGACAGCCTCAATGTCACAGCCCTGGAGGCTCCCCCACCGCTAGGCCCCGTTGTCCCCACCCCACTGCATCTTCGCCTTCCGAGCATTCTCAGGGAAGGCAGAGGCTGCCTGGCCCCTATTCACAGGGCTCCTGTCCCCATGGCCTAGAGTGAGGATCCTGGCCTTTCAAGTCTCTGAGTCCCCAAAAGCTTTCTCCTGAGATCTTTCTTCGCCTTTTCTTTGTCACTTTCTGTGCTCTTCCTCTTTTTTCTTGTGCCCTCTTGCACAGTCTGGTTCATTCAGCAGGATTCCACTCCATCTGGATTTGTTCAAGAGCCCAATTCAACTTGTGTTTTCCTCTTTTCAAGGATTGGGACGTTCTGATTAACATCTTTGAGGATTTTGAACCTTCTTCCTGAAGCCTAATCAGGCCACTGGGGCTGTGGGGAGTGGGTGGGTGGGTAGGATTTATCATCGCTCAAAGTTGAGAGGTTTAAGTCTTTCTGGAAAAGTCAATGACACCAGGTGCAAGTCTAAAAAGGGGGGAAAATGTTGAGAGGAAGAAGTTGTGGGGAAGAAAATGGATTTTATGGGCATTCCTAAACCCACCCCTAGTGACAGGGACTCTTTTGGTCAGGAGACTGGTGGTGAGGCAAACCGATGGCCAGAGTGTGGACACCTGGATCCTGGGCAGAGACCTGAAGCCCGTCATGCCCCTACCAACCTCTGACTCTTGTCACAGGAAACAAACAAACCTCCCAGCCGTCATGCCCACTCCCAGAAGTCTTTCATTTCTGACTCTGGCAAAGTACAATTTTGGTCAAGCTACTATTCTTCTCCACTCGCAGTTTCACTGCGTGGGAAGCAGGGAGGTTAGTGATCACATTCCGTCATCTGCTTTGAAAAGCTACCAATCTTTCGATGCGTGAGAGACCTCCAAAGTTCATCTGGTTATATGGCCATAACATCTTGTGGCTGGAAAGGATCATAGCAAAAAACTCCATGACTTTACAGATGATGAAACCAAGAGCCCGGGGGCCAAGCATCACTCCAAAGTGCCCATGATCTCACCAATTAAATGACCAGCTCTCTTAGCAGTTGAGGAAAGCTTGAAATAGAGCAAAATCTCATGTGCACTATGTAGTGTTCTTTTCTCTTCTGCCCGCTGGCTCCAAGAACACCTGAGCACAGTTTCGGATTAACCTCAAATGGCGCGCTATCCCTGCGATGCTCAGGAAAGTAGCTGCTGGGAGTGCATCCTTCTCTCCCATGCTCTTCTGTCCTCTCTTGTTGAGTGCAAACCTAGATGGAGGAGAGCATGTCCAGTCAAAGATTTGCCAGACTTTATCTCGGGGCAGGGGACCATGAGTGCCTCTTTGATGCCTTCCAGAGTAGATAGCCTGCATCAGTTAATAGATTTTCTTGCATATGCCAATCCAGATCTATCTGTGTCATCTAGGTGCTGTGTTAACAAGAATTCCAAATCCATATCTGGCTTCACAAGGGAAGAGTGTTGACATTGATTGAAGGGTCTGCCATGGAGAAGGGAGAATGGCCACATTTAAACTGTAACCTCTGAACTTGGCACTGGGAGAGGCAAGCTGGTGTGCCCCTGGAAGGGTACATGTCCCCAAGCCTGCACGGGTTCCACCCATATTTCCTTCTAAGGAGCTTCCTTTCCACTCTTGCTATAGCCTGTGGCATGGAGACTTGGGATTTCTCCAGCCTGTACGAGGCCATGGAGAGGAGTAGTTTTCTGGTGGTGAGGAAAGGCTTTTGAACCCCTCAACCCCCAATATGCAAATAAAAACCAATAATTGAGATACTGACAGCCCATGGGTCTTATTCAAAACATTCCCAAATTCTGTGGCATCTTCTGCCCACAGTCCTCTCAGTTTACTGTTTATGGTAGCAAGCCTCTAAAGTTGGCCCTCCCCATAATCCTTCCCCTCTCTGTACTTGCATGAGTTCCTCTCAACAAGAGCAGAGTCTCTTTCCCCTTGCCTTGATCTGGACTGGCCTGTGACTTGCTTTGACCCATAGATTTTGGCACAGGGAAGATTTTGGGACTTCCAAGCCCGGGGCTTCAGAGGCCTAGTAGCTTCTGCTTCCTCTCTGTTTGGAAGCCAGCAGGGATGTGAGAAACCCAGCTAGCCTCAGCCCACATGCTACAAGGAGGCTTAAAGCAGCCACACTGAGAGTTCACGTGGAGGAGCACCAAGTCACCAGGCACGTGACTGACATCTTCATAGATTTTTCAGTCCAGCCCAGCTGTCCACAGAATGCAACTGAGTGAATGACCCGAGAGGACACCTCATTCTCAGAAGAACTGGTCCACTAAGTGCTGCCCTGATTCCTGAAACTCTGAATTGAGAAAAATAACAAATTGTTATTTAAGCCACAAGGTAATGGGATGGTATGTTACACCGCCATGGACAAATTGAAACTTGTCTTTGGGGATCATGGTTATGGGGCACTAGTAATGAAAGGCATCACTTCTTTGGTCACCTTGTTTCATGCTTGTCTGGGTGGACCGGCTGGAGACTGAGTAGAAGGTGTAAGCTGAGTCCACCAGTGGTCATAACTTGTTTTCAGTGTCAGTCTATGACCTGATTGCTACAAACCACTCACAAAACACCTTGGTCCTTGTGGGGAATCTCCCAGTGGTCTTGACATGAGCAGAGAGGATCACAATAGTCTTCGAATGTTATGGTACAGCTTTGGAAAGGACAAACATATCTAGTACACTTTTCTTTTTAAGCTTGTTGGCTGATGTTGTTTCATTCAATCCTCATTTCTTTCGTTCCATCACTACTTGGGCTGGTGTGCCTATGCAAGGACCACACAGTTTGGATCATCTTCATCCATTTCCCCAGTAAGTCCCATCATTTCTCGCAGGATTTCTGAAGTGAACACTCTCTCACCATGCCAGTTGCCAGAGTCTGAGCAGATCTCGTCCTGAGATGCAGTGTTGTGCACATGGCCACAAAGAACTCAGCCATGCATTCTGCAACCCTCGGAGCATTGACAGAGCTCCGCGTGAGCAGCTGATGTTCAGGAGTGAGTCCCCAGGAATGGCCAGGGTATGTATCAGGCAGGAAACCGTCCAATGGTTCAGTAACACTATTTTAAATAGCATCAAATAGTGGCTGAGGCTGGAGAGAAAAAGAGCAAAAATATTTCACTCACATAAGGTCAAGAGCACTTATCTTAAATATCCAGTATCCATCAATAGGAGACTGGCTATAGAAACCACAATATTATCACATAGTGGAATATTAACATCAATAAAAAAGAATGAGGAAGTGTTCAGAGTATACAGATATGGAAAGTTATGCAATAAATCGTTATGTGGAAAAAGTTCAAAATGTGTACATAGTGTCCTTCCTCTTTGTCTAAAAGGAAGGATGACAACAATGTATATTTACATGTGTTTGCATATGAATAAAGAAATACTGAAAGAATACACATGAAATTAATAACAATGGTTGCCCCTAGCAGAGGAGAGAGGAAAAGGAGGCGAAAGGGTAGGCTGGTGACATGGTGAGTTGAAATTTACCATAAGTTTTTTTATTGTTTTGATTTTGGACCATGTGAATTGCATTACCTAATCCAAAAAAATGTTGGAGGAAAAAGAGATCGGTACTTTGCCTAATTTGATTAAAGAACAGCACAAGAAGAAAAACCAGGATCAGAAGCTTTGGATGGAAACATGCCTATTTAGGTTGCCTGGGATAACCCCAGTGGGAACAAAGAGCTTGAAAATCCCAGGAAGGAGGCTAGGCAAAGGGAATGCTTTATCACAGCTTCGGAGAATCCAAAGCCAAGAGGATGCCTGAGGCAAGAGGTAGACCGAGCACTCCTCCGAGCACTCCTCCGTAACCTGCAGGAGATGTCAGACTGTGACAGTGGTGAGAACACATTTCCATCTGGACTCGGAAATCTCACACTCTGACTTACGGGAATTTTGACCGACCTTCTAGACCCATGATTCCATGATAGTTAGCTATTCCAGTCCAGATGTTCCTGGACAGTGAGAAAGAGCTCATATCAGAGCCGAGGGTGCAAACTGGTAGGCCCGAAGTTTTGCTCTGTTATTCGGGGGGTTTGTGATTTGGGTACCAAATCTGGTCAAGGTGAAATAAATCGTACCCCATAAATTAGCATTCCTTTCCACCATTCAGAAATACGATATTATAACTTTCTTGAGATCAGGGACATACACATCCTACCCACGTCGGTGACTGCTTGTTGAACGAATGAAAGAATGAATTGTCTGGAACCTACGAAAAATACTTTATCTGCAAGTTATTTGAAAAAATATTTGCAATAAGTACTTAAATTATTTCCTGAAGAAACCGCGACTCCCGCGCAGTTTCTAACACGGATAAAAATGAGGCAGTGGCCAGTAGAGGGCAGTGGCGCCTTTATCAATCAGTGGAGGAGTGCAGTGTGCGCACGTGGGTGCGCTGGAGCGCACACACTTCTCAGTTCCTTCTCTCCAAAGTTAGCTTCTCCCTGCTGTTTCTGTCAAGACAGAAGGACCTGCCTTCACTTAATACATAGACTTCAGTGATGGACAGTTGAGGTCATAGTCCTTGCCCCACAAAACCCCCTGGGCTAGACTTGGGCAAACCCACTGGGTGCTAGAATGAACTTGAATTCTACATTAATACTTTCTTAATAACATTCAGAAACTGTGGGGATTGTTTCCTGGGAAAAGAAGATACCGCCTCCTTCCCTCTTCCCCTCAGGGCCTCTGACCCCTCTTTATCTCCTGACAGGCACCATATCTAATCATGGGAATGAGGGGTAGCCTCAGCAAGACCTGGGCTCCTTCCGGGTTGGAAGGCGCAGGCAGCAGCAAGCACTGGGCCTTGATTGTAGGCTGCTCAAATATTTAAGGGTACAAAGAAGCAGCTGTTGAGCACTTGTACACTCGGCGAGGGACGGGCAAATGGGACTGACAATTAGCCTGCATCGGGTTCTTGGCATGAGGACTTCTCGTCACCCTGGGGCCCCTTGCACCCAACCTACTGCATTCAATCAGCTCCAGATGGGCTGTTTCCCCTGCGTCCTCTTCCTCAAAAACTGGGAGATAAGATTTTCTACCATAGAGTAATGAGTGGGCACTAGGGATATCCTTCAACTACGAGTTTTTCTGGACCTCAGTCAATTCTATCTGATAAACGAGAGACCTGGATACACCAGTTCACCACTCCCAAACCTGACAATGCGTGTGCCAGGCCCATGCACACATGAGGGTACACATAAGTGACCACATCAAGCACCTCTGTGTATCGCAGACTGACACACTGACAAGCCATGTGGTACCTAGTAAAATATAAATGGTACCGATGAAGACAAAAGTCAGGTATGTGTAACGTGTGCCTAGGTCCCAAGGGCGAGCATAATCTGGGGTACAATATGGGCATGAGGAGGCGTCAGAAAGGAAAAGGAGAATGATGGTAGTACCTAAATAACAATCATCTTTACGTATGTGTTGATGTAAACCGGCACAGGAATGGCCCCATTTTAAAGATGAAATTGGTACAAACACAGGTTATGTGACCTCCCTGTGGTGATACAATTCTCCTGACCCTGTACTCAATCCTCCCGGATCCATCCTTTCCGCTGGGAAGGATGGGTAGAAGGCAGGACCAAGCAAGCTTCCCAGGTTTCACATTGAGAAGACAGCTCAGGGCAGCCCCGGTGGCGCAGCGGTTTAGCGCCGCCTGCAGCCCAAGGCCTGATCCTGGAGACCCAGGATCAAATCCCACGTCAGGCTCTCTGCATGGAGCCTGCTTCTGTCTCTGCCTCTCTCTCTCTCTCTCTCTCTCTCTGTGTGTGTGTGTGTGTGTCTATGAATGAATAAATAAAATCTTAAAAAAAAAAAGAGAGAGAGAGAGAAGGCAGCTCAGTTTGGAGGATTCTGGCAAGGCGTTTGGGGGTGGGAGCCCCCATAAGCACCCCACACCGTCCCAAACATTGTGTGTAGGAGGGTGCTCCACAGCTGTAAGCTCGGGCTCCTACAGAGTTAACAGGAAGAGCAGAAGAGGAAGAAGCGATCCATCTTGCTTCTCAGAGGTACAGGCTAAGGGCTGTTTGGTGTTTATGGTTCATTTTACTCAAACATTACAAAAAACATCAATCCTATATATGTGAATCCCAAAGAAACTAGTCAAAGCGGAGAGGGTACAAGTGGCATTAGCTCTCCTATCCCCCAAGAGTGAAGGATGCCTCCCCTCCTCCTGGGCTTCTGTTGTCTTCACCAGCAATAATGATTAGGAGCCAATAGGATTATTGCCAGAAGCACTGGCTTCTCGGGACCTGGGAAGGCTGGAAGGGGAGGTGAGGTGGGGAAAGGAAGCCAGATAAATGGAGGTAGAGTCAATATGCTTTAGAAACACTTTAGGACACAGTTGACTGGGCATATCACTACTCGTGGGTAAGAAATTACCGCAAATCATGACAATAACAAGATTTATTATATTATTATGTCCTGATACAGGTACATTTCCTACACCTATTACCTCACTTGATCCTCCAAAACCTGGGCTCCATTCAAGGCAGAAATCATTACTGTCCTTTTACAGATGAGAAAACTGAGCCCGGAGAATTGAAGGGATTTGGCCAAGGTTATACAGCTGGTCCATCATGGAGCTGAAACTCAAACACAGGACTTCAGGCTTCAAAGAGACCTCATTTTCAGAGCAGGGTGAGTAACTTAGGAGGAGAAGGGACCAGATTGGCCACAGGGGCCTCCCAGGTTTGTGAGGGGCCTTGCTGGGCCCCACTGCAGGCACAAGTGGTCAAGAGCTGTCTGCCCTGCACAAGCCAGGGCAACCCATAGGAGCTTGCTTGACTTCAGGAGCTTGTTCAGGCTTCCTGCCCCTGTGACCTGAGCAAGAGGGAAATAGTTGGTGGTGGGGGCAGGGGAGAATGTGGAGAAAAAAGACAGAAAAAGCGATGGACTGGAAATCTATGGAGTCGGGTCCAGACCGTGCTTTGAGCTGTAGCTTGGGGCAAGTCATTTCATCTCTCTGAGTCAGGTTTACCGAGTAGAATAAGGTATTGGAGCAAATGATTCTCAAGTCCCTTCCAACTCTAAAATGTTAGGATTACATATTTCTCTGTAACACACACGCACACACATACAGAGCATTGCACCCAGATTGTGAATGCTAACACTAATTAGTTCATTAAGTAGTTATTGGTACCTGTTAAGTGCAAAGCAACACTTGTACTCAATTATGAATTAGAGGCGAACATAGGCCAGACGCATATTTGGCTCTCAGTGTAAAGTCAGACTATTTATGTTGGTGTATCAGTCTGCGTATGTCAAGAAGAGGGTTGGAAATTTAGAATAGATCATCAGTGATTGGGGCTTGCAGGAAAATGCTGGGTCCCCACAATAATGCTAGCTGTTCTTAAGCTAACACGGTATATCTTGTACATTAGCTAAACCATATATCTAGGGACACTCTGAAAATATAATGAAACCAAGTGCATAGGCTTGATGAACTATTTCACATGCCAAATTCCCCAAGAGTGACTTTGCCCTTGAGAAACAGATCTCCCCAAGAGACATCTTCTCTTTGGAGCTTCCTCCTGCATTAGTGTAGCAAAATGACTGGAGATGAAAAGGGTTAATACATGATGGTAATTTGCTGGTGGAGATGATTTTATGAGCCCTGGCAGGGGCTCATAAAAGCACCTCTCCTGCCCGCTTCTGCCTAGAGTCCCAGTGGAATAAGACCATTCCTCTTCTTTTCCAGTTGCATCCGCCCTCTTAATCCCACCATGGGGTGGGCGAGCCAGGAAGGAGAGAGAACCAATTTACCTAAAACACAGAGAGGTTAAGCCAATTGTCTCAGCCCACACAGGAAATCAGATGCAGGGGCCATGGCACAGCCCTGGAATTCATGAGCTCCCAGCTTTGCTTCTAGACAGATGTTTGTGTTTCCTCCAATGTTTGTTTAATGGCAGAAACATTTCAGTAGAAACCAGAGACCTGGCTTCTCTGAGGCTCACCTGTTGCTTTGGAATGTATTTATTTGTACACGGGGCCCCATCTCAGCAGACTGTTCCCTTCCTACAGCCAGAAGGCTGATGTGCTCACGTCACTGTCTCCATGGCAACCGGCTGTGATATTACAAACAGCAGATTGTGCCTTGAGGTAGATAGCAAGTGGCCCCAGCAGGTAAAGTGGGCCAAACAAACTTCCTGTTTCCAGGCAAAGATCTAAAAGAAGAACAGTAAAATGTTCCCTTGCTCCCCCGGGGCCCTAGACATGCTCTTCTCTGGAGCAACAAATACCTCACAGAGTGAGATTGAGTTTTTGGGTTTTTCCCTCAGTGTTCTTGCAAAGGGAGGCAAAGGACTTTCTTTACTGATCACTGCCCTGTTCCCTCATCCCTCTGCCTCTAATTTACTCGTAAACTAAAGATGAAGAAGGACCCTGGCTTCTGTTGGCAAGGTGGTAGACTGAGCCTGGACCTTAGGTATTTAAATGTACATTCTGGCGGTGGTGGTGATGAATCATCATGGGTCTACACTGAGTCGTCCTCAAAGGAAAAGGAGGAAACCTCGAACTGTGGAAAGCCACGACTCTACCAGTCAGCACATCTGTTTACCAGGAAGCCCAGAACCAGGGGCTTCTCAGAATTGGCTTCAGTATCCCCAACAGTCTGACCACCAGCTTCCTACAACTACCAGGCTGTCAGTGTATCAGGCCCTCATCCAATCTATCCCCCAGGTAATTTCACCTGCTTTTAGAGGCACCTCCTACATCATGACTTTGTTCAAAGGCCCTGGAAGTGGATTAATGGAGCTCAGAAAACAGAGACAACCAGTCTAAGGCTTTCCCTAGACACCCCCTTACAACCACTTGCCTTCGGCTTCTCCCAAGTCCTGATTCTAGGGCATGGCTATAGCTGACTGGGCATTCTCAACAGGCCTTCTGAGCCTTCAGTCCCAAGGAGCTCTAGGAACTGAGCTAAGGCACAAATCTTAGTGTGTCTAAATCAGAAACCGAGGGCTTACCTGATCTTTCTTCCATCAGTTGCGGGTCATAACAACATTCCCCAAACCATCGGCATTCATACAGTCTACACTCTTGCCTTTAACAAGCAACTGTAATATCCATACTCCGGCAGCCCCGGTGGCTCAGCGGTTTAGCGCCACCTTCAGCCCACGGTGTGATCCTGGAGACCGGGATCGAGTCCCACATCGGGCTCCCTGTGTGGGGCCTGCTTCTCCCTCTGCCTGTGTCTCTGCCTCTCTCTGTGTGTGTCTCTCATGAGTAAATAAATAAAATCTAAAAAAAAAAAAAAATATATATATATATATATAATATCCATATTCTTGGGAGGTCCTGGTTAGTCATCACACAGGAAGAAAGTCAACATTTTAACAGTGATTTGGAGAAAGAGGAGGCATTCTCTGTCCCCGCCAGTCCCGCATGTCCAAATCTTACCAATCTACCAAGACCACATACAAAACCCTGCTCCTCTGCAAAGCTTCCCTGAAACATACCTGGCAGGGACCTCTTTCCCTCTGCAGACCCACACCACCTGATCCAAACCTCTCTCCAGGTAGGTATCACTTTATATATGTGTTTACAGGTAAACTACGTCTTACCTTTTTTTACTAGATTCTATTAGGCATATAAGGACTGGATCTGTCTGATCATTGTAACCTCTTTTGCCTTGAGTATAATAGCTGCTTAATAAACTACACAAATAAACAACCATAATGCAATGGGTTATGTGACTTGATTATCTCAACTGTTTTTACCATCTCCTTTCACTTCTGAAAGGGTCTCCTCCCTGCCTGCTGCACAAATGTGCTATTTCATAGGAGCTGATGACCTATGTACTGTAAAGTTCCCCTTCTACCTTCTTGATCCTAAACAAGGCATGGAGATTAATACCACCCAAACAGCTCCTTTTGGGCAGTAACTTCTCCAAAAGGTATTTCTTTATTTCTTTTATTCAATCAATAAAAACAGAAATCCCTTTTGAGATCTTCACTTAGGGTTCCAGATTCTGTCTTCAAGCTGCAAACAAGAGAACTCCCTTTCCAAGATTACTGGGTCCTTTCTTCTACACAAAATAAAGTAGCATGTCCAAATCTAGCATATCTCTAGAGTTGGCTAGTCCTTCTAAATGTACTATACTGTCTTCTTGCAACAATTAGTTATAGCTTTGGCTGCAAGTAATGGAAACCCAAAATATTATTGGCTTAAACAAGATGGAAATACATTTCTCTGTCTCATAGAAGAAGTCTGGAGGAGATAGTAAGGGGTCCTGGGGTGCTTCCTAAGGTCATCAGGGACCCAAGATCCTTCCATCTCATCTGCTATTCTCAGAACTTGGCTCCTGCCTCCTGGTTCATGATGACTGTTGAGCTCCAGCTTTCTTGGCAGCAGCCCACCAGCAGAAACAAGAAGTAGTGAAGGACATGCTTCTTCCCTTTAAAGACACTTTCTGGAACTTTCCCATGACACTTCCCCTAAATTCTACTGGCCACAAGGAGGTTGATAAATGTCATCTTTATTCTGCTTAGTTTATGAATCCCAATACTTAGGATTCTGTTTCTAAAGGGGCTAATAGCTACCAGCGAAAATCAGCAGACTCAGCTTCACTTTCTGTCCTGAATAATTCATTTTCCATCTTTGAGAGACTAGTTTTCTCATTCCTCAACACGGTCAGGATTGGTAGAATGGCTAGGTCTACCTTTGTTCTTTGTAAACCAGGAGTTTAAATGGAACCAGGGAAATCCAAGGTATAGCAGGTCAGGTGACTTTCTCAAAATGTACGGCAAATTCAAGCCACGACAGGAGTGACACACGGTGGCCTTGACCCCTAGCCTCCCCCCCCCCCCCAAGAATCACCTCTTTAGGAGGCTCAACCAAATCTGAGCCAGAAGCAGAGGCTGTCACTCCACATAGCAATGAGTGCCAATGAATGCCGGGATCGGAGAGGTGTGGGAGTCCCGGCCAAAAACAACCTCAGGAAGCTGTAGATAAGAAATCTGTGCCCCGTGGCACTGGGTTCCAGTGTGCCCATTCTAGGAGCAGCACATGGGCTCCCTGGTGCCATCCTGCCCCTTGGAGCACCACCCTCCTCTCAGGGCAAGGACTACACTTCCCAGACCAGCCAACCACACACGGCAGTCTCCTGCCACCTGGCAGGTAGCTTGTGACCACGAAAGGCAAACCGCATGGCTGCACCCATTCTCGGGGGCCCTGAGTCTTCAGGCACATGCATCCCTGCCTGGGCTGGTGGCTACATGCAGACTTTCCTGTTATCGTCCCGAATCTGGCCCAGCCCCTCCAGTTCTGATGCTGCCTACCTGAGTAGGACCTGCCCTCCGACTGATGGTTTCTCCTCCATGGGGCCTCAGGAAAGGTATTTGGCCTGGCAGTTTGCCTGTTTCCTCCCCCCCACCCCCCCAGGTGCCGGGTCCTCTGAACATCCCACAGATTGTGGGGGTGATGGCTCCAGTTTTGAAACATCTTGTACGCATAGAGTTGCAGTGTCCTGGGGAGGCTGGGATATGCCAGGTACGGGACTATCTTGGGCTGGAAGGCAGGGAGACTGGGCTCTGTGCAGGGTTAAATGGACCCGCAGGAAAGGAAGACACTGTCACCTGAGGCACCTTTCTAATGGGGCAAATGGAAGCCCTGCAGGGCTCTGTCCTTCAGAAATTTAGTCTCCCTTCAATGGGCAGAAAGACCACCTCCTGTGTTTAGACAAGTTTTTCTGAATCCCCTTTCACAGATGAGACCCCTGAGGCCTAACCATGAATAGGGGGTATAATTTCCCATTCAAACTATATATTCTTGCATAGGTTATATACTTTCCCTAAGTGGGTTCTGGGGCCACTGTCCAGTCCTGCCCTAGGGCTAGATCTGCAATGTTGGAGTCTCACTTGTTTTCTCTCTCTCTCTCTGAAGAACCCAATGTCAGAGAGTTACCTTCAGGACATCTAAGCTTCTTTATTATCAGACAAGGTCCCCTTTCTCCTCTTCTTCCTCTTAAAAATGAAATCTTCACCTATGAGACTACAATCTTCTCCAATCCCCTGCTCAAGTCCTGTTCCTCACTCTTCTCCCCAAAGGAAACACTGCTGCCAGTTTGGGATGTGTCCTGGCCCACGGGTGTACGTGGAATCCTTATTTTCCTACAAAGCAACAGACATGGAGAAAGACACAGGTTTGAGGGCACCCTCTTTGCTATGCCCACCTTGGTTCTATGTAAACCAGGAGTTTTCCCCCTGGTATCTTCCTCTCTTTTCTCTCCTCAGAGAATCCTCCAAGAACAGGTTCACCACAACCTTTCCCCACTCTACTTTGATGGAGTTCCCTCCTGCACTACCCTCTTCACAGCCCAAACCAAGGGGGGCCAAGGGAAGGCTGCCCCACAAGGAGAGCAAGTGAGGTAGTCACTCAGTGCCTGGGAAGGATGCCTTTTTCAGGGTGTGGTAAAGAGCCACGGATGCCTAAACTCCTGCAAAATAATATCCAAGGAACCGACATCACCAGGCTGTTCCCAGCCTGCTTTAGAGAAGTATCCCAGGCTGGAAGATAGTTTCATGACTCTGCTTTCCAGAGAGGCAAAACCAGATGGAGAGAGAGAGAGAGATTTGCCTGAGGACATCCTGACTCCTGTACCTGTCAGGCCCTAACCAGGATTCCACAGAGAAACAGCTTGCTCTGGAACATGGTGTGACTCAGTCTCTCTTTTGGTTTTAGGAAAACGAGATACCATGAAAAACCATCAATTTTGGCCATTACGATGCTTGGGTTCTGCTCTTCTTGCACAGTTAGACTACTTCATTAAGAACTTTCCAGGTTGGGCAGCCCTGGTGGTGCAGCGGTTTGGCGCCGCCTGCAGCCCAGGGCGTGATCCTGGGGACCCTGAATCAAGTCCCACGTCAGGCTCTCTGTATGATGCCTGCTTCTCCCTCTGCCTGTGTCTCTGCCTCTCTCTGTGTCTCTCATGAATGAATAAATAAAATCTTTTTTTTTAAAAAAAGAACTTTCCAAGTTTTCTATGGTCTCTCTATGAAAGATGAATGAGGAATACATCTTATTCCTCCCTGAGATTTGTAAGTTTTAAAAATTCAAGTCATGGAAGGAAGGAGCTAGGAATTAAAGTAGCAACATGCAATGCAAAGAACCTGCTCTCCAAATCCTGGTTCTTCTACTTACTAACTATGCTTTGGGATCAGGCTTTTTTTTTTTTCTTCTTTATCATCTCCAGGACTCCGTTCCTTTGCCTATCTGCTTCAGGGTAACCAAACTGATCTCACACGGTAGTTCTGAGAATCGGAGGAGATAACACTCAGAGCTAGCTGGATGGATGGCACATGCAGGATAGCTGGCAAGCATGGTTCCATAACCTGTTTATTTTCTCTGTGAGAGGCATTATTGTCTTATCATAATTAGTTTAAGCCAGTGGACTTCATGCATTTTTTTAAAAAAGGAATTCTTTCCACACTTCCAAGTTTGTGGACCATTACAACCCCCAACCTTCATGGCAGGCTAGAAGGTTTTTAAAAATGTTCATAACAATGGCTTATTGAGCAAGCACTGCAAATGAACCAGACAGCTGAGGAGGTTTTCCAGATAATCCCCACCTCAAATCGAGTGACGCCTGCTCTGATTGATCGGGACACTTGTCTCCATTCCCTACCTCATCTTGCCCACTGCTGACCTAGTTGTCTCACAGATCCTTTGGTTAATATTCTTTATAACATATAGTGTTGATTCACGATTTATTGCAGATTGTACAGAGCCAACTCAAAGATCCTTTAAAGGAAAGAGAATGGCTAGATCTCTTGTCGCCACTCAGATGCTAGTTTTTCAAAGAAGTGAAATCTGGGGCAAAAACCAGAATAGTCTCGCTAGCTCATAAGTCCTTGGAAAAGCCAGAAACATAGTGCTCTTTGTTACCTCATTTGGTTTGTATCACGCCTTCATTAAGGGCTCAAGGCATATAGGAGAACTAACTACCAGTTTGCAAGGAGAAAAGTGAAGCTCAGAGAGGTTAGGAGATTGGTCCATGGTCACACAGGAAAGCTATGTATGGTCCATGTGAACCATAATCCAAATCTCCAGATTTCAGAGACTTTTGAGAATGCTTGAGAGGCCTCCTCCTATCCTTTGGGGAGGGTCCAGTTTCACAAGAAATAGCTTATGCCCTGACAGCCTCATGCAATTTAAGGAATGCTAGAGGACCATCTTTCCTCCCTCTCTACCCCCTTCAGCCAGAAGAATTCCTCCCACTTAGATGCCTGAAGTGATTCATTCCTTGGAGAATTCCCAATTACAGGTCCAAAGATGATCTGAGACTGGTTGCATACTGAGTCAGTATGCCTGGGGTAGAACCCAAATATTCATATTTCTTAAAAGCTCCCCAGGTAATACACAGCCAGTTTTAAGAACCCCTGCTTTAAATCGAGCCTTGCATCCCCAGCTGCCCTGTTTTGAAAAGGAAGGACACCTGGGAAGAATAAGCCATGGAATGGCAGGAAACTTAATGCAAAAATTTCCGAGTCTTAAGAGATGGCCCTCAACACATTGAGCAAATACAGCAATGCTAATCACACTTCTGGCCTTCTTACAGATTCACAGTTCATGGTGCACTTTAAAAAAATTTTTTTTAATGTAATCTCTACACCCAATATGGGACTCAAACTCATGACCTTAAAAAAAAGAAAAACAAACTCATGACCTTGAGATCAACAGTCACATGCTCTAACTGAGCCAGTCAGGGGCTTCATTTTCTCTCCTTTTTTTTAAAGCTCTTGGAATTCTTTTCTTTTCTTTTTAAGAGTTTATTTTTATTTATAAGAGATACAGAGAGAGAGATGGAGGCAGAGACACAGGCAGAGGGAGAAGCAGGCTCCATGCAGGGAGCCCAATGTGGGACTTGATCACAGGACTCCAGGATCACACCCCAGGCCGAAGGCAGGCACTAAACTGCTGAAGCCACCAGGGCTGTCCAGCTCATGGAATTCTTAATAAAACCTGGTTAGCACAGAGTTTCACAAATACAGTTGATCCAGATACCTGCCCCATTCCCACCCTCCCCACCCCCTGCCCACCTCCCCTTAAAACCTGTTAGTGTTCCAAAGGACAAATTTTGGGAAATGCTGACTTGTGTAAACCATTTTAGCAGCTTCCTCTCTAGGTGGCTTGGAAAAGTAAGAGAAGATTCAGAGAGTTGCAAAAGTTCAAGAAGGTTAAAAAACATTACCAGATAAAACTTCACCTTGGGATCAGCTCAATTTTAAGGTTTTACTTAATGCTATGTAGAAAAATGCCAGACATGGGTTCAAGCTACCTATAGTTTCCCTATAAAATGAGTTCTTATATATCAAAATGTTTCCTTATCAGAATATTGATATTAAGCACTTGTAGGCAGTTTTGGAGTTTACCAAGTTCCCAATGTTGGTACCATATAATACTCAGAGGTGAATATTAGTATGCTCATTTTATGACAAGAATATTGACATTCAGTAAACTTAAACCACTCATGTGAGAACTGGAAGTAGCTCAGAAATAATCTTTAGTGCCCTTGCTAAAATTGCAGATACCTGGAAACTCTGCTACAGCAGTTTGGGAACTAGGTCCAGGGATCTGTGTTTTTAATTAACCCAGGTGATTCCGATGCTGCCTCACCCAGATTTGGAGCTAATCTTCTTTTTTAACTGAGAAAATGAAGACCTAGAAAGATAAATGGAAGAACCAAAAAGCCAGGACTCAAACACGAATTTTTCTCATTCCGAGTGCACTACTCTTGCCCCCAAACCCTGATGCCTCACGATGGAGCAAAGGAGGTCATGGTGGATCATGGTAACTCATGGAGTGTCCACATTGGCTTTTCAATTTGTACATCTGGAGGCAAGAGGGTCAGCTCATCCTAACCAATTGTGTAGGAGCCACATCTGTCCAATATTCTTTATGATGGACTCAGGAGGTGTACAAAATCATCTTCCTAAATGAATGAAGTAAGATTCTCACGTTCAATTTATTTATTGTTATATTTATTTTTAATTATTTTTCCTTTAAAAGTGACCCAGCCTACCAAAATCTGTCTCCACCCTTACATCTTTCAGAGACCCTTCTTAGAATTTTCCCACCTGACTGGTAACTCTCTTTGATCTCATTCTTCTTCAGCAGCTGTATATTCTGTTGCCTTTGAAGATGTGCTTTTGCTGATTTGTCGGCTATAAATATTCTTAGGAACTTTTCGTGACCTGTGTCTAGCCTTTTCCACAAGAAAAATCTATTCTATGTCTTCTCCTCACCCTGGGTACCCACTGGGTCTGTACCAAGTCAAAGGACATGGTCAGTCAGCTGTCAAAGAAAACACTCTGGCTGAGAGTCAGAAGTCCTGGGTGCTGGTCCCAGGTCTGCCACTGGTTGCTGGCCGCCCTCAGGCAAGCCACTTCCTCAATTTCCCCACCAATAAGTGAATGCATCAGTCCAGATTAATATTTCCCAAGACATGTTCCAAAAGCCAGTTCCTCAGGAGGTGAATGATTATTCTAAGAAAAAAGTCACTCTGTAGTTAAATGTGTTTTAGAAGCACTAGATTAAATGGGTCTCTAATTGCAAGATGTCTCAGAGACTTTAACATGCATCATGAACCTCCACTAGGGGCATGGCTTGTACAGAACACTTTTTTGGAAGGTGCCCCATGGGGCTAATGTTCTGCCAAGAAACCCACTTGGCCAAAGGCTGGGCAGGATGAGCTCCAGGGTCCCTTCCAGAAAGAAGAGATGTAAATAGTAGGCTGAGCCAGAAGTCAGAAGCCTTGTGTTCAGAACTCTTCCACTTACAAGTTGTGGAGTGGCACAAGGCACATCTCTCCCCCTACCCACCCCTGTCTGAGCCTCAGTTTCCTCAAATATACCTCACGGAGTTGAAGTGAAGGCTACACACAGCACCTAGCACATGACTCGGATGAAAAAAAAATGCTTAAAGTGGCCTTTTTTTGCTGTCGGGTGTTCAATGTCTTATTTCCCACCCATGTCTTCATTAACAGCTCCATGGGATTTCCTTCTGAAACAGTTCTGTTTAACAGCAGCATCCACCCCTAACTTACATACATTTTAAGGAGAGTTTTGATTTGGCCCTGACCACTGGCTCACCCTGCCCCAGGCTTTGAGTTCTTTTTCCTTCCCTCTTTCTCTAGCCGGGAGATAATATAACCAGACCTGGCATTCAACACAGCCTGGTAGGTAGATTAACAACTGGCTTGAGAATGGGTACACCAAGCTCCTAATGCTCTTTTAACCAAGGTAGGGAGCATGGGAGTTTTGCTGGGATGACTCGGTCACCTGACAGATGGTTTTAGGCAGTGAGCAAAACGGATGGCTTCCAACACACAGTAGAGCCTACTCAAGCCTCAGGAATGTTACCACCTTTGCTCACCGGAAGGCAGGTGTTTGTCTAGGTTGACCCAGGGTCAGGCATACCTGGGCTAAATACAGCCAAGTCTTTTCCCCAGGCTGAGCATACACATTTTGACTAAGCCAGGGTCAGGGATCACTAGAAATAAAGGTCAGAGGTTGATGATGGTGGGAGGGGGTGGATTTCCGGTGCATTCTGTATTTGTTGAAGAGTCAGAAAAAGTGACACAATTAACGGGCTTATCAGCATAGGTTGTTGGGAACCTCAGTACCCCAATTACTTCAGATCCTAAGATTGTGGTTCTGAACTCAAGGATTTCGAAGCTTTCATCAAAACCCAGCAAGCAGTACTAGGGTACTATTACTCTAAAAGTCCTACGCATGTTACAAGTTCTTTAATCCTCGCTATTCTGTGAAGTAGTTTCTATTATTTTCCTCAGCTGAACAGAGAGGTTAAGTAGCTTGTGTACATTTCCACAGCTGTCTGGTAGTGACTGGGGTGAACCTAGGAAGTCTGGATCTAGAACCTGCGATCCTCTCCACCTTACTGGACTGCCTCTCTAAAGTAATCGGGGTCTCATTCTTTGAAGCCTAAAATGGAGCTTTATCACATATAGGTCCATTCAAGCTAATATTTCACAGAGTGAGGCCATGTGACTTTACAGGATGGGCCAAGAAACCAGAAATTGGAGCCTAAGGGGTGGTACCCTCATGAATATCCCCCTGACTGTGTTACTTCCTGAACTTCTCTCTCCTGGGGCACTGTGCTCCACCTGAGATTTTACATACACATGGCCAAAATAGGTATGGAGGGGCTTTAACTTTTACCTCCGTTCCCCTGCATCCTTTCTAACCATAAAAGGTACAAAGAAATAACTTGGAGGTAAGCAGACCAGCACATGGTAGTCAACAAGTACTTTAGAAGTGCCTCCCTTAGGACTCACCAGGCTAACCACTCAACTAACCAAAGTAAATGAGATTAAGATCCTTCCCACTAGCAGCTTCCCGGTAGTAAAACAACTATGCAATAATAGGAATACAAAAGAGCATTACGCGTTCCAAAAGGAACGAGAAAGCTTTAAAGGACATGAGAAGGGAACATCTGGCTGAGGTAATCCCAGAAGGCTTCCTGGAGGAAGTGGAATTTGAACTTCTGCCATCACCAAGCAGCTGTTCCAAGCTCTAGTGCCAGCCACTGAGCCCTCCTGGAACTCCTTACAGGATCTCTCAAAGTTCCAGCTTCTAGCTAAGGAACAACACCATTGGGCTGAGCCAGCCCAGAGCCCTGCCAACCACAGTCCCCAGCAATAATTCTGAGGGGCTTGTCAGAATTTCCTGAAGGAACAGCTGCTTTAAAGCAGAGATGGGGGGATAGCTTTGCAAGTTAACCCACTGATATTTTGCCTGCCTCTTCTCTCTGCGTTGCCAGGCCCAGCCCCTCAGAGACAGCCTAGCTGAGCAGGAAAGGAGAATGGACCCTGTCCTGGAGACAGGACAATAATGAAGTCAATGAAGCATAGCAGGAATGGAGATAAAGGCGCTTTCTTGGGCTTCATTGCCCTGGGGTGACTTGTCCAGTTAATGTTTCCCCCTCCTCGCCTCCTTTTCCCCTCCTTCAACTCTGCTGGCTCTCAAGGCCCCAGAAAGATATGTGATTATATTCGCACAAGATTGCCAGGGAGGTTGCTGGAAGGCTCGAGTTCCTGTATTTGCCTTCTAGCACTGCGCTAAGAAGACACAGAGATTGGGGATTATGTTGCCTTGTGGCTCAGATCGGAAGAAAGGAGGTAGAGTCAGTAAGAGGCAGAGCGAAGACCACACAGCAAGTCGGTACCCAGATCTCTGAACAGTACCCAAGCCCCCAACAGCAAAAATGAGCCCTGTTCCCATTGCTGATGGCTAATTTTTCTCGATCATTCATCCATTTCTTCATTCCATAGAAACTTATTGAACACCTAACATCATCCAGATGCTACAACAGAGTTAGGTTTTGTCGGTGGCCAGAGCTCTTTCTCAAACACAAAGCTCCCTAAAAAACAACCCCAAAATAAAATACAAAAGTCTTGATACTTGTTAGGCCCTGCTCAATTCTTTTAGGGCATGGTTTGCATGTGCCTGGTACCACTCCTTCCAACACTGTGACATTCCATAATCATTGAACTGATTTATTCTCAGAGAACAGATGTCCACATATATTTGCTGCCATTAGCAATGCATTTATTCATTTATTCATTCATTCATTTGGAAAACATTTTTCAAGTATTTCATGCTACTGAGTTCACTCTGGTGGAGAGAGAGCACTTACTAATGGGGAGGAGGACAGACATGTGGCTCTGAAACAGAGAATTAATATCTTTTTGTTGTCTAGCATTTGACATCTGCCATCTTATTACAGTTCCCCTGCAGCCCGATGAGGGGGTGCCCTGGGCCCTTTGTACAGAGGAGGGAAAAAACAGAGTCTCTAGAAGTTAGGTCAAGTGCTCCCGGGCCCCGTAAGTGCAAGCAAGGGACAGACCCACAAAGCAGGTATGTGAGGGTGCCTGGGGCGGCTAAGTTGGTTAAGTGTCTGCCTTTGGCTCAGGTCATGATCCCAGGGTTCTGGGATGGAGCCCTGCTGTGTGAGGAGCCTGCTTCTCCCCCTCTGCCTGCAGCTGCCCCTGCTTGTGCTCGCGCTCTCTTTCTCTCTCTCTCTCAAATAAATAAATAAAATCTTAAAACAAACAAACACAACCAAAGCAGGTATGTGAACTGTACGCAGAGGAAGAGGAGGAGGAAGCAAAAACGGGGTGGCAAGTCTGTGGAAGACCCCTAAGGGCAGGGATGCCCTCCAACTGGGCAGCCATTCCAAGCCCTCACAGAGAAAAGAAGGAATTTTTCTGGCTGAGGAGGAAGAAGAGGGCCATGAAGGAGCTCTTCCTGCAGCGGACGGGCTCACTAGAGAGAGCATAGTTGGAGCTTGAAAACGAGGCCAGAGGTGCACCATAGAGGACAAACACTTTTAAATAACTCAAACTCAGACCAGGACATTCAGGTGAAGATAAGCAGTGGGGGGAGACACGACCCTGGACTCCCCTGGGAACAGCAGCAGGGGTGACAAAGAGGAAATAGCCCCTTCCCCTCCCGGCCCACGCCGCCCCTCCCCCCCCACCGCCTTGGCCCCTGGGCTTCAGGATGGATCAGGCCTGCCCTGGCAATCTCAAGGTCACCCTAGTACATGTCCCAGGACCGTGCACAGAGGAGGTTCCCAATTACTCATTAGCCAGCCTGGGTGCTGGCCCCCATGTCCCTGTCCTTGGTCACAAACAGATGAAAGCTGAGCCGCCAGCTCTGGGAGAGGCGGGCCTGATAGTTCAGTAGCTGTCTCAGCTGCTGGCATTATTAAAGCCTGGGACAGCCAAGTCGAAGGGGAGGCTGGGCTTTCAAACACTTCTGTGCCTTTCACTACTCCCCCTCCCTCTGTCCCCTCACCCAAACAAACACAAGCAACAAAGCCCGCCATTAGTGGTCAGAGGATTTTAACAATTGGTTCCCAGGGCAAAGACTCCTTGAGCCAGCTTTGGCAAGGATATGCCAAGATGTGTTGATGAGAGGGAAGGAATCTTTCTGAAAGTCCTTTGACCAGACCCATGGAAGGGACTGCCCCTACCCTTATCTCAAGTCTGAGAAAAAAGCACCTTGGATTCAGATTCATATATAGCCAAGCCATCCTAAGGCCTTGCTCCTACCTCGTATCTGCCTCCCCACTCCTCCTCTCACTGGGGTGCATAGGTGTCCATGTGACCATGCCCATTCTTGCTTCTCCAAGCCTCTCCCACCCACCCCTTACCAACTGTGATCATACAAATCTAGAAACATTGAAAGCTTGCAGTTGACCATCATGATTCCCCACTACTCCACTCTGAACCCAGCCTGGGAACCAGCCACGTCACTGGGCTGGTCTTAGCCCGATGGCCCTGTGGAAGGAAATTGGAGATATTCTATATATGGAGAAACCGAAGGACGGTCAGAAAGGTCCAGAGTTGAGAGCCTCCAAAAGTCCTTGTTCTTGACTTTCAAATGCCTTTTTTGACTAATACCTAATGGCAGTGGAACACCACCAAGGGATAAATGGTCAGGGCAGCAAGAGAGAAAGCAACAGATTTCACCCATCCTACTTTCCTGGCAGTCAAGAAACAAAGAGTGACTCTAATGTGCCTGAGGTCAAGCAGGTGATTGAGGTAAATACAAAGACCTTGTCCCTGATCTCCACGAATTCCTAAACTTGGGAAAGAATAACATAAATCAGCAGTAGCTATAACAATGAGAGCACCTGCTACGTGTTCTGCTTCTCACAGCAATCGTGTAGGGTTATACTGTGACGACCTTAAAGAAGACGCTGATGCCTGAATAGGGTTAGGCCAGGTGGCAGGGCCGGGAACCACCCCCCAATCTGGCAGGCCTGATAAGGGTAGGGAAGAGAGCACACACTTGACACCGTGGGCCACCTGAGAATTTCCCTTTCTCCTTACCTGGTGTCCCAGCACTTCTTTTCTGTCCCCATTGCTTCTTACCTTACCCATTCTGACTTTTGAGTCTGAATTTAACCCCTATCTCTCTCTTGTCTTCTGTTATCCCTGTGGTTTAAATCCATTCCTAGCTAGGGTTTTAATCAGCACCTTTTGCCTTGTAATTTCCAAACTGGCTCACCTCTCACTTCATGTTCTGGGTCCCTATTCCCCTCTCTAAATCATTTCAGAAACTTAATATCACCTTGCCATTCTCAGGCTACGGTGTTCATGATCTTTGTTTGGATTTCAGTGGCCTGAATCCCCGTGACACTTTTTTTTTTTTTAAGTTTTCAGTTCTTTATTTGAGAGAAAGAGAGAGAGAGAGAGAGAGCGCGCGCACAAGTGAGGGGAGGCAGAGAAAGAGGGAGAAGCAGACTCCCTGGGGAGCCCGATCCCAGGACCCTGAGAGGTGACCTGAGCCAAAGTCAGATGCTTAACCAACTAAGCCACCCAGGTGCTGCTCCTGCCCCTGACATTTTATTCTCTTCCTATACTTAAGTCTTCTTGAGTTCTCTTCTTCAATACATCTTTCGTCACATTACTATCTTACACAGAACTCTCCCGCGGTCTCCTATAGAATATCTCCAGATACCTACAGAGTGCTCTGCGTTCTGGTGCCACCCTATTCTCTACCTTCTTCTTCTCAGATCCTGTACCCCAAGATGACTCACTATCTCCCCAGTGGGTTTCAGTGCTTTGGCTCCCTGTGCCCTCCTGAACTCCTATGGACTCCTACCTCTTACCAGGTTACAGTGAGAGCAGGCATCTTATTTGGAACTGGTCCTGATGCCCACAGCACGATGCGGGTCCTCCCTCCCTGAATTCTCATAGCACTTGGTTATTTCACGTCCTTGGGTTTTGGGGTTTTGCTTTGCCTTGCATCTGGGTCCCAGGCAGGAGTTTGGGCTGTGAAGTTCAAAAGAGTGAATTCTGGCTCAGCAACTTTGTAGCAATGTGACCTTGGACCCTTTAATGGGAACCTTTCTTTCTCCCATCTGTAAAATGGGCAACAGTGTATAACCTTGCTACGAAAGTTAGAAATAATACTAGGGTGGAAACACTCTACATGAGCAAGTGATCAATGGGCAGTAACTGTTATCATGAGGCATCTATTTCTCTCCCATAAGAACAGAAAGTCCTCAAGATTTTACTGACCAACTTCTATTTGTTTTCCCATCCACCTTGGTCATCAGCACAGAGCCAGGAATATAGAACCCTCTGAAGCAACGTTAGCTGAATGCTGACTAAACTGGAGAAATCAAAACTTTCTCTGCTGCTCTGCTGCCGCTCTGGAGTAGGAAGCCTCCGAGATCCCAACACCAGCCATCCCTGACCTCTGCCTCCATTTCCCCACCCTAATGTGCCTTGTTATCCACCCCCACACCATACATATAAGATGCTATTTGAAAGAACTGAGCTGTAGGTGGAAATGAATGTTGAGAGCTGCTCAATGGAACAGGAATCATAAATCACTCTGAAGTTGGGATGAAACCCTAGGAAGCCATGCCATGCAAACCACAATTCCCTAAACCTCTGTAAAAAGTGGCCCGGACACCCCTGGAGACCTGGCAAGACATTCCTTTCTCTCTGTTGCTTGGCACTTGGCTGTTCTAATTCTGGCTGAACCCCAGCAGCCCACAGGCATATAAAAACTAAAAGCCCCACTACCCATGCCCTAGATGAGAATGCACCCATGCCCTAGATGAGAATGCATCCTGGGCCCCATGTCGCTTTGTTCCTGCATTAAAACCCGAAGGGTCTTCAGGTTACAAAAATGGACAGAGAGAGTGACTGGGCTATGTGGGTGGCTTTGGTATCCCATCCTCCTTGCCTACTTGTGATGGATTGTCCTCAAATCAAGGCCTGAGGCTGCCCCCATCTCAGCCAGAAGTGGCCACGGTGAACCCCAATCTCTGTCCTTTGCAGTTGTGCCGGGCAATGGTCTGGGCCAAGGCCCTTGAGCCTGGGAGGGAAGAACACTGGTTGCAGATGCGAGCTCGCAGGAAGCTTTGATGTTCCGAGCAGAAGCGGGAGGCGTGGGAAGTGAGACTTCTGTTCCCTGGAGCTCCCACAAGGCAAAAACCCTTCCGTTATCTTCTAGGCCTGAGCATAGCCTAAAGGTGCTGGCTCAAGTGTGTCTTGGCCCAGAGTAAATCAGGCCCGAACCAAAGAATGCACTTGAATCAAAGTGGAAAATTAGACGCTGTGCAGGAGAAAGCGCTCCTCTCCAAAATATATATGCATCAAAGTGTACCCCTGTCTAGCTGGGACAGGAGCCATCAAAATGCAAATGTGGGCCTTGAGAATGCTAATGCTGGAAGTGGAGAACAATGCCGAGACAGACTTCTTGGGGCCAGGGAAAGGGCCCCAGGGCAGGATGTGGGAGCTGAGTGGGGGGCAGGGATGAAAGGGGTAAAGGAAGCCGCGTGAGAGAGCCTGGAGATGAGAAAACAGCAGGAGTCAATTGAGGCTGAGTGACTGCGGGGGCCGGCCTGGAACAGGGGAGTGCTGCCGGGACGGGTCAGAGGACCTGCCACTGACCGCTGACCTGAGGCTGCGAGCCCAGGAAAGAGGAGGGTGAGTTCAGGGAAATTTCTCTGAGCGGCAGCCCAGCGGGGTGGAGAGTCAGGACCTGCCTGGAGTCCCAGGCTCGGGCTTGAGGTCAAGGCCTGGAGAAACAGACAGAAGGATCCGTGTTTCTATAAAGGCGGTGAAGCCAGGAGACGTGCTCTGCTTGGGTGCAAGGGGCCTGTGAAGCGCTCCATGAGGGCGCATAAAAAGTGGGGCTGAGAGCAGGGCGATGGGACGAAGCCAGGCTTGGAGGAGCTGCTTCCCTGGATTGCAATTCTCCTCTTGCCTCTGCCGACAAGTCCTTCCTCTCTTGTGCTTTACTCTCCTATCTGTAAAGTGGCGATCACTGATGCCGGAAGACTGAAGAAGTTAAAGCAGACAGTCTGGCATGGGGTACATGCTTGTGGGTGTTTGTTGTCATCTTCCTTTGTGGGATTAAGAAACTGAGGCTCAGGAGGGTTTACTAATGTGTGTGCAGCTCCAGACAGCAAAGGAGTGGTGGGAACTGCATTCCAACTTGGATCTGCCAGTCCGGAGCCCTTCACTAAGCCTCACTACCTGCCTGTCCCAGTGGTGTTATAAAAACAGAATCCTTTTTTTTTTTTTTTAAGATTTTATTTATTTATTTGACAGAGATAGAGCACAAGCAGGGGGAGCAGCAGGCAGAGAGAGAGGGAAAAGCAGGCTCCCCACTGAGCGGAGCCTATCCCAAGACCCTGGGATCACCACCCGAGCCAAAGGCAGACACCCAACTGACTGAGCCACCCAGGTACCCCATAAAAACAGAATCCCGACATGGGGCCCTGGGATGCCAGGGAGGCAGAAGAGTGGTCAAAGGTATGAAGCTAAGAGCCCTGTGCAAGGAGAAAGCCCTGAGTCTTGAATGAGGGTGGTAGAAAAAAACCAACATCAATACTAGGAGAGGTGGGTTGCTATTTTTGGTTTTGGGGCCTTGGGACCTGCTTACTCATTTCCCAGCAGGCCCTACTCCAGCCCTGGCCCACACTTAAGATGAAGAAATCGCTGTGGAACAACTGTTGCCCCACCTGGACTGTGAGTTCCTGGAAGGCAAGGATTTGCATCCCACCCCTGTGGCCTATACCTGCTGCATATCCTCAAGGGACTTACACTGCACCCTGCACGGTCACTGAATGGGTTCATTCACTGAAGAGTCTCTTCAGTGCCAGGCTCAGGGCTAAGCGGTAGGAATTTACTGATGAATATGATATGATCCCTGCCCTTGGGTAACTCTTCTTAGTCTGGTGAATGAATAAAAGAAAGAAAGAATGAATGGACGCTGGGAGGGCCAGGCCCCTCTGCTAATTGCTTTACAAACTGGGAGATAGCCAGCCCAGAGATCGACCCCTGAGATACCCTGCTTTCTCCTGGGCATCAGACCCGAGCCACGCGGACAGGCTTGGCCACACTGAGTGTTGGTAAGTGGCTGCTGTCTCAGTCTCAGGGCTTTGAACATGTACTGTCTTTATAGATAAGGGGATCCACTGTCTGCCGCACACACTCCAGGCAGAAAGGCTCCAAGAGGGATGACAGGGCACCCAGAGCTAATGATATCCCCTCACCTAACCATCTCACCTAGATCCTCCTTGGACCGAGGGCTGCCAAGGGCCAGAGGCAACAGGAAGTGGGAAAAGCTGGGATTTTCTCTGGTGTGAAGCTAACTGGGGCAGCACATTGAGGAGTCACTGGGAGTTCTACCTTGGAGAACCAGCCAAAGGAGCCCTGTGGCTCAGAGCTCCCTAAAGATCTGCCTTTTCAGGTAGAGACACATCCCATCAGAGGTCAGTGGAAGGGTTCAGTGAAAATGCTGGATCACATAAAGGGGGGCAACTTGCAAAATATCCAAGAACACATTTTCCCATGTAGACAAGGCTTATATCCTATGGGGTTAACCAACCACAAGGAGCAAATAATGGCATTCCCTCTTCAATGGAAACACCATAGCCTGAGGCAGGTGTATGAGTATGAATGTATGTGTCAGAACTGAAAGTGAAACAGGTCAGGGCATTTCTAGGACTCACAGGAACAATCAGCAAGAGAGAGCAAGTTTGGCTGGGGCCCCCAAGCTCTGAGCGGCGGGACTCATGTGAGATGAGTCTGTATCCAAAGGGGCCTCGTGTGAAAATGGAATATGGCCTTCTCACCCTTCCCCAGCAGCTTTGCCCTCAAGGAGTCCCCACGGTGGGCTCTGAAGCTCCACTCTGCTAACTGCCAAGGTGTCAAAGGACCAGGATCAACCCCTGCCCTGCCCTGCCAGCCAGCTAAGGGAAAGATCATACTGACGAGAGGACACATGATGACTGGTTCACAGGAAGGGAGAGCGAGGGACAATATGCACAGACCTAGGAGGCTCAGCCCCAGGATCCATGGCACGTGACCATACGCTGGCGCGAATGAGAAAGTAGCCAATGTAGAATAAGCCTGCTGCCACATTAGTGGGTGCGCAAAGGGCTGGGATTTACAATCTGAAATCTGTGTTTTTCTGGGAGGAAATGGAGAAAAAATGAGAACCTGGGCTTTAAAGATAGATCAGAGCCGCTGATGAATTCTCTTCAGTCTGGTCCAACAACCCTTCTCCACTGTCATCACCATAACCAAGTTCCCATTGTTCCTCAACTCCTAGCAGTTCTCTTACTTCTCCTCTCCCCTTGCCTCACTGAGTAATAATTTTTTTAAATAAAAACTGGAACATAAAATCGTCATCGTAAAGTCCTCCAGTGGCTTCCCATAGCTGTCAGATCAACACTGAGCCCCCCGCAGCACCTTGGCCCTCTTCCCTTCCCTCTCCTGCAGCCATGCTGGCTTTCTCAGCTTCCTGGAATGTACAAGAGCCTTCCTGCCATGGGATTTTTGCACACTGATGTGACCATGCTTTAGCACTCAGTTCAGTTTCTAATTATGTGTATATGGTGACTGTTTGGTCAGTAATTGTTTAATTGGACCAATTGCTGATTGCATGTGTCTTTCCCACATTGGACCATCAGTTCTCCGAGGACAGAGACCACAGCAATAGTTTTGCTCCATACTGTAGCCATCCCAGTGCTGGACAGAGTGCCTGGTGCACAGCAGATGATCAATAAATATGTGCTAAGTGACGGAATAAAGTAATGGGGCAATTTCATTTCATAGATGCTTCCTTGCTGGAACGTAAGCAAGGGCCAGATGAGGAGCCTGGGGCTTGGAAGGGCAGTGAGTGACTTGCTAGAGATCACATGACTTAGCTAATAAGGGAGAGCTAGGACTTGGTCCTGATATTACCTCCCTTCCCCCTTTATGTTGCTGGTGATGGTGGAGGAGGAGGCGCAAGTGTGCATCTGTGTCAGTGGGGAGGGTCAGTGGCTAGAGGTGATGGCAGGGCCAGTTGTTAGATCACAGCTAAGGAAATAGTACCCAGAAAAATCTCTCCCCATGGATAATACTTCCCTGCTTTAGCATCTCTCTCCTTCAGAAAGAATGATGGTTGGCTCCCAGACTTCATCAATAATCTAAAACAATAGTATAAATTAAGGCAGAATAAATTTTTTTTAATCTGGGAATATTTGGGAATGCATTTTTTAGTCCAATAAAAAGTATGGTCTACGCCTATTTCATGTCACAATAGACCCTGAAACCAACAAGAAGATACCAGAATAGATAACCCATGTATTTTACTAAATGGGCAGAGTTGATTCTGCTCATGTGTAGACAAGGCTGCAGCTGTGGTGCCTAGATTCGCCCTCACCAGTAAGCTCTGAAGGGAACTCTCCTGTTTACCGTTGTGCTGCCGGGCTCCTCATGGGTGCTCCATAAATATTTGTTGAATGAGTAAGTGAACAGATCTTCCGTTGGGCTGAAGAGTCCTGGATGGCAGAAGCAAAGTCACAGCACCAAAGTGCTATAGCTATCTGTTCTAGCATTTGTCACCTCTTAGAAGGCCTATAATTTTATAATACAATTGCCTAACACAAGCAGAAAGCCAGAGACAGGTTGAACATTTTTGCCTGTTTGAATGTAGGTAAGCTACCTCACTTGTCCGAGTTTCTACAGCCCTCACCTGTTAAATGAGTACAATGATTCTTTACTCCTGAAGATACTTTTTTTTTTTTTTAATGAATTCAACCTAGTATTTATTGAATGCCAGACACGATGCTAGGTACAAAACAGAAGTGGCCTCTGTCCTTTCTAGCAGGGGAGACATTAAGCAAATAAATACAAATAAACTTATAAAATTACAGTTTTGGATATTTGCTGCAATGGCAAACCACAGGGTGCCATAAGAGACGGCGGCTGATCGGGGTGCAGGGAGGGCCTTAAGAAAGCACCATTTGTTCAGAGCTCTGAGGATGAGCTGGGAGCAGGCCAAGGGAGAGTGGGGTTGCAGGTAAGAGGAGCAGCATGTGCAAAGGCCCGGGGTAGGAAAGAACTGGGGCGCGCAGTGGGCCCTGCTAGCGGTCCACGAGAGACCCAGGGGAATGAGGCCCGACTGGAGCCGTAGACATACTGAAAAGGTCGTTAGGGACGGGAAGTTTGGGGTTCCATTCACATGTCAGGAAAGCTCTAGGGTCGCCAGGTGGAAAACCCTCCGGGACAGGGGGCCGTCTCTTGGTGTGGAGGGCAGAACCAGAAGCTCCGGGCAGGGACCTCAGGTGATCCGGCCCGAAGCTCCCGTGCTCGTGCTCGTGCTCGGGATGAGCGGGACCAGAGCTGCACAGTGAGGAGACCCAGCCCCAGCGCCCACGGCCTGCCCTTTCGCTCCTTCCAAGCCGCCTCCTCGGGGCCTGCGCCCGGCGGGGCGGGGCGGGGAGCCGGCCACTGCCTGCCGCGCTGGGGCCCCGAGGCAGAGGCAGAGGCAGCCGAGCCCCCGTCCCCGCGCGCTGCAGCCGCGCACAGCCAGCTCCCCGCTCCGGGCGGCTCCCAGGCTGCAACGGAAACCTGGACCTCCAAGGCCCGAGGCGGCTCGGTGTAGGTGGCTCGGCCCGTTCTCCTGACTTCCCTCCCAGGCCTCACCTGCCCAAACAAACAGCCGGAGCCTCCCGCCCGCCGCACCCCGCCCCCGGGACAGGAAACAAGCAGTGACAGCTCCCGCCCGCGCCTCCCCGCGGACGCCGGCTCGCCCGGCCAGCAACCCGGCCAGCAACCCGCCACGCGGCGCTCCGATTGGCTGCGCCCGGCTAAGCGGCGCCGCGCTCGGCCAATGGCGGGCCGGGCCGGGCCGCGCGGGAGCCGGGCCGCCGGGAGGCCGCGGGGAGGCCGCGGGGAGCGAGGTCTCACATGCCTGTGGTATTTGCTCAGAGGGGCATGACCACTTCGGGCAAGTCTTTAAATGTGAGTCAGCTTTCGGCCGAGCCCTGGGAAAAATTCCTTCGGTGTTGTCAGGCAGGGTTCGCTAGCTGCAGCTTTTTTTTTTTTTTTTAAACAATTCAAAAGGGATAATCCCAGTCAATGGGGAAAGGCGTTCGGACACTGTCCCTGCGCCCCAGAAAGGGGCCGCGGGCCGCGCTGGGGCCAGGCACCTCCACCGCGGGGCGGGGGCCCGGCCCGGGTTGCAGGACGGCCAGGACACCTGCCCCCTCCGCCCCGCGCCCTCCGTCCGTGGCCGGCAGGGCCCGGGCCAGAGCGCGCCCGGAGCAGCGCCCCCTGGAGGTGTGCGGCGAGCCCGCCCGAGCCCGGGAACGGCCGCCTCGGCTGCGCCTCCTGGAGCTGTGCGGCCTCCTGGAGCTGTGCGGCGCTGCCTGCACCCGGCGGCCTGCATCCCCTGCACCCGGCGGCCTGCATCCCCTGCACCCGCGAGGCTCCGGTCCTCGCCCGCAATGCCAAAGGCTATGGTAGAGGAAGAGCCGCGGCCTGCGAGCGCAGCAACTGGGCGCCTTCTCCTGCGTGGTGGCCCTGATGGCTTGGGCAGGCCACGTCTGTACTCCTAGCCTCAGCTCCCACGTCCTGAAGGGGCGTCCTGGTTCTCCGAGTGCTTCCACCCGGCCCCCTCCGAGGAGCTGGGCTCCAGGGGCAGAGTGAGCCCTGTGGCCCGGTGCCCCGCCAGTGCCCCCAGCCTTGGTTCCCTGCGTATCATCTCAGAGCCTCTCTGCAGACAAGATTGGGAGTACTGAGGGGGAAAAAAGACCAAAAAAGGCTGAGGGCAGAGGGAAGGGAGCAGGGACTGGAGGGATTTATGTGCAATTTGATTTTAAATGAACATCTTGTGCAAAAGGAGAGGCAGTTTGGCACCTGCTACTGGTGAGTTAATAGCTTAGGCACTCTTGGTAATAAGGATACAGCACTGGGAAGACCACATTAGCTCATGTGGCAGCAAATTAGAAGAAGGGTTGAGAGAGAGGCTATCGAGCCTCTGCCTGGGAATCTTGTAAAGATAAGGTAGACACTCCTTCATTTGAGGGGGCTTTGAAATCCGGGCAGAATGAAACCGGTAGAGCCCTCAGAATCCTGGAGAACATGGGAGAACTGGATTCCTCTGAGTGTGAAAAAGTATGGTTTGATAAGAAGAGCGTTGCAATCTGCTGCTGCTCAAGGGTGTGACCTTGGGCAGGTCACAGTCTTCATTTGCTGCGGGCTGAGGGATTAGACTGACCTCCTAAAGACCCCTCCAGCTCTGACACACCATAATTAAATGGAATAATGTGCGAATAATTGCTTTGAAAACTACAGAGCACTGCGGGTCTTTCTGTTGTTATTTTTGCATAGATAAAGATGACCTGGGAGTTCATTAAGCTCTGCAACAGGTTGTAAATCAGGACATCCACTGCCCACCATCTGAGACTGTAACAGGGCATTTGTTTGGCAACAGAGTTTTACTGTGGCCTGTGAATCAGTATTTTGTATTCTTTTCCTACCATCAGCTCCAGCAGTCTGTTCTCTGTAGTTAAGCATCTCTTTCTTGGTTTGTCTTTCTCTCTTTTTTTCCTTTGCTCATTTGTTTTGTCTCTTAAATTCCAAATATGAGTGAGATCACATGGTTATTTGTCTTTCTCTGGCTGACTTATGTTGCTTAGCATTATACTCTGTAGTTCCAACCATGTTGTTGCAAATGGCAAATTTTCATTCTTTTCAATGGCCGAGTAATATTGCATTGCCTATGATATACCACATCTTCTGCGTTCATTTACCTGTGGATGGACACTTGGGCTGCTTCCATAGTTTGGCTACCATAATTGAAGCTGCAATAAACATAGGGGTGCATGTATCTCTTTGTATTAGTGTTTTTGTATTCATTGGGTAAATACCCAGCAGTGCAATTATTGAATTGTAGGGTAGTTCTATTTTTAATTTTTTGAGGAACCTCCATACACAGTTTCTGCGCCAGTTTGCATTCCCACCAACAATGTGAGAGGGTTCCTTTTCCTCCACATTCTTGAAAATGCTTGTTTCTTGTGTTTTGATTTTAGCTATTCTGACCGGTATGATGTCTCTCTTTTTTAAAATTATTTATTTACGTATTCATGACAGACACAGAGAGGTAGAGACACAGGCAGAGGGAGAAGCAGGCTCCATGCAGGGAGCCCGATGTGGGACTCGACCCCAGACTCCAGGATCACGCCCTGAGCTGAAGGCAGACACTTAACTGCTGAGCCACCCAGGCATCCCTGAAGTGATATCTCATTGCAGTTTTTATTTTCATTTCCCTAATGATGAGTGATGTTGAGTATCTATTCATATGTCTCTTGGCCATCTGTATGTCTTCTCTGAAGAAATGTTTGTTCATGTCTTCTGCCCATTTTTTAATTGGATTATTTGTTTTTTGGGGGTGTCTAGTTGTACCAAGGGTTGTTTTTTCTTTTTTCTTTTTAAATTACTGCTACCAATTCAAAAATAGAGAAGGACATCTAAACTATGAGAAGGAGGGTAAGATGATCATTCTATGTTCTACAAAAAGAGAATTCCTAAAGACCAGAGCCTAGCGGAGAGTTTGGTTCTGCTTGGGTAGATCCGGGTAGTCTTCAGAGGAGGTGATATCTGGGATACTGCTTAACGATAGAGAGAATTTTTTTCTGCAATGAGAAGCATTGTGAGTGTGGGTCTCCTACAACGGTCAGGTGCCAGGTGTGTGGAAATATAGGGTGCTTGGATGAATATTGCGGCGGAATTGATCTGGAAGAGAAAGACCATTATGTATGGCCTTTGTCATGTTAAGGAATTTGAACTTTTTTTAAATTTTTTTTAGATTTTTATTTATTTATTCATGAGAGACCCACAGAGAGAGAGACACAGGCAGAGGGAGAAGCAGTCTCCCTGCGGGGAGCCCAAAGCGGGACTCGATCCCAGGACCCCAGCATCATGACCTGAGCTGAAGGCAGACACTCAACTGCTGAGCCAACCAGGTGTTCCAGGAATTTGAACTTTAATTTGGTAGAAAATGGAGAGCAATTGAAGGCTTTTAAATAGGTAGAAGAGATTGGTGGTGAAAAACACTGTTCAAACTTCAGGTTATATAGTGAAATCCAGGTCATGGACATTTCTTTTTTTTTTTTTTTTTTTTTAATTTTATTCATTTATTCATGAGAGACACACAGAGAAGAGAGGCAGAGAAAGAGGCAGGCTCCATGCAGAGAGCCCGATGTGGGACTCCATCCCAGGACTCCAGGATCACACGCTGGGCCGAAGACAGGCACTCAACTGCTGAGCCACCCAGGCGTCCCGGTCATGGACATTTCAAAAATGGAACGAGTGAGTATAGAATGGGATAGAAAATATCAAAATACATGCATGCAGTAGGTATTGTTTCATGAAATGGATGTATTTGTGTGTGCTCGTGTGTGTGTTCTGGATCATGATATAAAATGTACTTATTACAGTGGCTCAGGGTTTAAAAAGTCTGAAATCCATTGGATCTGCAGACCCTTCTGACTGCATCAGGGAGGGTGGGCTACAGGGAGAGACACAGGAAGTTCTTGCAAACAGGACAGGTGACTTGCATTCCCTCCCACTTCAAGTTCTTGAGAAGGAAATTGCTTAACTTTTGAAAGAGAGTTAACTGATCTTTTCCAAGGCCTCCTCCACAGAGGATAGGTAATTATATTTGCTCTGCAGAGTAATGGAAGTGACTACTGAAGTATTTGGTACCCTGCTTCGTTGGCAGGGCACTTTGCCTAACAGTGCAAATAACAGGGCCAGTAGTTAGAATTCGATGTCTTTGAGTCTCTGCCACAGACCCACATGGCCCTGGCACAAATCATGATCCTGTGACTGAAAAGCCATGGTATTTTTCCATTTTTCCATTCTTCCAATGAAACATTATGTACTTACTATGGCCAACAGATGCGTACAGCTACCTGGTATCCTACGACTGGCATCCGGATACGAATTCAGTGAAGATGGCAGATATCATGAGTAATAATGGCCTTATATTGAAAGCACTCAAGAAGACTATTTCAAGATGTCTGTGTGGCTCAGTCAGTTAAGCATCTGCCTTCGGCTCAGGTCACAATCCCAGGATTTTGGGATTAAGTCGCACATCCAGCTCCCTGCTCAGGAGGGGGTCTGCGGCTCCCTCTCCCTCTTCCTCTGCCCCTCCTCACTGCTCATGCATGCACGCTCTCGCTCTCTCTCTCTCAAATACATAAAATCTTAAAAAAAAAAAAAAAAGAAGACTGTTTCATAATGTCCTATGGTCATAACACTGACATTTTAACAGATCTGAGTGTAGGGAAGGCCTTTGGGGTTAACTAGTTCTCAACTGATTCAATCAAAGCACATCTCTCTGTCCACTAGCCTTAGAGAAACTGGAGTGCCACTGGCTACCATCTGCCCTATGACATACCCATTACTTCAAAACTGATTTTAAGAGTCTATGCTTGCCCTTCCTTGGGCAACCTTACCTGCAGTGGGGATCCGTTTACTTTTTAGAGTCCAGCCATGTGGGGAATGTTGCTCCCTTGCAATATGATCCAACTTGTTTCTTTTTAGGGTGACTGACCCTGTGCCCGTTTGATGACATAGCGTATACACCCATGTCCTCACCTTACTTAAACCAAACCCTGTGTATATGGTGAAGATACCAGTTCATTTACATAACTTCAAACATAACAGCCTCTTGGTTACACCTTCAAGGCAAACATACCCACACCTTTCTTCCAAATCTATAAATCTGCATATCCTTCCTGTTTGAGCTGGGGTTCTTCCAGTTCCTTTGTCCCTTGCTCCTGACTGCTACTCAATCTGTAATAGCAAGAGCACCTTACTATGGTCTAATAGCACTATGTGCCCCGCCCTATACAGGGCATTTCATGCAATCAGGAAAAATTCCAAGGGATATTAGTATCTCACTTTTACAGGTAAAGAAACTGAGATGGATATTGTTAACATTTTCACATCTATTTAACGATCAAGTTGAATTTCAAAATCTTCTCATTCCATTCTATCTTAGAAAAACCACGAAAACTCACTTAACCTTTTAGAGAGAAGGTCTAAATGGGATTGTTTTTCCATTGCAGCTCATACAGATGAAGTGTTTCCAAAAGTCCTATGTCCAAACTCTTGCCTCCTGACAGAGTTCCCTGGCTATGAGAGAAAAGATTGCTTTCAGTGTCAGATAGAGGAAGAGAGGGAAGGAAAGTGATCCAGATTACACAGTTCCTGATCTAAAAGAAGCTTGAACTATAACCCAAGCATGTACCCACCTTACACCCCTTTCTTCATTGTGTATTCATTCTTTATTCACTGTTTTCCCTCCATCCCTACCTTCCTTTGGACATCCACTCTTGTGTCAGAAACACAAAGCTGGCACTCCAAAAATACTGGAGTGGGTCTACATCAACCATCTTTGATGTGAGTAGCATTGCTCTTGACATAGAATAATTATCCAAGGCTTAAGCACCAGCCACTCTATGGCCAGGGATAAGATCGGGGCTGGCCAGATGCATAGGAAGTATATGTTACAGGGGAAGTATACTTGTCCACATCTGCTAGGTTGGAAAAGTGTCCATCCTTTTAACCAGTCTGACATAATGATGCTTTCCCTCTTCCCCCTTTGTTTGGAACCAAGAATCGTAGAATTCCCTGAGTTGGAAAGACTCTTGTGGGTCACATAATCGCCTGATGCAGGAATTACACTACAACTTCACTGACTTTGCTCATCCAACTTCTCCTTGAAGACCACTCCCCTGCCCAGATATGAGCTAGCTTGATATTTTACATGGATGATTCACTCCATGCATGGAAAGCTTTAATGTTAGGCAATTCATATAATTCTCTAGCAAGCTTGATCTGATTTCCTAATAGTTCCATCCATGGATCCCATTTCTACCTCTTGGGTTGCCAAAAGTTCTAATTCCTCTTCCACATCATAGTCCTTCAAATGTATGAAGGTAGATAGCATGTAATTCTTAGCCTTCTCTTCTTCAGACTGAGCTTGCCCAGTTTGTTCTGGTTTTGCAATTGTATTGGTACTCTTGGTAATGTCAATCTTAAATGTAGTGCAGACTTGAGTGACTGAGTGAATAATGAGCTTTTACCACATGCCAACTCTCTTCAAAGACATTATCTCATTCAATTCTGTGTCCAGCCTATGAGATAAGAATACTTTCCATTTTATAGAGGAAAAAACTGTAGCTTATGAGGTTAGGTGTTTGGGCCAAGGTCAAATAGTTAGAAATTGACAGAGCTGACCCATTAACCTGAGCCTTTTACCAAACACTTGGGCATTAGTCTTTTCTTTGACATATGAGTTTCACCAGGTCAAGGATGGTATAAGACATGCAAGAAACGGGGCTTTTCATCTTTAACTAAATATGAACATTGGAAAGAGATGATCTGTATCTCTGCAATCTCAAGTCTCACTTTGCTAGAATCATTTTCTCCCTCTGCCTCTCCCTAACCTGATTCTGGCTGTAGGTTGTAACAAGATAGGGGGCAGCCTTTCCATTTCTGCAGATAAACAGCAGAGAGTTGATGGTTTCTGTCCATACTGAGTCAGGGGACACAGTGTTGAAATTAGAATTGAATCTCCAACCTCAAAGACAACTTTTGTATACATAAACAGAAATTGCTAATTTCACAGGTGTATGCTTAAAGCAGGAAATATTGGAGACATTTATCACTTTTCCATAATATCTTTGGAATACAGGAGCCCTCTGGTGGCCAAAATAGCAGGAAGGTGTCCTTGGGAAAGGCAGTCAGATTTCCTGCCAGAACTTCCCTTAGTGATCTCTGGCTTCATTTTGAGGATGCTCCTTTGCCGTTTGTCCTCTTTCTGCCCACTTTTAAGGAGGGTTTCTTGGGGGTTTTTTTGCACTATCCTCCCTTCTCCTTTCCCCCTCCAATTCCTCTCTGCACCTTCCCCTTCAACGCCAGCTGTCAACCCCCATGCCCCTGGAATCTCTCCTTCTTGCAATCTTTGGCCTCAGAGGACCCTTTCTGAAATCTGGCCAGTTCCCCTGTGGCAGGTGCTGAGCGACAGCTGCTGCCTCCGCTGCTGCTTCAGTAGTGTGGAATTCAAATCCCTTGTGGGTGTTTAGAGCCTGCAGATGGATTAACTAATGATGTCTGTTCATCAACAGGCATTTGCAGTGTCTTGCTAAGCACACAGAGGATGCTGATCATCACCCAGAACCAAGCTTTCTTAGAAGAGCAGATAAGCTTCCTCTTCTATAGGCAGAAGGAGCTGACTACACATCACCTGGTCCCTGGAGTTAGCTAACTGTCCAGAACCTGGCCATTCTAAGTTTCTGGGTACAGATCTCAACCATGCAAGTGTCTGCTTTCCTCACTGCAGCTTGCATGGAATTGTCTGTCTTCTGGAAGTCCATGCCACACAAGAGCCAACAAAAATGAAGACCCACAAAATAGCTATTCTACATGTGGATAATTAAGAATTGACCATTGATCCAGTGGCAGAAGTAGTGGCTTTGGCAAACTTCAGTAAAGTACTCAAGGGTAAAGAAAGCTAAGACAGGGTGAGGCAGAAATTTTGGTTAAGGGCAGCCCGGGTGGCTCAGAGGTTTAGTGCCGCCGTCAGCCCAGGGTGTGATCCTGGAGACCCGGGATCGAGTCCCCCGTCAGGATCCCTGCAGGGAACCTGCTTCTCCCTCTGCCTGTGTCTCTGCCTGCCTCTCTCTCTCTCTCTCTCTCTCTGTGTGTGTGTGTGTGTGTTTCTCATGAACAAATAAATAAAATTTAAAAAAAGAAATTTTGGTTAAGATTCTGGCTTTTAGTACAATAAAATGATGGAGCACTGTAATACAAAGCAAGCTGGACTGTCAAGAAAAAAACCCTCCTATAAAATGAGCTGATGACTTTATCACACTATGATACTTAACAATTAGTGGCTTAAATCATAGTGCAATTAGAGAGATAGGCCAATTCATTGCCCTCACTCCAGAGACAATCAGAAGAACAGTCAGAAGATTGAATTTAGTAACAGTGTTTCTGGACTTGTTAGAAGGTAAAGCAAGAAGAGGGATCTGAGAGAATCATAAAGTTTGGAGCTGCAGGTGTGTATAATTTGCAGAAGAAAAGGCTAGAGAGAGAGTGGAAACAGCTACAGAGGGCATAGCTAATATAGTCCTCTGAGGGATTGTGTAGTAGTGACAAAATGCAACAGGTTTCTAGTTCCACTACCTCCCCAGCAAAAGGCAGAGGCTGTTGCAGGAAGCACAGTGAATTCAGGCTCCTAACTATGAGGATTAGGGTAGCATTGAGAAATGTCACCTTACAAGAGGCAGAAGTCTCTTCTCCAGATTTTAGGAAAGTGTGGATACATCTTTTTGGAAGCCTGTAGGTGTGGATGGGTTAAACCCTACCTCAAGGATGGATGAGCTTGCTTCTGGGGATGTTCTCCCCAGATCTGTCACTCTAGAATCTCCTTAGGTTTCTTGTTTCCCAGCGTTTCGTGGGTTTTTAAAGGACATCAGGTCTAGAGGTTTGGGGTGAAAGGATGATGCTGGAGTGGATGCTGAATCTGTCATCTCAGTCTAGTTTCTCTCAGCGGGCTACCCTCCTTGCCATTTCTCACCTCCCAGCAAGATATGCTCCCGATTCTTAGTTTCTGACCTGACTTACAGGATTTACTATAACTTTGTCAGAACACCAAGAACCCTCGCAATAAAGCCAGTACATGGTTTGTTTCGTGCTTCCCTTGGTTCAGTGTATGTGAATGTACCATGATGTCCTCTTCAATACACCTGATGTAGTCAGGTCTCTGTTCTCACACTAAGCTGTGAGCAAAGAGCCTGGACCATGTCTACTTAATGGACTTTGGTTAGCAGCACAGTCCAAAGACAGGTGCTAAACAAATTATTTTTTATCATGATCCTGATGGCATAATGAAAAGCATACTACATTGGAAGTTAGAAGTTCTAGTTTAGTCTTCCCCTGCTACCAGTTAGCTGTGGGACCTGGAATATCTCACTTTGTTTCTCCAGGCCTCAGTTTCCATGTTTATTCAAAGAGGAGACTTGGACCAGATAACCTTGAAGAGCACCTCTAACTATAAAATGTTCTGCTTTCACAGTGGTGCTCCCCTCCAAAAGCCTGTAGGCTCCTTGGGTGTTCCCAGAGTGCCCAGCCAGACTCTGGCCCTTGGAGGTGGGGGTGGAGGGGTGGGGAGTAAGGAGAATTCAAGTTTCTGTTGATAGATTCATCATATCCAGACACTTTCCAGGAGAAATCTAACAGCCATTTAGGAGTAAGAGGCACCGAAAAGAGACTAGGGAAATTGGTTTTCCCTCCAGTGTACCTCTTATTGCATGCCTATGGGCACTCCATTCTTTATTTCCATTCATGCCAACAATGGCCCCAGATCAGGAGAAGAGCATACATGGCAGCACATTCATCTCCTGCTCCAAACCAGAGGATGGGGCTGAGCTCCCACGACCTATGCAAGAGTGTTCATCACCCTGCTGGAAGAGGGGAGAACTTTCCTCTTTTATGATGAGGCGAGGTTTATGCTTTTCTGTGAAAATGTTCATGTAAATGGAAAGAATAGGCTAGAGGGTTTGGGCATAGAGCCGAAGCTTTGGTGAAGCGTAAGATTCCTCAGCTGTCATAAATATCAGTAGAAGGGGAAACAGGTGGCGAATCCCTGGTTTCCTTACACAAATATTTTAAGTGGATCATAAACCCCCCTCTGTTCTTCCGACCAATAGTGTTCTGTGCTTGCAGCTTGTAATGCCAGAAGTTTTTTTTTTTTCCAAACCACGCAGGAGCATCACTCTGCTAGTGAGTGCTGGTGTTTTGGGTAAATAGACTTTGGTTCTAGAAGGCTGGCTTGAGTCCTAATTCCCTAACTCTGATAACTGATGAAGAAGGCGGCCCAACTGCCTGGGCTTGATTGACTTAGGGGCTCATTTTATTTCTGATAACCGAGCCCTAGCATAAAAGAGTTATGTCTGCCAGGCAGGCGAGGTGGGAAGTCTTGGCAGCAGCTCTGGGCGAAACCAGGAAGAACATGATGAGGCCAACTGAAAGAGGACGTCACTCGTTTTTAATGAAGGGGTGCATGTCAGGCAGGCATAGCCTTGGGGGAAAGCCTTTTCATGAAGGGGGCAGTGAGGGACAAGGGCATCATATGTCCTCCTCAGAGAAGGGAAATAATCTAAGAAGTAGAAGGTAGGGTACAAAGTGAGGAGACAGATTACCTGAGTGTCTTTGGAAGAAATTATCTTGCAGAGATAGAGGCTGGTAGTGAAGCTCATGATCCTGCTCACACCAAGATGGAAGAGATAGAATCATGGAACTGACAACTGCAAAGTACCTGAAAGGTCTTTCATTTTCTGGGTGAATAAACAGGGCTTTTTCTAGGAGTAACTGAGGAGGTAAGATTTTTTTCCAGGGCAGGATTTTTTTTTAGTACAGAAGTATGGTTTGGGGTCAAACAGACTTAAGTTGGAATACCCATAGCCCAGTTACCAACTGTGACCCTGGAGGATAAAAATACCTACCTCTTGGGGCTCTGGGGAGAAGTAAATAAGAAAATGTATGTAAAAGCCCCTAGCCCAAAACTTGGCACCATGCCTAACAAAGTACTGACAAATGGTCATATCTCTTCCGTATGATTATGATGTCCCTGGCTAATGTAGTCTACACTGTCATGAGAGTGAATTAGAAAAATATGAATCAAGTCATTGCTATATGCCAGACACACTCCTGTTATATTATAGGCACTTAATTAATTATTAAGATTATATGAGCCTTGGGAATAATTGTACAAATATTAACTGTTACATTAATAAATAAAACGGTGGTCGGTAATGGCAATGGTGGTTGTAACTGCTCAGACAGAAGAGATGACATGGGGCAGGTAGGAGGACAGTTTTTTGGGGACCTAGTGCTATAGTTGGCTTTGGCTTTTGGTTGCAAGTGATCTGAGGAATAGGAATGCTCTGTAGTCATTCATTCCTTGGGCAGTCATTGAGGGCTTACCGTGTGCCAGTCACCCTCCTAGAACTGGAGACGTAGTGATCAACAAAACCACGGTTCTTTCCTTAAATGGAGCTGACATTCTAGTAGAGGCAATACATGAACAAGGAAATTGATAGACTGTCACACAGTGATAAGAACTATGAAAAAAAGAAAACATAAGCCAGGACAAGGGGATAGAGAATGATTGGAGGGATAGCTAAGGGAATGCCTCTCTGAAGAGGTGACATTTGAGTTGAGATCTGAGTGGGGAGGGGAAATGGTCATGTGATTACCATAGGGGTGGATTCCAGGCAGAGGGAAAAGTCCTGAGGTAGAACCACAACGAGGCCATCTGTCTGGAATGTGGTATTGTGATCCCTGGCTGGAGATGGGTGTTCTATTTCTGCCTGAATGCAGAAAAATGAAAGATTCTAAAGAGATTCTTCTCGAAAGAACTTACAAAGAGGCCTGGGACAGCCCTTTCCGGGTAAGACTAACAGGGAAGAAGCAGGTGAGAGGTACCATGCATCTTAGGACCTTCCAAGAAATGAGAAGAGTCTCTTAAAACAGTCCATAACTTGGCAGTGACAGTCTAAGAAACGGCATCTTGAATCAGAACACAGAGCTACGTGTCTCTGTACCAGTCCAGACATCTGTCACTGTCCAGTGTTCAAGGCACATTTGGTGGAAAGAAAATGAACCCACCATCAGGCCTGGGAAACTTTCCCAAACTTCCCACTTTTCCTCATGAACCTACTTGGACTCATCAGATATGAGTTTTCCCAGCTGTCTTTAAAGATATTCATATGTCCCAATCCCATCATCTTGAAAGTAGACCCATGAGGGCAGGCACTAGGTCTAATTCGTAGTATTCCCATGGGAAACAAAACACCCAGCACAGAGCTTTACACATGGCTGGACTGGATGAGTTCTCTTACTTGTTATCCAGTTAAGCACTGCAAGATTACTACGTACCTCATAAAAAGCCTGTCTTTTTCGTTGTTCCAAATTTCATCTCACTCAGGCTTCCATGGTTCCCCCAGGTTATAGGTTTGTGGAGGCAATGAGCAAGCCCTTTTCACCAGTTCTGGTCCTTTGTGACTATCCAAACTCGTCTCTTCTTGCAGCTTCTCCCTCATACTGACAAATTCTTAGAGATCCATGTCAGAGGAAGCAGGGCACTGGTCTGGGGTACTGTTTCTGACATTTACTAGTATGAAACCTTGTAACCTGACCACTAGGAGCCTATTTTTCTCATTTGAAAGTGCCAGACAACATTCCTGCATTTTAGAGGGCCCTGTAACAGATGGTAGGAAGACGAAGTCAATATTACACCTACTTCATAAACTTCAAAGCACACATCAAGTTGCAGTCATACATGTGATCTCCCATCAGCCTCCTCCTGATATCCCAATTGTCTCTTGCTGAATTTCTCCAGCTGTGAAGTTTTGAATTTTTTTCTTTAGTTGACAGGTGAGTGTTGGATTTGTCCAAAGCTGCAACATTTTGCCTTGGATTCTGACATCTTACCTTTCCTTATCGTCCTCCTTCCCCTTTGGGAATGTTTAGAGTCCACTGGGCTGATTCAGGAAATAATCTATAATAATCTCCAGGTTTTTTCCTAGGATGTCAATATTTCAAACTGCATTCCCTGTCATTCAAATAATTTCAACTCAGTACACATAGAATGAGCTCCTGGTCTATATTGTATGTTATAAGTAGAGACCATAGAGAATGAAAAGGTGGCTAAGGAACACTTAAGGAGTATAGGTGAGGAGATGAAGATGACGGATGCACACATGATGGTGTTAGCATGCCAAATAAAGTAGGTGACATTGCACTAGAGTGAAATGCTATAGAGCACAGAGAAGTGAGCCATCAAAAATGACCGAGAGAATTAGAGTTGCCTTCTCAATGTGGCTACTTTTTCCTACTGGGCTTTGGCTTGCCCAAAGTGTGGCTCTTATGTCCTCACTTCCAGCCTCATAAATGTTTACGGGATGGAGCCAGGGTCTTTCTTACCCTAGGGGGGAGTGGGTTATATAGGGAAAGTATACCCCACCCTGAGAGTAAGAGGCCTCTGAACCAGTGACTGGAAGACCAGGAGGGAGGTGAAGGAAGGTTGGACCAGGTCTAGAAAAATGAACAAATTTGGCCTGGTAGGGATTTGTCTATAGCAGGACCTCTTCGGGTTTTACACTGGGGCCTGGACTGTGAAGCACTTCTGCTTCGCACAAGCCCTGGCAGGAGGCTTTTACTTGCCAGGGCTGAAAGGAGCCTGGACCCTGTCATTGAGACCATCCAGCCGGGCTCTCTCTGTCCTTTGTCAGGGCCTGGGAGGCTCCGTATCATTACTCCAGAGCATTCCGCTTCCCTTCGGCCTCATTACGCAGTACATTAGCTGTGGGAACTAAACCCATTACAAAAAGGAGGGGGTGGAATTGGCACACGGGGAAAGAGGCCTTCTCAGATCAAGCTAACAACTTGTGCCTATTAACTAAAGAAGATCGTTAGAAAGTTCCCATCTCCTCCTCTCCTCCCCCCCGCCCCGCCTCGCCCCCACCCTCCTCACTTGCCGTGTCAGATATAGAGGGAAAGCAGGGCTCACATGTGAACTCGCCAGTTTCTTGCACACACACCCAAGCTTAAAGGGACCTTGCTCAGGGCTCCAGAGGAGTAAGCTTTGGATGGCGACAAGAATTGCTTTGATGTCAAATTCACATTTTAAATGAACAGGACTTTTCTCGAAAAGATGGGTCTTTTTGGCTCCGTGGACACAGTGACTGAAATAAATAAGTCCCACTTCAGGACAATTTTATATGACTCCATAACAAAATAGACCAAGGGGAATGGTTTTATTTATATAGTTTAATAATGTGAATAGTAGAGCCAGAATGTACTTTGGGATGAATCAGTTTAAAGCTGGTTTTGCAGATGGGGACACCAAAGCCCAGGGAGAATAAACAGTGTCCCCCACACGTTACATGAACTACACAGATCTTGTTTGCAAGTCTTTTCTAACACACTTCCTCCAGTTTGCTCATTTGTTCTTTTCATTTTCCTCCCTCCTTGGCTCTGTTCCCTAACTAAGTATTGGGGAGCATTCTCATAGAAATCCAGTAGAGCACCTTTGGTATTAAGCCACACAGGATTTGGAGTATCAGCAGTGGCCTTGCCACTCACTCTTCCTTTTCCTCAGGTGAAAAACCAAAACAAACCAAAGGACTACCACCAACCAAAAATCCCATCCAGAATATGGTTCATGCTTCTGGTCTCAAGGCAAAGGTCTAATGGAGCTCTCTGTATTACTCCTGGCCCTAAGTGAAACATAAGAAACCTCACTGCCCCATTCCTGCCTCTGTGGCCTCCCAATGCTCATTTCTGTTTCCACTGGCAATCTCCACATAGACATTTACCTGGCAAGTGTGCCTTCAAGTCCATGTGCCCTGCTCCTCTGAGTGTTTGAGCTCCGTCTGAAACCACTCAAAGAGGGGAATGTGGAGAAGGCCAGCCATGCCATGGTTCTCACCTGGCCTCCTCAGGCCAATGGGGGAAACATGCATTGGGAGAATTTTGGAAACTCTACCATCCTGGTTGTGTGGAATACTGAAGAAAAGATACTTTTCTCTTAAATCGGAGCGTGTGTGCATGTATTTACTATACTCTATAAAAAGGTCTGATTAGCATTTCTTTTTTAGTTGCTCCTTCTCCATCCCAGCTGCACCAATTGTGGTCAGTAAAACAGAATTGGGTGCAACAGTAATTCAGGAAAGCAGCTGAAAGGAAAGGGAATGAGTTTGCTTAGAGCTTGAAGAAACCACTCCAATTTAAAAGATAGGGATGAAATGAGAAATTTGGAGGGAAGGAACAAAAAAATTCCAAAGACATAGGAACTGAAGCAAATGGGGGGAAAGGGAGAGAGAGAGAGAGAGATATCTCAAACTACTCACACTGAGAAACAGAGAACCCCTTTCTATAGAAAAATGCAAAAAAAAAAAACAAATTTCTTTTTTCAAAACAACAAATGGGATAGAAAAGTCTGGATTTTTAAAAATGAAAACATAGAGGATGCCTAGGTGGCTCAGTCAGTTAAGTGTCTAGCTCTTGATCTCAGCCCAGATCTTGATCTCAGGGCCACACATTCAAGTCCTACATTGGGCTCCACACTGGACGTGGAGCTTACTTTAAAAAAGAATAAAGAAAAAGAAGAAAGAAGAAAAGAAAGAAAGAAAGAAAGAAAGAAAGAAGAAAGAAAAGGTAGAGATGGAAGTTGCTTATTTCCTTTCTTTGATCTTTCTTTTTTATTAGTGCTTCTTTTCATGTATTTTTTTCTAATAGAGGAAAATAAAATTGTCTGGTCTTCAGCCACAGAAGAGATATGCTCAGAAGAGATGTGACTTCTTGCCTTTGAATGACTTATGCGGTGGAGTTAGAATTGATCTAACCCCCCAAAGATTCAGATGCAATGAAACGTCGGGACACCTGCACCCCGATGTTTCTATCAGCAATGGCCACAATAGCCAAACTGTGGAAGGAGCCTCGGTGTCCATCGAAAGATGAATGGATAAAGAAGATGTGGTTTATGTATACAATGGAATATTACTCAGCAATTAGAAACGACAAATACCCACCATTTGCTTCAACGTGGATGGAACTGGAGGGTATTATGCTGAGTGAAATAAGTCAATTGGAGAGGGACAAACAGTGTATGTTCTCATTCATTTGGGGAATATGAATAATGGTGAAAGGGAATATAAAGGAAGGGAGAAGAAATGTTGGGAAATATCAGGAAGGGAGACAGAACATAAAGACTCCTAACTCGGGGAAACGAACTAGGGGTGGTGGAAGGGGAGGAGGGCGGGTGTTGGAGGGGAATGGGTGACGGGCACTGAGGTGGACACTTGACGGGATGAGCACTGGGTGTTTTTCTGTATGTTGGTAAATTGAACACCAATAAAAATTAATTAAAAAAAAAAAAAAGAATTGATCTAACCACGGGTACTGAGGGGGGCACTTGACGGAATGAGCACTGGGTGTTATTCTGTATGTTGGCAAATTGAACACCAATAAAAAATAAATTTATTATTAAAAAAAAAGAATTGATCTAACCATCTTTTCTTGGGGACTGGATCTAGATTCTTCTGCTAAGTCTCCTCCTTGATCTTAAGCATACCTCCTCCTGCTAAGTCACCTTCTCCTTCCTTTTATCATCATTGGGATGTTGGGGGACTTCATGAGTTTATGTTAGACAAATATTTGTAACTCAACAGAGTAAAGGCACTAGAGAAAGTGTGACCAGCATTCATAATGATGATTCTTGGAATCCTTTATAAAGATTGCATGCAAATCTCTGCTGTGACTGCTCACTTTTATAGGCTTATAACTTACCCCTCAAAATTACCTAATTGGGACTGAAATATCTCCAGCTGGCTCTCAGCCCCAAGGAGTTTATTCTTGGAAAGTGTGACCTCCTATTGTCTATTTTCAAGCTTGTAAGTAATGTAAGAGGATCTGTACTTTATTGGGAAGTATCAGTGCTGAAATCCACACTGAGTGGAAGCTACCAACAGTTAGGGAGGGACTTGGAGTGTCAGACAGGCCATTCCCTTCTCATTTTCATGAACCAAAGCAAATGAAGTGTTTGTGGGATCTCACAATGGTCCCAAGCCTTGTTTTCTTTTAGGGTCCAGATCATCCAGCACAGTACATCAGTAGTGAAGAGTTTAAGACCTTGAGTCAACACAGACCTGTGTTTAAATCTCAGCTCCCCTACTTACTAGCCAAGCAAACTTGAGCATGCTTCTGACTTCTCTGAATTGCTTCATTTTAAACTTGGAGTTTGTTATTTGCTACAGAGAATTACTGGGATGATTGTTAAAAAGCATGTAAAGTATGTACCACATACTTTATATAATGTACTAGGAATTGGGAAATCCAGTGTTGAGATACGTAGGAGTTAAAAAACTGGCCCTGTGGCTTCCTGGCTGTGTGAGCCAGGACAAGTTAATTAACCTATCAATGCCTTGGTTTCCTCACCCATAATGTGTGGCTAAAATATCTACCTCCATTAGGTGGACTAAATTAGATAATCTGTAGAAAGAGTACGACACATATTGGGCAGATAACACATGGTGATGATAATTTTTGGGTTTATTTCCCAGACTCCAGTGTTATTCCTGCCATCAACTATGATTGTAACCTAATTAGGTTACCTAATTTTCAAAGACTCCCATTTCCCTATCTATAAAATAGAGGCAGAACTAGATCTCTATTGTTCAAAGTCACATGGTGATTATATAGACTTGGGCTTCAGAGCATGGGCTCCAAATTCAGACCTCATGATGGGCTTAAATTCTCACTCCATCCCTTACACCATTCTGGTTTTGAGCAAATTCTTTCACCATTGAATGAATCTAGGTTTCCCCATCTACTAGATCGGGCTTAAGAAAAATGGAATTATTCTTGTGAGGATTAAATGAGATGGCCCATGCAAGGTGCTCAGCACAGTGGCAGGCATTTCCTGAGCCCCCACAACATTAGCCAGTACTATTATCGATATTGGTACTATTATTAATATAGCTAACTGAAAAAAACCTCACAGAAGAAATACGTAGAGAACTAGATTTTGAAGGTAAGGATGGAGAGTCTGATAATAGGAGGAGGAGTCATCCATGTGAATGTCCTGTGGAGGGATCCAACATCTGCAGATTTTGAAAGCTTTCCAGGTATTTCTGACTCAAAGCCAGGGCTGATATGAGAACAAGGCAGTCACAGGCAGGATTCATTAAGGGTCAGGCATTGAGATGCCTAGCTTCTGCCTCTGCCTCTGCCCCTAACTAGCTGCCTGGCCCTGGCAATTTACTTCACCTCATTGGATTTCAATTCTTTCATTTTTAAAAGGAGGAAGGTTGATCTACCCTGAGTGATCTCTAACTCTCCTTCTAGCTCTGATGTTCAAGGATCTTAATTGGCTTTTCTTGACTGGATGAGCACCCATGTTCAGGCATCATTACTCATCCTTCCTTTCCGTTTTATCTCTTGGAAAATTTTCTCAAGCTGGCAGGCTCTTGAGTGAGCCCTCTGGGTCTTCTCACCACACCTCTATGAGGTCGTCACATGGATTAAACTAGTTTACTGCCCAGTCTGATTTGGTCTCTACCTGGCACCAAGGAAAGAGGCCAAATAGAAAGGCGGTGAGACTTTGGTGACAATCCAGAGACTCGCTCACTGCGTGACTTGGAAATTTGTAATTGTGTAACTTGTGGCTTTTGATAATAGGAATTGCTCACATTTCTTGAACATTTATGACTTATCAAGCACTGTACTAAGAGCTTTAAGTCTATTATCTGGTTTAATCCTCACAATAGCACTGTGACGTCTGAATGATTATTCCCATTTTATAGCTGTAGATGGAGAATCTGAGGTTTAAGGAGATTAAGTAACTTGCCCAAGATCACACAACTGGTATGTGGTGCAGGCAGGGCCCACACCCCAGTCTGCTGAGCTCCAGTATCAGGGCTCTCCAGTATCATACCATATTACCTCTCAGAAAACCACATCACAGTGATTGATTGGTACCAAAGAGCAGATCACACAAGAGGGGTTCAGGCTTGTCTCATGTATGAGGGCCTGCATTTGTTATGTCAGTTCAAAAGGGGTTTCTAGAAGCCATTGACTCCTTCACTTGCCTTTAGAGACCTTTCCCAAACTGCCCCCAGTGTATTTTTCCAGTCCTATCCTGGTCAGTCACCTACAGTGGAAACATTGCCTCGCAGTTTAAAGCACAGCCTGTGGTTTGGCACTGCATTGTCTAATATAATATCCACTGGTCTCATGTGGCTATTCAGCACTTGAAATGTCCAAATTGAAGTGTGCTGTAAGTGCAGATCACACCAGATTTCAAAGACTTTTTAAAAAGGTTTATTATTTTTTATTATTTATTTGAGAGAGAGAGAGAGAGAGCTCGACTGGGGGAAGGATCAGAGGGAAAGAATCTCAAACAGACTCCCCGCTGAGTGGGGAGCCTGACTCAGGGCTCAATCCCATGACCCTGAGATCACGACCTGAGCCAAAATCAAGAGTCAGATGGTTAACCAACTGAGCCATCCAGGGACCCCCAGATTTCAAAGATTTAGTGTGAAAAAAACATATTAATAATTTTTCTGTTGATTACATAATTGAAATAATCATATTTTGGAAATATGAGTTCAAGAAGACATTAATAAAATCAATTTCACCTCTTACTGCTTTCTATTTCTATTTTTTTAAAGATTTATTTACTTATTTTAGAGAGAGAAAGAAAGAGTGCAAGCAGGGGAAGGGCAGACAGAGAGAAAGAATCCTCAAGCAGACTCCCCACTGATCATGGAGCCTGACATGATCTCAGTCCCAGGACCCTGAGATCATGACCTGAGGTGAAATCAAGAGTCACTACTCTACTGACTGAGCCACCCAGACACGCCACTGCTTTCTATTTCTAATGTGGCTACTCAGTCCTGCTACCTCCTATCTGTGTGATGTTGGGCAAGTTCATTAATCCCTGTGTGCTTCAATTTCCCCATCTGTAAAATGGGGAGAATAATAGGACTGACTTTGTAAGGTTGTTGTGAGCATTAATGACTTAAATTTCCCAAACAGTGCTTGGCTGATTTTTTTGTTACTTATTATTACTCACTGATGCCAGAGCGGTCCAGGCTCATTTCTTGCCACACTATGCTTTGTTCCTTTCTTGGAAGACTCTCAACTTTCTCTACACTCCTTTGGGTTCTGCATCCTCCAAAACAGCATGGCTTTTACAACTCCTGTGACTTTATTTTTTTTCTTTTCTTTCTTTTTTTTTTTTTTTTTTGTTTTCTCCAATTAAAAATTTATTATTGAAGTACAATTAACATACATTATCAGTGCTCACCACAACAAGTGTACTCACCATCTGCTGTGACTTTCTTCATACTGTCATTGACTTTCTTGTCTTATTAGTTGTCACATTAGTGTGCATGCCTGAAGCATAGCTGGAAGTAGACTGTGAGTTCCTTAAAATAGAACCTGTGTCTTATTTATCTTTGTATTTTCCCTCCTGTCCAGTCGTCCATGGACCTAGCAGAGGTCCTGGTCAAATGGTGTTGCATAAATGCTTGTTAATTGAGTAATTAATTAATATACCTCCCTTGCCCCCTTACCAGGAATATGAAAGTTTTCCTCATTCTTTTATTTTATTATTTTTTAATTTTTTAAATATTTTCTTTATTTATTCATAGAGACACACAGAGAGAGAGAGGCAGAGACACAGGCAGGGGGAGAAGCAGGCTCCATGCAGGGAGCCCGATGTGGGACTCAATCCCAGGTCTCCAAGGATCATGCCCTGGACCGAAGGTGGCGCTAAACCGCTCAGCCACCCGAGCTGCCCTCCTCATTCTTTTAGACTCTTGAAAGGAAGTGGTCACTTTTCCTCTGGTCATTCTCAAGCCACCCTGATCTCCCCAGTATAGAATGGCTCCATCTCTTTCATTCCTATTGTTCTGCTGCCTCTCTCATGCTTTCAGAGTGGATGATGGTTGGATTTTTGTTGTTGTTTTTGGTTTATTTGTTTGTTTTGTTTTTTTAGTACATGAATATTGAGATCAGCTATAATTCAAAGCCTTGAAAGAAGTGATCTGGTTCGTTAAATTCTAATTGCACTGATGGTAAGGCAAGATAGTTGCTTTAATTAAAGAAGGCCTCTCTCAGCTATGGTGGTCATGATGGTGGTAGGGAGCAGTGCTGTTGTTGCTGCTGAGGAGAAGGATTTCTGTGGTGTGTTCAGAAGCACCAATGCACACCCTCCGGCGGCCCAACCTTCACGTCTGCCAAGCATCTAAAGTCTGTCATTACCCTTCTTTGGAACTTACCCAGAAGGGGAAACTTTCACCAGCTTTGGACTCTGCTCAAAGTTCAGAGAACGTGTCTTCAGGGCAAATAAAATCCCCCAAAACAACTCACTTTGGAGGGGAAGGGTTTTGATTTCTTTTTAGCAAACTGGTTTTTAATAGGCCTTTGCAAAGACCCTTCCTAACACTGATATGGAAATTGCACCTCTAATGGTACTTTCTTTTGAATTAAACATGGTGTCCCTGAGTACTGATTTTGAAATACTGCTTGACATATAGGGAATGGCACCATAATGAGTTCTGAACCCTTAGTATGGATTCATGCTGAGATACTGGGGCTCCAGGATGCTGAAAGGAGAGGATATAAAGGATGCTGGGAAGCAACATGAAGGGCACCATGGGAAAATTCTGACAACTCTGCCAGTTTCCCCAAAGACAGCCCTGAGAGCAAGATCCAGGTGAGCTCTGCAGTGTCTCATCAGTATTGTTGTGTTGCATGCCCAGATCTCCTTTCAGGAGGGAAGGATTTGTTTCTCTCATCTGCTAGGAATGTGGCTGGCTTATGGCACTCAGCTGGAATTGTCCTTGCTGAGGAGAGATGCCCCATCCATGGACATGCCTCTTCCCACAGGCAGCTGGTGTCCAATGATTGAGCATGCATAGATATAAATGCTTGGCCTCATGACTCAATCTGGGGCAATTTGAAAGGGCCATGTCAGTTGTAAGAGATGGGTGGGCTGAGGCCTTGTGACTGCATTGTGGCCTTCTGCTCCTCCCTGCTTCCTGTGCCATAGTGGTTGATACTCAAGAGCACTTTCCATGAAGTTTCCTTCACCCTAATCTTCATTTCAGAATCTGCTTCCTGGAAATCTGGCCTGCAACAGTGGTTCCCCCTTTTGGTAACCTGGCATGATTCTATATTGGCTTTGCTACAGTTCACTGCCAGACAGCTTTCAGGATCTGCTTCCTCTCTCTTCAACTGTTGCTCTTCATTCCCTGCATGGGCCACTCTGGCACAATTTCTGCAGCTTCACACTCTGTGAGTTCTGTTTGTGTCTGCTTGTACCTAGTGAGTGCCTCTCACTTCACTCCCAGGTTGGACCTTCCTCATTTTCTTACCAAATCTTCCCAACATGCTTAATTTCAGGAACATTCTTTTTAGGGGTAATAATTTTTTTAAAGATTTTATTTATTTGTTCATGAGAGACACACAGAGAAAGGCAGAGACATAGGCAGAGGGAGAAGCAGGCTCCCCTTGGAGAGCCCAATGGGTGACTCAATCCCAGGACCCCGGGATCATGACCTGAGCTGAAGGCAGATGCTCAAGCACTGAGCCACCTAGGTGCCCCCTTTTGGGGTAATAATTAGTGCTGCTTCTTAAGGCCGGCTTCCAGAACTTTCTTGAACTTAATGATCCTATACAGCCGGTCATCAGGGAAGAATGGCAGAAACTGGGGGTGTCAGTGGGGACTCTGAAGTTTGTCAATCCTCTTCTCACTCTATAGGAAGCCTCCTCAACATCCCTGATGGGTAGCTGCACTTTGGTTGACTTGTTAAACAGGAACACTCACAATGTCTTCCAGTCTCCCTAGTCCTAAACCAACCACAAGCCCAACACCTTAGCTATCTGGTATTAATTCTGTACAAAGCAGCCTAGAGAGGTTGAATCAATTGATGAGAGCACTCAGGAAGCCACATGGTAGGAACACATTTTAAGAAAAAGCCAAACATAATGGAGTTTGCTTATTTAAGAACAAGCAGGTAAGCTGAAAAATGCACATGTGCATCACAGGTAGCCTTGCAAATGAGGAACGATCCTCCAAAGGCCAGCTACAGCATCTTTTGCTTAAATCATAGGAGACCAGCAGCATATATGCTTACTCTTTAGACTTTAAGAGTTTCTTCAGACTCCCTGGCCACCTCTCCTAGTGTCTTTCCTCCCAGACAGGTAGGAAGTTCCTTTAGCTGTCCAATCAAAATCCTCTTGGTTCCTCCAACATCTGTCCTCAGTGAAGGGCAGGGAAGAGCTTGTCCTTCATTCCTCACAGACTTGCCTGAACTCGAACTGCCAGTCCTTCCTGGGAAAATGGCTTCTCTGGTGTGGTGCGTAAGTGTCCATAGCACCATTCCCCATGGCCAAGTGCCAAGTGACGAGAGTGTCGGGGCTTTTGAAATTGTCAGAGAAACTGATTTCCTTGTCAAGTCTTGTCCTGTACAGTTGGAGGGCCAAATTCTACTTTCGTGTTAGCTGCCACGCAGATCAAAGGCTGCTGACAAGGAGCTAAAGGGTTTGTGCCTGGTCTGCTTCAACCTTTCCTCAGTCCAGCATGGGGAATGCTCCTGGCTTTCGGCTTTCTTGAACTCTCTTATCGATCCTCCTTTGTGGACCAACAGATGAAGGGCCTGGGAAATAATTCCAAGGGCCATAACTCAGAGAGAACATTCTTAAATTTGCAGCAGAAGGGAGGCCAGAGGAAAGGGAAGGCAAGGGTAGGGATGCACAGAGTCATCTGCTGCCTCAGAAAATGCAAGCATATTAAAAGTCCATGATTTGGAGGCTGAGCTTTATTGGTCAGAGTATGTCAGAGTAGGAACAGCGTGAGAAAGGATCTCACAGAAGAAGAGCTAGTCTTTCCATTACTCATTTTTGGGTATTGTATGAAGGTAAGTCACAAAAGGTGATAACTTCTGAAACCCCTTCCTTTATCATGTTCATAAGATCATGAGGTGAGTGAGTGATGGAAAAGTTCAGGATATTAATAACCCCAGATATAGCAGAAGTCAAAGTTGGTTCCAGATGGAAGGGGGTTGGGGATGAGTGGGGAAAAAAAATGGATAAAAAAGAGTCAATTGTATGGTGATGGATGGTAACTAGCTTTTGGTCGTGTCGAATTATAATGTTGTCCACCTGACACTTACATGTTATATACCAATTTTACCTCTATTTTTTTTAAATGCCTTAAAACAAAAGGATTTAAGTAAAAAAAAAAAAAAAAAAGTCAAGGGTAAAATGGGATGGGAGAGCACTGGAGTTTGTAAAAACTATCCAAGTGCCCCAGCAAGGAGCCACAGCAATAAACTGAGTGTGGAGCATGGAGAACGTGGTTTTGGAGTCAAGAGGATTTGTTGGCTTTTCATTTCTAGTGTTCTTTTTGGCCTTTTGGACAATGCTCAGTACTATCTATGGTTGCCCTCTCCTCTATATCTACTTTTCCTCTCTAGTACTCCCAATTTTTCTGACCAGAAGAAACCCCCACATGCACTCCTCTATCCACAGGCAATCTGCCCTCCTCAACAGAACCAGACAATGTAGATTCTCACTCAGCCTTTACTTTGGAACTACATTTACGCACCACTGGAGATGCAAAAGTCTCAAATGGAAACAGAAAACGTCTCTAGCAGAGACTGAGTACTGATGTATTAGCCCAGAAAGCTTCCTTTTAACGTGGCCAGACTGTTGACAGCTCCAAGATTCCAAGGCCAGAGTCCTTTACTTCTCTAGATGGCCAGTTCTTCCTGTTCATTCTCAACTAATTCCTCTTTATAGCACTAATAGTAGCGAGCAACCACGGTCAATTTGGTTCTTGAGCTAGAGCAAGAGGTTGGATAGTAAATTTGCAAAGAGGATGCCCTCACATAATCTACTTGGTTTCTACCTTTTAGGTAGCAAGGAATGAGAATCCAGATAGCAAGGTATTATCAAAAAATTTATCTGAGGGGCACCCGGGTGTCTGCCTTCCGCTCAAATCATGATCCTAGGGTTCTGTGATTAAGCCCTCCATTGGGCTCCCTGCTCAAGGGGAGAGCCTGCTTCTCCCTCTCCCTTCTGCCTGCAGCATCCCCTGCTTGTTCTCCCCTCCCCCCCCCTTAGAAACGAATTAATGAATTTTTTTAAAAAAATTTTATCTGAAACTATTAAGTTCCCAAGTTTAGGCAGCAAGGTTTACTCATACTTTTATTTATTTCCATAAAAGTGTGTCTCTGTTTATAGTGGGTTTCCTGAGGACAAATACCTTGTTTTTCTTTATTTCTGCCTGGCACAAAATATATGTCTAAATACTTGATAAATAAATCAAATTCTATTAAAGGGGTAGAAAACACTGTTTAGACATTGGGGTTGATTAGATAAGCTTGAAAAGTACACACACACAAAAATAAATATGACACAAAGTTCTCAATCCTGGCTGTTTGAATCATCCAGAGAAAACACACTGGTGTTCAGGCCCAACTAAATCAAAATGGAGCTTTTGAAAGCTCCGAGATGATTCCAACAGGAATCCAAAGTTGAGAACTACTGATCTGCATAATTTACTGTCCTATTGGAAAGTCCCATGGTGTGCCTGTCCCACCAGTGGTAAATTGAGCCTCTACCAGTTGACACATGTTAGAATCTTCCCACTCACAGACATTTGCTTATGTACATGGAGCCAGATAGGCAACACACAGGTTTGGTGAACCATGTGGGCCATTGAGAATGTCAATATAACTCAATTACTGTTTTCATTTCACAAGGATTTACTAAACCCAATAGAACGTTTATGAAGGGACCTAAGGCAAGATGCCTTGTTTCAGGAGAGAAACAAGCTAAGGCAGTACATGTGAATCTTTATGATGCAGTGCATAGCACTTACATGCCAAAGTGCACGGTAGGGTTAACAATGGTGGTAGGAACGCAGAGGAAGGGACGTGTTACACAAGGAGGTCGGTCTTGAGCTGGACTTCTGAGGATGAGTAGGATATGAAGAGGTAGAAGGCAAGGAAAAGAACATTTCTCATTCCAGGTACTAGTAGCATAGAGCTTGATAGTGATGGATTTTTCTGACACCCCCAGCCTTTGAGGTGTATCTAGTTCTCAGATCTTCTTGGTGCCAGGTGAGCGTCTGACAGGGATGGCAACATCTCTCAGATTTCCTTCCCCTGGTCCTCTTATCAGCTCCCCCTACTCTCACTCTGGGTTTTTCCACATCTGGTTCAGAAACAGCCTTTTGACCTGCCCCAGTTCCCTTGATTAGTGATACAGCTGGACTCCTAGGCCTTATGGTCTGCTTGGTTCTTCCCTCTCTTGTCTTTCCTCTCAGCATTTCTGAGAGTGTTAAGTGAAGGACATTCTCTATCATGTGTGGCTCCTAGACCTCTCTCTAGCTGGGATAGGTAACCCTGCTCTTCCCTGGATCAGCTATACTCCAGATTCTAAAGTGTTGTTTCAGAGCAATGAAGAAGGTGGTAGTTGTCTGATCCTATAAGAGAGCCTGCCAACCTTCTTCACATCGTGGAACAAATAAGAAAGATAATAATATTCACATAGTAAGTGGAGTTACCTGCTGTCTGTGCTGTCTTGCTGAGGTGACCAGACCTGAGGCCTGAGGGGATCAATATCTACCCAGAACTGAGCTTCTTCATGCCATAGGGAAAGCTCTGCCCCCAAAGAACTGTGGTCGGCTTACGCTCCAACCTCTGCCAACCTTCAGACCAGTGGAACTGTTCTCATTATTTCCCCAAACTTGAAGAAAAAAAAAAAGAGGGAGATTTTATTTTTTAAAACTATTATTTATTTATTTGAGAGAGAGAGAGCATGAGCATGGGGCAGAGGGAGAAGCAGGCAGGTGGAGCTAGATCCTAGGACCCTGGAATCATGATCTGACCCAAAGGCAGAGGTTTAACCAACTGAACCTCCCAGGCTCCCTGAAAAAAAAAAAAAGAGCGAAATGTTAAAAAAGACTTTAAAGCTAAAGATGAGATGTTTTGGCTTTAAAAACTAGGTTCTGATTACTTGGTAGGACACAGAGAACTGTTTTGGACTTGAGCAAGAATGTATCTTTTGTCACATTCTTGGAAAAGATAAAAATCCTAAAGGTACTAAACAGTGTTGCTTCTCCCAGTTGAGGCAGGGCTCTCTTCTTGCCATATGATATGTTTCTCGGTCATTTTCAGCTGGACTCTCATCAGCCGTGTGGAACTGTGATCTAGAAGCAGATTTCCAAACTTTAACGGGATCATGGCGAAATGGAGGCAAGGTCCCAATGCTGCTGCTTGGAGATTCCATCAGAAGGGAAAACAATATTCAGGAGTACGTAAGGAAGTCTACAGGGATTCAAGCAGGAATCTAGTATAAGTGCCCAAGATAAAATAGTAAAATGTCTCAACAGGTGGACAGAATGTACCAATAGGTGAGGGAGAAAAGCAGAAAACAAGTTTAGAAATGTGATGTCCAGACAGAAGGGTGGGTAATCGGCACTGTCAGACCCTTGAGTCTCTAAGGCTAAAAATTAGGAGGCGCTGGATACCAGAACTACCTCTTCTCTCCAACACTGCTGCTATGCTGGGCAGGACATGGTAGGTAGGGATTCCCAAGCCAAACTGGAGAATCAGATCACCAGGAAGTGTGGATGGACCAAGCCAGGGAAAGAAAGACAAGGCTAGAGTTGGAGAGGAGAAGAACTAATGCCAGTGAATGGCCAAAAGTAATATGTACCCTTCAAAGTCAGGGATTGTGTCCTATTTATCTCTGTGTTCCTATACCTAACACAAGGCTGCCTAGCACAAGGTTGAATTATTATTCCTTTAAATGAATGAATGAACATAGGGCTGAACCAGAAGTCATAAAGATCAAATGGCTCAAGCTAGAGCCTAGGGCTGGAGGGGCTGAGGAATCAAATCAGGCTGGCTTACTGTCTTCAGTGCCCATGAAGTTATCTGGAAACACACCAGGCTAGTGACAAGCAGAGCATTACAGTCTAGAAAGAGCCAAGGCATGGGGGCAAATGACAGCAACAACAATACCGCCTTACAGTTCTGTAGTGTGTTCAGGTTCACAAAGGGTACTCACATACCTTATCTGGTGCATCTGATCTGTGCAACAACCTCCTGAGGATATCTAAGAATGGTGTGCTCCCTATCCTTAGACCACACTTTTCTTCCTTGAGTGCCAATCAGATGGAGTGGAAGCCAGTGCACTGTTTACACATGTGGAGAGGGGAATCAGCCAACAGATGAAACCTTGGTTCCATTCAAAGTCAGCTGTTCAAGGAGCCCTGGTGGAAGACGGACCAGGAAGCCAGAATAAATATTAAACTGTCATGTTGAAACCCTGTGTTGGTGTGGCTGTTGCCATTGTGGTGGGCAGCTGTGAGAGCTAAATATTTACAATTTCTAATTGTTCCCACCAAACTGCCAGATGCCCTCATTCTACTGTAAGTTAGATATTTATTTGTTTGTTCCTTTGTTTATGCACTCATTCTTTGATTTACTTACTTTCTTATTTCTAAAATGTATTCATTAGTGTGGAAAAGGGGCTGGGGGAGGGGAGAAGGCAAACAGAAGTTGAGTGAAGATTCTCTTCCATCTCAGAGAAAGGAAATAAAACCACAGATGGAAAGTAAAGGTAGAGAAAGTGCTGACTGACTTCTAGATCTTTTACTCACAGTTGTATTTTTTTAAACCTTCTATATTTTGGAATCATTTTAGATTTACCAAAACATTGCAAAGATAGTCGAGAGAGTTCCCGTATATCAACCACCCAGCTTCCCCTAATGTTAGCATCTTACTTACCTACCTATGACACATTTGTCAAAACTAAGAAACTAACGTTGGCACAACACTATTAACTAAACTCCACAGTTTAGGTAGTGTCACCAACTTCCGCACTACCGTCCTTTTTCTGTTTCAGGATCCAACCCGCGACCCCACATTACATTAATCATCTGATCTTAGTTTCCTTTAATCTGTGTCAGTTTCTTAGTCTTTTCTTATTTTTTTATGACCTTGACAGTTTTAAAGAGTGATATTTTGTAGAATGTCTCTCAATTTGTGTTTATCTGATATTTTCTCATGATTAGACTGAGGTTATGGCTTGGGGGAAGATACCATGAAAGTGAAGTACCCTTGTCACTGCATCATACTGGGGGATATGTGCTATCAATATGACTTATTACTAGTGATATTAACCTTGATCAGAGATTAAGGAGTGTCTTCCTATGGAGTTAGTAATTTTTTTTCTGTAGGGTTATTGTTTTTCTCTTCCTATGTTTTCTTCTTTGGAAGCAAGTCACCCAGTCTAGCCAAAGCTCACAGGGAGAGGAATTAAGCTCTGCCTGAGACATGGATTCTACACATATTCTCTTCTAAGGAGATGTGTCCCTTCTCTCCCCTTATTTATTCCATGATTTACTTATATCAGTGTGCTAGTTTCTTGGGATTGCCTTCACAAATCCCCATAAACCAGGAGGCTTTAAAAAATAGAAATTTGTTCTTTCACAATATGGAACAGAAGTCTGAAACCAAGGTGTCCGTGGGCTTGATGGCTTCTGGAAGCTCTGGGGGAAAGCAGAATTCCATTATCTCTCCTGGCTTCTGGTGGTTGCTGGCAATGCTTGGTGTTTCTTGGCTTGTAGTGGTATTGCTCCAGTCTCTGCTTCCATGTTCATATCATCTTCTTCTCTTTGTCATTTCCTCTTCTTATAAGGACAGCAGTCACTAGATTTAAGGCCCATGCTAAATTCAGAATCAATAGTGAAAGGGGAAAGGAGAGAAAATGAGTGGGAAATATCAGTGAGGGAGACAGAACATGAGAGACTCCTAACTCTGGGAAACGAACAAGGGGTAGTGGAAAGGGAGGTAGGCGGGGGGTTGGGGTGACTGGGTGATGGGCACTGAGGGAGGAACTTGACGGGATGAGCACTGGGTGATATGCTACATGTTGGCAAATCGAACTCCAATAAAAAATAATAATAATAAAATAAAATAACAAAAAATAAATTCAGAATGATTTTTAAATAAATTTCTATAACTAATTACATCCGCAAAGATCTTTCCAAATAAATTCATAGTGCAAGATTCTGGCAGATGTGAATTTTGAGGGGACACAATTCAACCCAGTACAGTTAGTATGGACTCATGGATATTTACCTTATTCTCTATATTAGAATCTATTTTTTTACTTCTCTGTGTATTCATTTGTTTATTTCCTCAAATTGTTCTAGCTGTGGTCACTGAGAGCTCCTTTGGTTAGTATCAGTATCTTCTTGACATATCTGCATCTTTCTTTTTCTTTCCTTCTCTTTTCTTTTCTCAATCTCTGTCTATCTCTGTCCCTTTCTCTGTGTGTGTGTTTTGATGCTTCCTTACTTCCTGATATTAAAGGTTGCACCAGGCTCATCTCATATTTTCCCTGTTCCAGGCATAAAATCACCCATTTTCCAAGAAAGCCCTGATTTCTTTTATTGGAGAATATTATTTAGAAATAAGAATCCAAGTGCTAGGTGTTTTTTGGTGCTACCAGAGTGTCACTGCTTCTGGGCTCTCTCTGCATACAGTTAGGAAATGTATGCATGTGTGCTAGCCTGTGTATACACACATATCTATTTCTGTACCTGTAGATCTGTATACATATTAAAATAAATGAATTCTTACTGATACCTTACTCATCAACTCTAATCAGCACCCTGAACCCAGCCTTCTCTCCAGCCAGCTTGTAACTTCTGTCTTGAACAGTGAGAAATTTTACTCCCATTATCCACAATTTATACTTATTTTGTTCAACCCTAATATATACATAAAGTAGTTTCAGAATTGCTAACCACTACCTCTGTGAGAAACAAAATTTCCAACAAGAATATAGTGGGGGTTTTTTTATTGTTCTTTTAGTTTTATAGTTATTTGTCTTTTAGTTTCCACTTAAAACACCATTTCCAGAGTTACTTAGGTCAGCTTCCTTTTCCCCTACTCCCCTTCAGTGAGGTTATGTCAATACATTCATAATACAGGTAGATTCGTTTTTCAAATTCTGCATTCCATTCTAGGATCCCCCAACAATATGGTTGGTTTTTTTTTTTTAATAGACTTTGTTTTTTAGAGCAGTTTCAGGTTCACAGCAAAATCAAGTAGAAGATATGAGATTTCCCATAAACTCCCTTCCCCCTGTGTGCATAGCCTCCCCACTATCAACATCCCCTACCAGAGTGGTACAGTTGTTATAATTGATGAATCTACATTGATCCATTAAAACCACCCAAAGTCCAAAGTTTACATTTGGGTTCACTTTTGGTATTCTACATTCTATGGGTTAGGATAAATGCATAGACATTTATTCATTGTTATAGTATCATACAGAGTATTTTCACTGCCCTAAAATCCCTCCGTGTTCTATTCATCCCATCTTCCCCTTCCTTAGCACCTTCCAACCACTGATCTTTTTACTATTTCTGTAGTTTTGCCTTTTCCAGAACGTTATATAGTTGGAATCATACAATACGTTGCCTTTTCAGATCGGCCAAGTTTCCTTCATGTCTTTTCATGGCTTGATAGTTCATTTCTTCTTAGTGCTTGAATAATAGTCCATTGTCTAGATAGACCACCATTTCTTTGTCCCTTTACCTACTGAAGGACATCTTGGTGGGTCTCAAGTTTTAGCAATTAGGAATAAAGCTGCTGTAAACATTGTGTACAGTATTTTGTGTGGATATAAGTTTTCAACTCCTTTGCGTAATGACAAATTGTGTGATTGCTGGATTGTATCATAGAAAAACTGTGTTTAAAAAAATTATGTTTAATTTTTTAAGAACATTTTTAAGCTGCCTTCCAAAGTGGCTATACCATTTTGCATTTCCACCAGCAATGAACGAGAGATTCCTATTGCTCAATCCTCTCATCAGAATTTGATGTTGCCAGTGTTTGGGATTTGGGCCAGTGTTTAGGTATATAATGATATCTCGCTGTTCTGATTTAGATTACTCTGATGATACGTGATGTAGAACGGATTTTCATGTACTTATTTGTCATCTGAAAGCCCTCTTTAGTGAGGTATCTGTTAAATCTTTGGCCCATTTTTTAAATTTATTTATGGCCCATTTTTTTTCTTATTGTGGAGTTTTAAGGGTTTTTTTTTTTTAATATTTTAGATAATTGTCCTTTATCCTATGTGTCTTTGTAAATATTTTCTCCCAGTCTGTGGCTCGTCTTTTCATTCTCTCATCTCACAGAACAAAAACTTTTCATTTAATGAAGTCTAGCTTATTAGTCGATTGTTTTGCAGATGATGCCTGTGATGGTGTATCTAAAAATAAATCACCAAGGTAATCTAGATTCTCTCCTATTTAACCTTCTAGGAGTTTTATAGTTTTGCATTTTATATTTAGTTTTGTGATCCATTTTGAGTTAACTACTATGAAAAATGTAAGGTCTGGGTCTAGATTTGTTTTCTCATGTGGATGTCCCATTGTTCTAGCACCATTTGTTGAAAAGACTATCTTTTCTCCATTTAATTGCCTTTGCTCCTTTGTCAAATATTGGTTGACTGTATTTATGTGGGTCTATTTCTGGGCTCTCTGTTTTCTTTCATTGATCTATTTTTCTATTCGTTTGCTAATACCATACTGTCTTGATTACTGTAGCTTTATAATAAGTCTTGAAGTTGGGTAAGTAATGTTTGTCCTTCAACTCTATTTTTCTACTTCAGTATTGTGTTTGCTATTCTGAATTTTAGCCTCTCCATATAGACTTTAGAATCAGTTTGTTGATATCCACAAGATAATTGCTGGGATTCTGATTGATATTGCATTGAATCAATAGGTCAAGTTGGGAAAAATTGACTTTTTGGCAATATTGAATCTTCCTATTTATGAACATGGAATATCTCCATTCAGCTCTTTGGTTTCTTTTATCAAATCTTAGTAGTTTTCTTCACAGAGATCTTCTACATATTTTATTAGAATTATACCTAAGTATTGTAAATGGTATGCTGTTTTTAATTTCAAATTCCACTTTTCATTGCTGCTGTATAGGAAAGTGATGGAATTTGTATATTAACCTGTAATCTATAATACTGTTCTAGTGGCTTATTAGTTCTAGGATTTTTTTTGTAGATTATTTTCTACATTTTCTACATAGATGATCATGTTACCTGGAAACAAAGGTAGTTTTATTTCTTTCCTCCCAATCTGTATACCTTTTGTTTCCTTTTCTTATTTTATTGCATTGCCTGAGACTTCCAGTATGATGTTGAAAAGCAGTGGTGAGAGGGATGTCCTTGCCTTGTTCTCAGTCTTCGTGGGAAAACTTTGAGTTTCTCATCATTAAGTATGATGTTATTTGTAGGTTTTTTTGTAGATATTCTTTTAAAGTTAAGGAAGTTCCCCTCTACACCCAATTTACTGAGGTTTTTTTTTCTTTATCATCAACGAGTGTTGAATTCTGTCAATGTGTTTTCTGTAATACTGATATGATCAAGTTAATTTTCTTCCTTAGCCTGTTGATGTAATGGATTACATTACTGATTATCAAGTGTTAAACTGACCTTGCATACCTAAAATAGATCCCACATGGTCATAGTGTACAAATCTTTTCATACATCCTTAGATTTGATTTGCCAATATTTTGTTGACACCTTTTGCATCTGTGTTTATGAGAAATACTAGTCTTCAGTTTTCTTGTAATAGCTATGTCTGGATTTGGATTGGGGTAATGCTGGCCTCATAAAATTAGTTAGAAAGTACTCCCTTTGCATCTATCTTCTGAAGGAAATTATGGGCAATTGGTTTAATTTCTTCCTTCAATGTTTGATAGAATTCACCAGTGACTCCATCTGGGCCATGTTTTCTATTTTGGAAAATTATTAGTTATTGATTCAATTTCTTTAATAGACATTAAGCTATTCATATTGTCCTTTACTTCTTATTGTGAGTTTTGGCAGAGTGAGTCTTTCAAGAAATTGGTCCATTTCATCTAGGTCATCAGATTTGTGGACATAATTTTTAGTATTATTCCTTTATTATCCTTTTAATGAGACCTGTAGTGATGTCTCTTTTTCTACTTCTGATTTTAATCATTTGAGTCTTCTCTGTTTTTTTTTTAGTTAGCCAGGCTGGAAGCTTATCAATTTTATTGATCTCAAAACCCCAGCTTTTGGTTTTTTTAGTTTTCTCTATTGATTTCTTGTTTTCAATTTCATCGATTTCTGCTTTAGTTTTTTTGATTTCTTCTGCTTACTTTGGATTTAATTCACTTGTCTTTTCCTAATTTCCTAAGGTGGAAGTTTAGATGATTGATTTTAGATATCTCTCCTTTTCAAATATTTGTATTCAATCCTATAAATTTCCCTCTAAGCACTGTTTTTGTTGCATCAAAAAATTTCAGTATGTTGTGTTTTCATTTTTATGTTGTTCAAAATATTTTTAACTTTCTCTTGAGATATCTCCTTTGATTCATGTTATCTAAAAATGTGTTGTTTAATCTCCCTGTATTTGGAGATTCTCCACTTATCCTTCTATTGTTTCTTTCTAGTTCAATTCATTATGCTATGAGAGGAAATCTGTGTGGTTTCTATTCTTTTAAATTTATTGAGGTGTGTTTTATGGACAATAATATGGTCTATCATGGTGAGTGTTCCATGTGAGCTTGAGAATGTGTATTCAGTTATTGTTGAATGAGGTATTCTGTAGAGGTCCATTGTATCCAGTTGATTAACAGTGCTGTTGGATTCAACTATATTCTTACTGATTTTCTGTCCTCTAGATCTGCCCATTTCTGAGAGAGAGGTGCTCAAGTCTCCAACTCTGATAGTAAATTTATCTATTTCTCCTTACAGTCGATGAGTTTTTTTGGCTTCAGGTATTTTAATGCTCTATTGTTAGGTAACTTTAGGAATTGTTATGTATTCTTAGAAAATTGACCCCTTTCTCATTATGCAATGTTCCTCCTTATTGCTGATAACTTTCCTTGCTCTAAAATCTGCTCTGTCTGAAATTAATATAGCTACTCCTGCTTTCTTTTGGTTAGTGTTAGCAAGGTATATCTTTCTCCCGCTATTTACTTTTAATCTATATGCGTCTTTATATTTAAGATGGGTTTCTTGTAAACAATGTATATTTGAGTCTTGCTTTTTTATCCATCCTGACAATCTCTTTTAATTGGTGTGTTTTGCCCATTGACATTCAACATAATTATTGCTATAGTAGGATTGATATCTACCATAGTTATTACTGTTTTCTATTTGTTATCCATGTTCTTTGTTCCTGTTTTTGTTTTCCACTCTTTTTCTGCTTGTGTGATTTAAATTGAGCACTTTATGTAATTCCATTTTATCTCTATTCTTAGCATATGCTTTGTTTGGCGCTGTTTATTTTTATTTTTTATCTAAATTTCAGTTAGTTAACATACAATGTAATATTAGTTTCAGGTGTACAATTTGGTGATTCAAGACTTACATACATCACCTGGTGCTCATCACCTATTTAACCCATCCCTTTTAACCCATCTCTCACCTATTTAACCCATCCCTCGACCCACCTCCCCTTTGGTTAACCATGATTTTGTTTTCTATGGTTAAGAGTCTATTTTTTGGTTTTCCTCTCTTTTCCCACTATGTTTTTTTGTTTTGTTTCTTAAATTATACATATTAGTAAAGTCATATGGTTTGTCTTTCTCCAACTTATTTTCCTTAGCATAATACTTTCTAGCTCCAATCATCTCATAGTATATGCTTTCTAAACTTTTTTTAGTGGTTGCCCTAGATTTTGCATATACATTTACAACTAATTCAAGCTTGTTTTTAGATAACACTATACCACTTCACAGGCAACGTGAGTATCTTATAACAACAAAATAATTCTAATTCCTAGATCTCTTTTCTGGTATATTTTCTATCATTCGTTTTACTTATACATAAGCATAGATATGCATAAGTATACATAAGCAAATACATTGTTACTATTATTTTGTTGTTATTATAATTTTATTTTTTTAAGATTTTATTTATTTATTTATTTATTTATTTATTTGAGAGAGAGAGAGATAGCAAGAGAGAGTAGAGCAGGGTGAGGGGCAGAGGAAAAAAGGAAAAGCAGAAAAGCAGAAAAGCACTGAGCAGAAAGCCCCACACAGGGATCAACCCAGGACCCAGAGATCACTGGTGCCCCTGTTATTATAATTTTAAGTAAACTTTTATCTTAGATAAATTAAGAATAAGAAAAATACAATTTTTAATTTTATCTGCACTAATTCTTTCTCTAATGCTCTTCCTTTCTTTATGTAGATCTGAGTTTCTAACCTATATAATTTCCCTTCTCTCTGAAGAACTTCTAACATTTCTTACAAGGCAGATGAACTTACAAACATTTCTTCTACTAGTACCAAGTCCCCTCAATTCTTGTTTCTCTGAGGAAGTCTTTCTTTTTCTTTCAGTTTCCTTCAGGATAATTTTGCAAGGTACAGAATTGTAGGTTGTTGTTTTTTTCTCTCAACATTTTAAATATCTAATTCCACTCTCTACTTGCTTGCATTCTTTTTTATCTTTGATCCTCCATGGATAAGGTGTTTGTTGTTTATTTTTTTTTCTGACTTCCTCCAGTGCTCCCCCCCCACCCCCTTATCTATAATTTTCTGTAGTTTGCATTTGACATGCCTGGGTTTAGTTACTTTGGCATTTATCCTGGTTGATGTCCTCTGAGCTTCCTGGATCTGTTGTTTGATTTCTGATATTACTTTGGGGGAATTCTCAGTCATTACTGTTTCAAATATTTCTTCTCTTTTTCTTTCTTCTCCTTCTGGTATTCCCCTTACACACATTCTACACCATTTGTAGCTGTCTCACAGGTCTTTGATTGTTTTTTGGTTTTTGTTTTCAGTCTTTTTTTCTTTGCTTTTCAGTCTGGGAGATTTATATTGAAATATTTTTAAGCTCAGAGATTCTTTCCTTAGCCATGTCCAGTCTACCAATAAGCCCATGAAAGGCATTCTTATTTCTGTTACAGGTTTTTTACTTCTAGCATTTATTTTTAGTTTTTTTTTTTTTTTTAGAATTTCCATCTTTCTGCTTATAGTGCCCATCTGTTCTTTTTTTTTTTTTTTTTTTTTTTTTTTTTGCCCATCTGTTCTTGCATGTTATCTCTTTTATACATCAGAGTCCTTTGTATATTAATCACAGTTATTTTAATTCTTGGTGTAATAATTCCAACATCCCTGCCATATCTGAGTCTAGTTGTGATGCTTGCTTTTTCTCTTCAAACTGTATTTTTTTTTGCCCTTTAGTAATTACATTTTTGTCTTGATTGCCAGACATAATGTACTAGGTGAAATGAATTACAGTAAATAGGCCTTTAGTGATGTGGTAGTTAGGTATAAGGGCAGGGGAAGTCCTATGATTAGGACTCCATCTTTTAGTGAACTCTTGCCTCTGGACCAAACTTCTTAAGAGTTTCTCTGGTCCCCCCTGCCCCCCTTTAAAGGGGACAGGGCTGATGTCCAGGCATTTCTCTCCCCCACTGGAAACTCTGATAAAACTCCTGCAAATTCTGGTTAAATAGTTTTACCTGAGGGTAGACCTTGTTAAGAAGAGAATACTTTGGTATATTTCCAAATGGTTCCCTTTACCCTTCCCCTGCCAGAGCAATAAGGAGCTTTTTCTCCCTCAAAGCTGATAGAGTTCCTGAAGGTAAAACTCACAAAAATGTGACCCCAGTGATTGGGTTCCCTTGGGATTTTTATCTTTCAGATTTGTTCACATGAGTCTCCAGCAATTTATTGGTTACAGTTCAGGCTTCCTTCCTTAGGCACTGGTTCCCACAGAGGTTTCTACTTGTGGATTTCTACTAAGTTATGATTCTCTGTACTTACCTTTATTTCCAGTTTGAGGTATATCAATTTGCCCTGTGACCTCATTTCTCTAATGAATATAAGAAGAGTCATTGATTTTTCCATTTTTCTGGCTTTTTACTGTTGTTAGGACAGAATGGTGACTTCCAAACTTTTTTGCACTGGAACAGAAACTGGAAATCTTGATTTTTAAAAAAATTGTATACAGTAAAACTTACTCTTTATGGTGTATAGGTCTAGGGGTTTTGACGAGTGCGCACAGTTAGCCACCATCTCTACATCATAGAAAACAGTTTGATCACCCAATAAATTCTCTGAGCAAAATCATATTTAGTCAATGACCTGCACTTATTATTTCTTAAAGATCCTACTCTAGGTAGGTGCCTGCACAAACAGCAGTTTCCTACACACTACTTAGAACCTTAATTGCTATGAGGTACCCAATCTTTTCACTGTTTACAATACAACACATGGGGTGGCACTTCAAGAGGATGCAGAAAGGAAATGGAGTTGTAGGAAGCTGAACACAGAAAGGAAATGGAGTTGTAGGAAGCTGAACATTTTATGACAAAATCAAGCTTTTGTAACTCTAATGATTTATTGGTTTAATGTAGCAATAAACAATGAGTTACTGAATTCTCATATACTCATCTGTGCTAGGCAATTTGAAAAAGTCAGGAAACACACTAGGCTGAGAAAGGTGGGGTTAATAGGAGGCACTTCTGGTTGAAAGTGGTGGATTGAACACATCAATATTTATGTCCATTTCTCTCCTGACACTCACTTCCATAGTAGAGCAGAATAGCAAGATACACCCTACAAGGACAACAAGAAGGGCTACACAGACAAAAGTCTTCAACTAAAAGGGACTATCCCTAGACAGTCTAATGGCTAACTCCCTCCCTCTTTCAGTTTTTTTCTCAAATGTCACCTTTTCAATGTAGCCCACCCTGTTCACCCTATTTCAAATTAACCTGACACCTCCTCATCCCATACACACATTTCTGATTACCTTTTCTTGCTCTAAAAATATCATACATAACATAACTATTTATTATGCCTACTTCTTGTTCACTGATATGGACCTAGAATAGTATTAATCACATCACAGATAATAAATTCTTTGTCAAATGAATAAATGATGATTGTAGTCAGTGGAAAGTTATTGGGTGGATATGCACTGACTTAACGGAGCAGAGAAATCCATAAATGCCTGTGGTAGAAGGACTAGCAGGAAAACTGTCCAGCAAATCCCAGAATTTGGGAGCACCAGGTATCTCTGAAGGTCTGGCTATAAGCTGGAGGTTGTTAACAGATTGATTATATGAGGATCCTTTTCCCACGCAGACAGCCAGAAACCTCTTTCTCACCCTTTTTCCCACTCTAGCAGAGGATCAGAGAAGATCCCCCTCTTGGGAAATTGACTGACCCAAGGTAAAGACTCACAGACATCAACATTTGAGGATCAATGAGCAATGTCCAAAAGTGAAAAAAATCAAGAAATAGCAGAATAACTGTTATGAATTGTATAGTACTGCCTGACTTTTAAAATCATGTACCTGGGTGGCTCCGTGGTTGAGCATCTGCCTTTGGCTCAGGGTGTGATCCTGGAATCCCAGGATCAAGTCCACATTGGGCTCCCTCCATGGAGCCTGCTTCTCCTCCCTCTGCCTGTGTCTTTGCCTCTCTCTCTCTCTCGTGAATAAATAAATAAAATCTTTTAAAAAAAATCATGCACACATATTACCTTCACTGAAGTGAAATAGACTAAAAATAAGAGACAATCTAAAGATACTCATTTTGTTTGATATTATCAAACAATTAAATTGATTTCCCAGATAACTGAAGGTTTTCTCTCCAAGCCACTTTTTTTTTAAGATTTTCTTTTTTTTCTTTTCTTTTCTTTTCTTTTATTTTTTTATTTATGATAGTCATACAGAGAGAGAGAGAGAGAGAGAGGCAGAGACATAGGCAGAGGAAGAAGCAGGCTCCATGCACGGGGAGCCCCATGTGAGACTTGATCCTGGGTCTCCAGGATCACGCCCTGGACTGAAGGCAGCGCTAAACCACTGAGCCACCCAGGCTGCCCTGCAAGCCATTTTTTAAAAACTTTTTATTATGTAAGTATTTAAATGTACATAAAAGGAAAGAGAAGAGTGTAGAGAACCCCACATATCCATGATCTAGTTTTGCCTTTGTTTTTAATTCCAATATTGTTTCATTTAAAATTCTTTATCTATTTATTTATCTTACTAGAGAATTTTATTTTTTTAAGATATCATTTATTCATGAGAGACACAGAAAGAGAGGCAGAGACATAAGAAGAGGGAGAAGCAGGCTCCCTGAAGGGAGCCCAATGCAGGACTTAATCCCAGGACCCTGGTACCATGACCTGAGCCAAAGGCCACTCAGGCGCCCTTATTAGAGAATTTTAAAATAGATTCCAGACATCATACAATTTCTCCCAAAAATATTTTGTATATATTTTAACAAATAAAAAAATTAGATCACTTGTCTTATAAAGTTTCTCTAACTTCATATTTGGCTGATTCTTTTCTTGTACTGTTATTCTTTTTATTTGCTGTAAATTGTAGAGCTAGGGTCCCAAGTAGTTTTTTTTTTTTTTTAAGATTTTATTTATTTATTCATGAGAGACACAGAGAGAGAGAGAGAGAAGCAGAGACACAGGCAGAGGGAGAAGCAGGCTCCATGCAGGGAGCCTGACGTGGGACTCAATCACAGGTCTCCAGGATCACACCCTGGGCCGAAGGTGGCGCTAAACCACTGAGCCACCCAGGCTGCCCCCCAAGTAGATTTGAATTTATATTGTGTCACATCTAAAGGAACACCTTATCTGGTTGTCCCTGTCTTAGTGATGTAAAACTGGATCGGTGGGGTCAGTGATTGTTGGTCTGACCCATCCATTATGATGTTTCTCATCAGCCACTCAGTGATTTCAACATCCAACGATATCATATTATTTCATTAGACATTGCAAAATGCCATTCCTTCTACATGTGTGAATTAGTATTCTTCTATAAAATAGAACTTTTTCTCAACCATTTCCATATTCTGGGCAAAGCAGTATAAGTGCTTAATGTTTTCCATCAGTATTTAGAATAATGCATTGGTGTCCTAGCATTTTTCAAAAGCATTTAATAAGAGTTGCTTGATGCTTTGTTTTGAAGAATCATTACAGACTTACATTTTTAAAATCTTAGCTCTTAAAGCACCATTTACATAAAGTATATTGCACCCATTTTGACAAATTATAACCTACAAAGTATATAACCTACAAAGTATAACCTACTATGGAACTCACTGCTACAGGGGATTCCTGGGTGGCTCAGTGGTTTGGCACCTGCCTTTGGCCCAGGGCGTGATCCTGGAGCCCCGGGATCGAGTCCCACGTCAGGCTCCCGGCATGGAACCTGCTTCTGCCTCCCTCTCCCTCCCTCTGCCTCTCTCTCTCTCTCTCTCTCTCTCTATGTCTATCATAAATAAATAAATCTTTAAAAAGTATTTTAAAAAAAGGAACTCACCGCTACAATCAAAATACAGAACATTCCTATTACCCCCAAAGTTTTTTCGTGCCTTTTTGCAGTTATTCATCCCTTCCATTTCTCTTGGGTCAATATCTAGGAGTAGAATTGCTGAGTTGTATGGAAGGTGAATATTTAACTTTATAAGAAATTGCCGGGGGGATCCCTGGGTGGCTCAGTGGTTTAGCACCTGCCTTTGGCCCAGGGCATGATCCTGGAGTCCCAGGATTGAGTCCCACATTGGGCCTCTTGCATGGAGCCTTCTTCTCCCTCTGTCTGTGTCTCTGCCTCTCTCTCTCTCTCTGTGTCTCTCATGAACAAATAAATAAAATCTTCAAAGAAAAAAAAAGAAATTGCCAAGCTGTTTTGCGAAGTGTACTCTTGCATTCCTACCAGTAATGTATGAGAGTTCCAGTTGTTCTACATCTTTAGCAACCCTTGGTTTTGTCAGTCTTTTTAATTTTAGCCATTCTAGAAGGTGTGAAAATGATATCTCATTGAGGTTTTAATTTGTATTTCCTAATGACAAATGAAGTTTGGAGCATCCTTCCATGGACTTTTTTTTTTAAGATTTTATTTATTTATTCATGAGAATACACAGAAAGGGGAGAGAGGCAGAGACACAGGCAGAGGGAGAGGGAGAAGCAGGCTCCATGCGGGGAACCCGATGCGGGACTGGATCCCGGGTCTCCAGGATCAGGCCCTGGGCTGAAGGCAGTGCTAAACTGCTGAGCCACCCGGGCTGCCCTCCTTCCATGGACTTACTGAACGTTTATGTATCTTCTTTTGTGAAGTGTCTGTTCAAATCTCTTGCTCATTTTGTATTGGGCTGTTTTTCTTATTACTATTGAGTTATATACTCTGGATAAAAGTCCTTTGTCTGATATATGGATTGCAAATATGTTCTCTTAACTCAAAAGTTTTTATATATTTGATGTGTTTCAGTCCACTGCAGTAATTATTCTTTTTAATATTCAAATTGCCCTATCTTTAAGGCAAAGTTTTTTTTTTAAAAAAGAACACGTTTGAGCCGCTTTGTATGGGGATATGTTAGAAATGCATCCTAATAGTTTTAAACAAAGCCCATTGAGCCTACGGTTTAATTTTTTTTTTTGATAAGTCATGAGTATCATTTTATAAATATTCATGATTCCCTTCGGGTCTGATGAGGGAGAGGATGCTGATCACTTCTTTAATAAATAATGCCCATCACCATGGGATATGACTAAAGAAATAAAATTAGTTTCATAACAACCATGGCAGAACTTCTTAAACAAAATGTGGCTTGTTCTTCGTACAACTTAAGAGACTATCAGCCTATTCCAAAGAAGTTGATTGAGGCAGCTCAGCACATTTTTGAATGCTTCTTCGGATGACCTTTAGGTTCCATTCAGGAGTCTCACAAGAAAATCAGCTTGTGCCCACCAACCATATTTATAAACTCTTTAAATGTGAGCTTTGACTCTGAACCAGGCACAGGACTAGATGCTAATACTTCACATCTATGGTCACACTTAATCCTACACAAATCCTGGGAGATGGGCATAATTAGCTCCATTCTACACATTCTGAAACTGACATTGATAAAGATTAAGTGGCATGCCTAAAGCCACATAGTGCCAAGTGGCAGAGAGTACACTTAAACCTGGTTCTCAGTACCCCGAGGCTATGCTCATCACAATGTAACATATCACCTCCCATCATATTCACTGGTTTCAGAAAAATAAAATGTACTTTAGATAGCAGAATATTTGTGTACTGTGGCTTTTAACATGTGTGGACTCCAAGATGTGTTTAGATGTTTCAAAACCATTCTTAGCAATGCCCGCTCCCAGAATAAGTCACCAGTTTCCCAGAGTGACTGCTTCAGAGAGGCCAAGGGCAAGTGTTTTTCAGTTACTCCTTTTCATGATTTTCATACCCTCTTTTCCTCGTCCTTTCTTCTCTATTGCCTGTCAATTTTTCCTCCTGAAAATGTTCCCTGGTGTTTATGATGCAATGTTTTGTCCCCATTTTGCTGAGAGAGGGCTTGAGCAGCTAGCTACACTAGGGTCTCTGTGATCCCTATTGACACTAAGAGACCTCCACGTCTGTGGTCTGATTTTGAAAGTGCTTCAGTTTGGGACTTTTCACTTTTTTGAAGTTAAACTTTTTATTTTGTGATAATTATAGAGTCACATATAGTTGTAGGAAATACTCCTGAAAGATCCTATGTACCTTTGGCCTCGTTTCCCCCAATGGGTAACACCTTCCAACATCATTGTATGATACCATAACCAGGATATTGACAATAATACAGTAAAGATACAGAACATTTCACTCCCACAAGAATCCATGCTGTTCTTTTAGAGCCATGCCCATTGCCTTCACTTAACCACCCATTGGTAATCCCTGACAACTACTAATTTCTTCTTCACTTCAACAATTCTGTCATTTCAAAAATGTTATTGCAAGTAGAATTACACAGTATATAACCTTTTGGGATTGATGTTTTTCATTCAACAGAATTTTTTAGAGATTGATCCAGGGGTTATTACATGAACAGTAGTTTATTCCTTTTTCCTTTTTTTAAGATTTATTTATTTATTTATTCATGAGACACACACAGATTGAGAGGCAGAGACACAGGCAGGGGGAGAAACAGGCTCCATGCAGGGAGCCCGATGTGGGATTCGATCCCAGGCCTCCAGGATCACAGTCAGGGCTGAAGGCAGGTGCTAACCTGCTGAGCCACCCAGGGATCCTAGTTTATTCCTTTTTATTGCTTAGTGATATTCCATGGTGTGGATATACCTCTGTTTGTTTCACTATTCACACCATAGAGGACATCTCATTGTTGCCAGTTGGAGGCTATTACAAATAAAGCCTTTATAAATATTCCTGTATAGATTTTGATTTGAACATAAGTTTTCATTTCTCCAGGACAAATACCCAGGAATGCAGTTGCTGGCTCATATTGTAGTTGCATATTTAATTTTATTTTTTTTTTTATTTTTTTTTATTTTTTTTTATTTTTTTTTTATTTTTTGCATATTTAATTTTAAAAGAAACAGCCAGGGTGCCTGAGTGGCTCAGTCAATTAAGCGCCTGCCTTGGGCTCAGGTCATGATCCCAGAGTCCTGGAATCAAGCACCCCAGCAGGCTCCCTGCTCAGTGAGGAGTCTGCTTCTCCCTCTCCCCTTCGCATCCCCTCCCCACGGTTCATGCATGTGCACTTTCTCTCAAATAAATAAATAATACCTTAAAAAAAAAAAAAAGAAACAGCCAAACTGTCTTCTAGAGTGGCTATACTATTTTACATTCCCACCAGTAATGGATGAGGGATCCAGATTCTCTGCATTTTCACCAGCAGTTGGTAGTATCACTTTTTTTGACACATTATTTTGTCATAATCTTAAATTTAGAATTGGTTTCAGATAGAGAGAGTGTGGTGAGTTCCAGGAAAGGAATCAAGAAATTTCCCCTCAGTTTCCATTCAATTTTCCCTTTTGTTTCCATCTTACATCTGTATGGTCCCTTTGTCACAACTGAGTAATCAACATTGACACTTCACTTTTATCTAAATGCCACAGCTTACTTGGATTTCACTAGATTGTCTCAACTACTTCTGTTGAAAGGATTTCACCCAGGGAACCACCTGACTTATTAATCATGTCTCCTTAACCTTTTCTGGTCCGTGATAGTTTTTCAGACTTTCCTTGTTTTGATGACCTTAAGAGTTTTGAGGCATGTTGGCCAGATATTTTACAGGATGTGCTTCAATTTGAGTTTGTTTTGTTTTTCTCATGGTTAGACTGAGGTCTTGGTTGGGGGGGCGGGGGGTGGTAATTAATCACGAAGGTGAAGTGCCACTGCCATCACATCATATCAAAGGTACACACAATCAGCATGACTGGTCATGTCAACCTTGATCAGCTGGGTGAAGGAGTGTCTGCCAGGTTTCTCCACTGTCAACTTTATCTTCCCTGTTCTCCTCCATATTTTTTACTCTTTGAAAGCAAATCCTTAACAGAGACCATACTCAACAGGGTTGGGAGTTAAGGTCCATCTCTTTGACAAGGAAGCAGCTACATCAATTATTTGGGGTTCTTCTGTACTTTTATTTTTGCCATTCTGATAAATATGTAATAATATCTCATGATTTTAATTCACATTTCCCTAATGGCTAATGAGATTGAACATCTTCTCACATGCTTAGTTCCTGTCTATAATCCTCTTCAGTAAAATGACTCTTGTCCATTTTCTGATTGGATTGTTGTTGTTTTTGGTTTATTTTACAGTTGAGTTCAGGGAGGTTATCATATCTTCTAGATGCTAATATATTTTCAAATAGGAAGTTTGCAGATATTTTCTCCCAGTCTGTAGCTTGTCTTTTCAACCTCTTCACATGGTCTTTCATAGAACAAAATTTTTTAATTTTTAATTAGTCTAATTTATCGGTTTTCTCTCTTATGGATCATACTTTGGCACCAAATCTAAGAATTCATTGCTCAGCCCTGGATGTAAAGATTTTCACCTATGTTTTCATCCAAAAGCTTTGTAAAAGATTTACATTTAAGCCTGTGATCTATCCTGAGTTCATGTTTTGTATGAGGTGTGAAACTCAAGACAAGGTACATTTTTATATCTATTGATATCAAATTGTTTCGGCACCTTTGGTTAAAAAGACTACCTTTCCTCTTTGGTTAAAAAGAGAAGTGGACTACTTTTGCGGGTCTGTTTCTTGGATCCCCATTCTGTTCTACTGACCTCGGTGTCTATCTGCCAATAACACACAATCTTGATTACTCTAGCTATAAGACTTAAAAATTGAGCAGACTGATTTCTCCTGCTTTATTCTTCCTTTTCAGAATTGTTTGGCTATTCTACCCTCTGCTTTTCCATATAAGTTTTAGAACAAAAATGTAGATATCCACCAAAAATCTGGCTGGGATTTTGATAGGAATTATATTAAATCTGTATATCAGTTTGGGAAGATCTTTACTGTGTGGAATCTTCCAATGAAAAAACATAGTATGTTTCTCCATTTATTTCAATCTTCTTTCATTTCCTTCATCAGCACTGTACTTTCCACATAGAACTCCATACATGTTTTGTGAGACTTATACCTAAGCATTTATTTTGTTTAGTAAATGTAAATGGTATTGTATTACTAATTCTGGTATCCGTGTGTTCACTGCTAGTAGGTAGAAATATGACTGAGCTCCATGTGTTTATTTTGTATCCTGCAATTTTACTGAACTTAATGAATTTAGAAAACTTTTTGTCCATTACTTGGGATTTTCTCTGTAGGGAAACAATCATATCATCTGCAAATATTTCTTTCTTTGTGATCCATAAGCTCTAGGTTTCCTTTTCGTGCTTCTGTGCACTGACTAGAACTTCCTCTGCTATGCAGAAAGACAATAGTAAGTAAGAGTGAAGACAATAGTTAGAGTGAACATCCTCACCATGTTCCTGATCTGGAGGGAAAGCGTTGAATCTTTCATCATTAAGTATGATGTTAATTTTAAGTTTCTTGTAGATGATTTTTATCAAGCTGAAGAGTTCCATATTTTTTCTGATAGTTTTTTTTTAACATGAATAGGTATTGAATTTTGTCCAGTGCCTTTCTACCTCATTTAATAGGATCATGTGATATTTTACTTCCTTTTCCTGTCAGTTTGGTAGATGGGCTTTCAAATATTGAACCAGTGTTGCATCTCTAGAATAAACCCCACTTGGTTATGGAATATGTTTCCATTTACATACTGCTGAATTCTTTCTGCTAATACTTTGTTAAGGATTATATGTTGAAATATCAGTCCACAGTTATTTTTTTGGTTGGAGGTTGGGGGTTAGTAGTGTGTTTGGTTTTCTGATCAGGGTACAACCAAGTTCATAGGATACATTGGGAAAAGTTTCTTCCTCTTTTATTTTCTGGAGGAGATTGTGTAGAATTAGTGTTAATTCTTTAAATGTTTTTGTAGAATTCTCCAGCAAAACCATCTGGCTCTGAAGATTTCTTTTCTTTGGAGTATTAAAATTACAAATTCAAGTATCTTCATAGTTACAGGGCTATTTAAATTTTGAATTTCATATTGAGTGGGTTGTGGTGGTTTGTATTTTCCAGGAAGTTGTCCATTTCATCTGCATTTTCAAATTTACATGTGTAGAGCCCTTTGCAGTATTCCATTATTATCTTTATGGTGTTAGTAGGATCTGTAGTGATATCCTGTTTCCTTCCTGATGCCTTATTGCATCCCCAGGAAAGAACAGGAGTCTAGGGATGCTTGAGTGGCTCAGTGGTTGAGTGTCTGCCTTCGGCTCAGGTCGTGATCCTGGTGTCCTGGCATGGAGTCCTGCATTGGGCTCCCACAGGGAGCCTGCTTCTCCCTCTGCCTATGTCTCTGCCTCTCTCTCTGTGTCTCTCACAAATAAATAAATAAAATTTTTTAAAAAATGGGAGTCTGGGTTTTCTATTCAGCCTTTGCTGCTCTGGGTGGAGAGAAAGCCACAGGTTTTTGTTTTGTTTTGTTTTTTTGTTTTTTGTTTTTCTGTGGTTTTGGCTAAAGTAGTACAGCTATGGTCTAAATGTATTCTGTACTGTAAGACTGCCCCTTTGGCTCAAAAGAGAGTAGGTTTTGTAGGCTTTGTCTGCCTTGTGTCTGTTGGTGTTTCCACGTCGTTAGCTTTTTTTTTTTTTTTTTTTTTTTAGGTTTTATTTATTTATTCATGAGAGACACAGAGAGAGAGAAGAAGAGACACAGGTAGTCCCTGCAAGGAGCCTGATGAAGGACTCAATTCCGGGACTCTGGGATCATGCCCTGAGCCGAAGACAGGTGCTCAACCACTGAGCCACCCAGGCGTCACCAGGTCCTTAGCTTCTAACTTCAGTTGCAAGTCTGGGATTGATGAAGCAAATCACCACCACCACCACCACAGCTCAGGGAGCTCACCATTGTACTGTTTCTTGGGGCCAGGATCCCTAGCAGGTCTGTCTTCTTCTCTCTCCCTTTCAGAGTTTACTTATGTTTGTTTTATATATAATGTCCAGGGCTTTTCATTGTATTTAGTGGGAAAAGTAGGAAAAGGTACGTCTCCATCTTTCTGGAGGTAGAATTCAAGACTTCTCACTCTTAAGTAACCTGATTGATGTTTCATAAGATCTCTTACATTCAAGAAGTTTACAAAATTAACACACATGAACTAGAGATCAGTATGAGAAAACATTTAATTTAGGGTTTGCTTATACTTAGTGTTCAAACAGCAGGACAGTAAGGATTCACAGAAGAAAGGGAACAGAAGGAAGGCAGGGCAAACAACTATATGTTCCTATATATTGTAAGATATTTTGTTTGGATAGACAAAAGAGTACTCTTGCTTCAACACCTGGAGGTTTGAAAATTAACTGATAGTGGTATGAGCTATTTCGTTTTTTAAATTTGCATACACAGACATATTTCCATGCTATCACTACAGGTCCTCAGCTCTGTCAATTCATTTAGTAGGTTGTCAAAGATTCAAATCACAGTAATTATATTACATAAATGATTGCACTATCCTGTATCCCCACGTGGACAGACCTCTATTTCAAGAAAGGGAAATTCACCAGTCTTCCAGGTGTTTTCAAAGAAATACTTGATCTGCTCTGGGCATAGACAGAGATCTAGATGTTTCCATTTGTATTCAGGTGTGCTGGCATGGTGCGAAATACAGTTTCAGTCTCACGGAGCTCTGAGGGATGAAGGGATGTGTGCGCTGTTGGTGTAATGTGCGGTGTGGCTTTAATCAGAGTGTGTGAAAGGGTGTGGGTTTGGCAGCTGTGCTCCTCTGGGGCTCCTTGGCTTTGTTCTTGCCTTTCTGCTGCCTCCCTCCCCACTCTTACTCTCTCAGCCACTTGATGAAAGGGCAGGACTTTTGAAGACCTTTGGATCATCGAGTCTTTCTCTGATTGTGTTCTTCATTGTAAAAGTGACAATATAAGGACACCTGAGGGGCTCAGTGGCTGAGCATCTGCTTTTGGCTCAGGTCGTGATCCCTGGGTCCTGGGATAGAGCCCTGCATCGGGCTCCCTGCAGAGAACCTGCTTCTCTCTCTACCTGTGTCTCTGCCTCTCTATATATATATGAATAAATAAATAAAATATTTTTTAAAGCGGCAAAATAGTATTTCAGAAATTTAGCCTGTTTGATTTACTGTTTCAAACTGCAAAATGGTCACTGTAATGCCTTATAGTCTTCCCTCCGTCAAAAAATTATCCTAGGGAGATTTAGAAAGATAGTTATTTTGGCTGATGAGTCTATAGCTGACCCAGAAGTTAAAACAGGCATTCTCCTGATTTTCTTCAACTAATCGTATTCTTTAGGACTCGGCTTACCAATTAGTAAATGTTATGTTCTAGGAACTCTTTCAGGAATGAGAGGTTATTATTGGTAAGGTAATAATCATGTGGGTCTACCATATAAAGATAATAGTATGGATAAAAATTGTATACAGGGGGATCCCTGGGTGGCCCAGCGGTTTAGCGCCTGCCTTTGGCCCAGGGCGCGATCCTGGAGATCCGGGATCGAATCCCACGTTGGGCTCCTGGTGCATGGAGCCTGCTTCTCCCTCTGCCTGTGTCTCTGCCTCTCTCTCTCTCTCTCTCTGTGTGAAAATTTAAAAAAAAAAATTGTATACAGTTAGGAATTGCACTCAGTTATAACAGAAACCTTAAGGTGGGGAAAAAAGCAGGTTAAATAAATAGGTTTATTTTTCCTCACATACAAGAGGTCCAGAGGTAGTGGGCTAAGGTCAGAATTGTGGTTCAGTAATGTCATTAATACACCAAAGTCTTGGGGCCCCTGGGTGGCTCAGCGGTTGAGTGTCTGCCTTCGGCTCAGGGCATGATCCTGAGGTCCTGGGATCGAGTCCCACATCGGGCTCCCTGCATGGAGCCTGCTTCTCCCTCTACCTGTGTCTCTGCTTCTCTCTGTGTGTCTGTCTTGAATAAATAAATAAAATCTTAAAAAAAAGAAAACTCTTCTGTTATTCTGCTTCATGATCCTTAATATATCACTGCTACCTTCAGGCAGCACCATGATCACAGAATGGCTATTGGAACGCCAGCTACCATGTCTGCATTCCAGACACCAAGAGGGAAGAGAAAAAAGCAAAAGGCCTATACCAGTTCATTTAGTACCTGCTTTGGAAGAGCCTCCCAAAGCCTCACGAAGGGCTTCTACTTACAGGTCAGGGGCCCAAAGTCAGCCCTAGGGTTCCTCTACTCGTAGCTCAGGGGGTAGAAAATGGCATTGATTTTGCCTGAGCACATTGCCACCCCCACACTCAAACAGGGTTGTTTGAGAGGAAGAAAGTAGAGAGGGCTATTTGGCAAACAATCACTGCCACTGCAACAAAAATGCTACAAATTAACTTGTGCCTTCATTTCTACAATTAAGGATGTAGGATAGTCACACATTTGAAAGTAAGTGGTCATATCCAGGGTCAAATTATTTCATTCACAGCAAGAGCCTTTTGGGCCACCTGGAGGCTCAGTGAGAACAGCATGTGACTCTTGATCTTGGGGTCCTGAGTTTGAGCCCCACGTTGGATGTAGAGGTGACTTTAAAATAAACAAATTAAATTAAACAAACAAAAACAAAAAGCAAGAGCCTTCTCAAGTTGCCAGGCCACCAGGAAAGTTCAGAGATTCCATTAACGGGCAGAAAATATTGGTGCCTCTTCATAAGTTCCCACTTGTCCTCTCAGCTGGTTTGGCCCTAAATTCCTAACAGAATTAACACGTATGCTTTATATAGCAGTTTTCCATACAAAGCACCTTTGTGGTCATGACGCATTTGCTCCTCTTCATACCCAAGTTGGGGGGCGGGTGAATGGTTTTATCCCCTTTCTGGATGAAGAAGATCAGACTCAGATTTGCAATGACTGGCCCATGGTCATGCTGCAGTAGGGCTGGGATCCTAGATCTGCCTCTAACCCTGAGCTCCTTCCTTTACATCATCTAATAACCAGGGCTCCACTGCCGTCTGGGAGGGTGGGGGGTGCGGGTTGTCTCTCTACCCTTCCTGCTTCCTCTGCCTGCCCAGCAAGCTCTGAGCCCCCTCACACTCCCCAGTAGACCCCTGGGTGCCCCCAGCAGCCTCAAAGTAAATCATGTGAAGGAGGAAAAAAATGTTCCCGAGGGATTGCCCTGAGAAATGTTTTCTTTTCCCAGGAGATATATTTGCTACCAGATAAAGGGGCTGTGTGGAAAACAAACTTTCCAATGTTGTGCTTGGTGCTACTGCTTGCTTTTCCCCTCTCTGCCCCCCTCTTTCTCTCACACACGCATTCATGCATTTGAAGACACTACACTGTAAAACTAATTCCCTTCCATGGGGATTTGCTTTCTGGAAAGTATTTCTCTCTGGGACCACCGTCTTGGTTACCTTCTTGATTCGTTATTCCCAGGCCCCACTGCCCCCCACCCATTGCACAAATGCCTCAAACCTTGCTCACAATTCTTTCCAAGGAAGGACATACCTCAAGATAAGCTTGCTTTGGAGACTTCTTGGTAATAAGTGACCCAGATGCCTGAGAACTTGGTAAAAAGTCCTTAACTTCTGGCCCAATGGCCACCAGTGCCAATGGCAGCCGATTCAGTTTGCTCAACCTCCTCTACCCTGGTGGAAAGAGCTCACCTAGCAGGCAGGCCACCTGGGCCCCCAGGATTCCAGCAAAGATTGAGCATCTGTTCTGTCCTTCCCACCCTAAAGATGTGTGCCTGTCAGGAGATAACTAGTTTCTAGAAGAGTTCAACATGATATATGTTTCGCTGGATCACTAAAGAGCCCCCTTGAATTGTCTGTGGCAAATAGGACAAGAAAATCCATTTCTGCTTCTTCCAAGAAGCCCTCCCTGATCTGCCCAATTCATGGTGAACTCTCCTCTCAAAATCTGGAATGCTCATTCGCTGTACCACTCGTACATGAGCTGCTTTGTTTTGTTACTTCGGGTCTCCTTGGTATGTTAGTCAAGCCTTCCCAGTCTTCCCACACCTTCACAACCGTCCACAAGCTCCTTGGGCCATGAGGCTCACCTCAGACCTCTGGGTGTCCTCCAGAGTGCCTAGCACTGTGTGCTGGCATCCTGGGCCTTGGGTCATTTGCTCGTTGAGATATATCATTATAGTTCAACAAACTACCATTTGCCAGGTGACGTGCTGGGTATTTGGTATATATCTTTTAATTTTCATATTCCCAACATTTCAAGAAAGAGGCATTTTATCCCCACTTGGAAGATGAGCAAAGTGAAGTTTCATGATAATTAGGTAACTTCCCAACATCACCAAGAAGCAAAATTTGAACCCTAGTGATGGAAGCTTTGTGGGAAACCACCCCTAGAGCAGACAATCTACCGCCAGTCACTGCTTGTTGCACAGGGTCATGACAGGCTTGCAAAGCCTTCAGGGACCCCTCTCTTCCCCAGTCTCGGTGGTCCTTCTGCTAGGTCTGTGGCACAGGCATGGAATGACTTTTTTGGTCTGCGATTCTTTTTTTTTTTTTTTTTAGACTTTTATTTTTTTTTTAAGATTTTATTTATTTATTCATGAGAGACAGAGAGAGAGAGAGAGAGAGAGAGAGAGAGAGAGAGAGGCAGAGACACAGGCAGAGGGAGAAGCAGGCTCTATGCAGGGAGCCCAACGTGAGACTCGATCCCGGGTCTCCGGGATCACACCCCAGGCTGCAGGCCGCGCTAAACCGCTGAGTCACCGCGGCTGCCTTTGGTCTGCGATTCTTGCCATAAGGGGAGTGCCCAGCCAGGAGTGTGATTAGCAAAGGTCTCCATCCTTGCTCTGCCAGCAAGCTCGATCTTCTTTCTGCCCCTTTCTCCACTTCCTCCAGGCAGCCTTCCACCTTCACCCTGGGACAGCCAGTAAAATGCAACTTCCTTCACTTAATGCAAAGGGCCTCAGTTGATTCCTCGCAGAAACTCAGAATGGTTGGTCATCCAAGAGAACTTACAAAACACTCTTTGGATCCCTTATGTGCTGAGAAATCCAAACCAGCTGGATGACATTTTCTTCCCAATGCTCGTAAAGCTACAACAATTAAGAGAAAAGGGCTTGGCACCCCGTGGTTGGGGTGGAGTTCAGCTCCCAGCTCTGGAGACGCTGCCCAAGGCCCTGGGTGACACCCCCCCTCCCCCGCGGCCCGTGCCCCCTCGCCCCTGCTGCCTCTCCGGCTTCCAGCGTGGTGCCAAAATGCTGCGGGTCAGTGGTCAGGGCCCTGGCTGGTTTCAGTTTCTTTTCCTTCAATCTTGCAAAGGAGGCAACAGTACTAGATGGGAAAGCTGGAGATCCAGAGACGCAGATTTAAGCCGGAGGCGAGTGAGTGGCTTCACCAATTTCGGAGGCTGCCACTGCCTCAATTTCCCAATCTATCCCACAGGGAACCAAGCCCAGCATCTCTGCCCTCGCAGCATGTTATGGGGCAAAGTGAATGACAGAGTCATGGCAATACTTCCTTGATTGTCCCCTGAGCCCTTGAAAGTCAGCATGTAAATCAATCATAACAGCCCCAGCGCAACAGGCTCCTGGGCTTCCTCCCCACTCCACCAGTGGGAGTGTGCTGAGGAAATGGAATTATAAAGCTGCCCTGAGTAAACTGTAATTAGGAAGATAAATCTGCTGTGAAGACACATGTCCTAGAATTTCAGTGCTGAAAGAAATCTTAAGGTTCATTTATTATAATGACACCAAAACTAAATAGAAACCATGTTTAGGGCATCTCTTGTTTGGGGTTTTCTGTTCCTGTAGCGTTGATGAGGTTGTGGCATCATCCTCTCCCCAAAGACCACCATTTACTTACTACCTAAGGAGCATCGTATTGTCCCACCGAGATCCCTGCAGAGTACAAGGAAGGCAGAGATTGTTATCTTAATTTTGGCAGACATGGAAACTGGGGCGCAAAGATGTTGGACAGCCAGCTTTGGCACCGTTGCCTGGTAAACAGAAAGCAGAACCCAAATACAATTCAGGTCTCTTTATCCCTAACATGGGGCCACTCGAGTCAATTCCAGGAAGGCAGAGTTCTAACAGTCCCCATCATTAAATAAAATATGGGAGCGCCTTGTTGCAAAGTAGGATTAGAACCAGAAAGGCCACAAAAATTAGATCCTGAGATTTTATAGGAAATAGTGAAAAAACATGAAAAGTTATGCGACAGCTTATGAACATAGGCGCTGAAGAAAATAAACTGTGGGTTAGAATTGCTACTGTATGCAAAATCGTAGCATAAATCATTAAAAAAAATTGATTTGTGTGGGCAGGACTTTTCTTGCCCAATTTTATAGTGACTTTGTTCAATTAATTTTTGCCTTTCTTTTTTTTTTTTAAAGATTTTATTTATTCGTGAAAGACACAGAGAGAGAGGGGCAGAGACATAGGCAGAGGGAGAAGCAAGCTCCTTGATGGGAGCCCGATGTGGAACTGGATCCCAGGACCCCAGGATCATGCCCTGAGCTGAAGGCAGACGCTCAACCATCGAGCCACCCAGGCGTTCCCAATTTTTGCCTTTCAAAGTGTAATTGTACAGAGTCCTTCAACAGTTAGGTTCCTTAACCCTTTGATATGAAAAGCTTTCTCTCTGGAAGCCCAACACCCTCTTTGCAGGCCTCTCTGCACCCATTCACCAGCCACTTTAGCCAGGTACTCCCTAGTAGGCTCCACCTGTGATCTGCATCGTCCTCTGACACCACTTTGGGCCACCTGAGCAGATTTGTTATCTGTTGCAAGGTTTGCAATTTTATTTTGTGAAGATACACTTGGATTAAGAAGGAATATTTGTGTTTTGGGGTTTTTTTTTCAAAGATTTTATTCATTCCTTTGACAGAGAGAGCGAGCACAAGCAGGGGGAGTGGCAAAGGGAGAGGGAAAAGCAGACCTCCTGCCAAGCAGGGAACCTGATATGGGGCTTGATCCCAGGACCCCGAGACCATGACCTGAGCAGAAGGCAGATGCTTAACCTGAGGCATCCAGGTGCCCCTATAGGAGGAATATTTGGAAGAAAAAAAAAAAGGAATACTTAAGGGTGAACTAATCTTAAGAGACCAGTTAGTTAATGAGTATTTTTTGCATCAGAATAACATTTCTCCCCCCCGGTTTATCTCATAACTCAAGGGAGGGGACAGTGCACTTTTAGATGACAAGGGTTGTTCCTCCACATGCCTCCTTATTCCAAGCCAACCCCGGAGGTTGGGTTAGGTTGCATTATTTCCTAAATGAGGTGTCTGAGCTTGCACCTACAGTTCTCATCCACACCGATCCTCTTTAGAACTAGAACAGTCGAGGTGGACTCTGTGCTGGAGCAGAGGGTCTCAGAATCCCAACTTCTTTGCCTAGGACATTGTTTTCAGACTGAAAGTCTCCATTCCCTTGGTGCCATGGATATTTTCACCAGCCTTCCCCTTTGGGCTATTAGGCTAGGCTAGGACCAGTGTTGCACAGCTAAAAAGAGGAAAGGTAGAGTCTGGTAATTGCCAGGCCAGTTGGGAATGCTTCCTCCCCATTCATTCATTCAGAGAATAGGGATCAAGTGATCTGGAAGGAAGCGGTTTCCCTCACAGGTCAACTGGCACTTGATCCACGCATCCACTCATTTATTCAAGTAGTCATCTACCTGAGAGAGATTTGTTGAGTAGCTAATAAGTGATAGGCATAATTCTAAGGGTAGAAATGGGCATAACACAGACATTCTCCCCAAAGAACTTAGCAGGTAGTTGAAGAGATAAGATGCACCCATGAGATACTAATTAATCATTATTATTAGAAGTTTTAAATAGTTGGGGCATCTGAGTGGCACAGTCGGTTGAGCATCCAACTCTTGGTTCCCACTTGAGTCATGATCTTGGGGTCCTGGGATCAAGGCCCACTTCAATCTCCACACTTGGCAGGGAGTCTCCTTGAGATTCTCTCCTTCTGCCCCTCCCACTCATGCTCTCTCTCTCTCTTTCAAATAAATAAATAAATCTTTAAAAAAATTTTTAAATAGTATATTTGAAAAATGTATTATTATTTATAAGTATGTCACCTGTTAGCTCCCAGTCATTCTGCAAGGTGCCAGGGGTTACCATTTAGTTTGCAGAAGAGCAAACTGAGGTGCAGAGTAATTAGCTGCTACTTGGAAGAGTCAGTTTCCTCCTGATTGAATCCAGTACTCTCCAGAATATCCATTTGCTAACCTTTATTAAAATACCAGAGTTATTATTCAGCCATAAAAAAGAATGAAGTATTGATACATGCTACAACGTGCATGAGTCTCAGAAACATTATGCTGACTGAAAGAAGCCAGACACAAAAGGTCACATATTGTATGACTCCATGTGTGTGGAGTATCCAGCATAGGCAACTCCATAGAAACAGAGGGCAGATTGGTGGTTGTCAGGGGCTGGAGCCAGGGAGGAATGGGGGATCGCTGCTTAATGGTATGGGGTTTTCTTTGGGGGTGGGGATGAAATGTTTTGGAGGTAGATAGAGGTGGTGGTTGCACAATAGCAGCAATGTCCCAAATGCCTGAATTTTCACTTGAAAATGGTTTCATTTTGCTCTGTGAATTTCACTTCAAAAAAAAAAGAATTCAAAAGATACCAGAGTTGAAGAACTGTAGAGATTGACAGGAGCCCAAGAATGATTAGGGCCAAAGGCCAAGTGCAAGACACGGCCCATAAAGGTCCCACTAACTCTGCTTTAATAACTGGCTTCCAGGGGCGCCTGGGTGGCTCAGAGGTTGAGCATCTCCCTTTGGCTCAGGTCTTGATCCCAGGTCCTGGGATCAAGTCCCACATTGGGCTCCTAATAAGGAGCATCTTCTCCTTCTGCCTGTGTCTCTGCCCCTTCCTCTCTGTGTCTGTCATGGATAAATAAATAAAAATTAAAAAATAAAATAAAATAACTGGCTTCCAGGATGCCTGGGTGGCTCAGTGGTTGAGCGTCTGCCTTTGGCTCAGTGAGTGAGACTAGAGTCCTGGGAGGTTCCCCACGAGGACCCTGCTCTGCCTCTCTCTGTGTCTCTCATGAATAAATAAAATTGTTTTAAAAAAAAACAGTCACTGAGGACTTGGGAGAGGCCAGGCAGCCATGTTGCCTCTTTAGCAGCTCTTGTTGCCTCCTGCTTCTCCTTTGCAACCATCCAGGCAGTGGGATGTCCGTCTTCCCCATTAACCTCTAAGGTTCCTGAGAGCCAGCCCATCTTTTTTACCACCCACCACACAGGGCCTGGTACTGGGCAAGGAACTCAGTAAATTAAAACCGCTCTGGGTCATTGTCAATGGTTCAGTGAGCGCCTCTGGTGACAGATAAGGCCATGCTTGTGAGCCCAGAACACGGTATAGACTTGCCCAATCATGATGTCTTACACCTGAAACTAACGCCATGTAGTGTGTGCACTATACCTCAATTAAAAAAAAAATAGTAATAAAAATCAGATAACCAGCACAACAACAACAAAAAACCCAGCTCTGGCTCTACTCTACTCCTCTCTCACCCCTTCACTGCTGTGGTTTTGAGGCTCCCTGGGCCTCCGTCCCTGGAGTTGAGCCCTCCACTCGGTCGTCTCCCTCCGCTCGGCAGACTCCGCGCCGGCGACAGCCCTTGCTCAGACTCCTGGTCCTGAGCTCTGCTTGAACGTTGCTGCCCTAACAGCACTGCCTCTGGGTGTTTCATCACTGCCTACGGCCTCCATCTGTTCTGGGCGAATGACACCAGTACATGACTTTAGTAGAACCCGTGGGAATTTTTTTTTTCTCTTGGGGAAAAAATTGGCCACCTCTCCTTGCATTGTATAAGGAAAGAGGGAAGAGTGAGGACACACTACTTATTCTGACCAGCTCTAGAAGATTTTTTAAACTTCATCAAAGAGCTGACAATGGAACGCTGTCAGGCCTTTTACACACAGGCCCCTTTCCTGGGCACAGAGCTTGTTTCCATTTTGTATTAGGATTTAATCCCAGAACAGCCAGAGAGTAACAACCTCTCATTTTGTAGATTGGAAAACTGGGGCCCAAGACTAATGGCTCGTTCAGGACCCACAGTGGGCCAATGATGAGGCCAAGAGGAGACGCAAGTCTCGCTGGGCCCTCCTCTGGAATGAGTTGCTGAATCAGGCTGCGAGGGTCTCTGCTGGCGGTCTCCAGCAGACAGGGACAACTGCCATCTGGAACGGGTTAGTCTCACTCCTGCCTGGAGGCTAGAGGATGGACCCAATGACCCTTGCAGGTCCCTTTCTTCCCTAGGCCTCTCCAATTACCTTCTCTAATTTCCAGCGAACATGCTTTCTCTAGGGAAAAATGAATCCGGGGCTCCAGCTTCCCTTGGGAGTCTGCAAACGATTTCACTTTCCAGTTTGGGGAATATGAGCACCATGAGAGAAAATGCACAGCGGACTGTCAGAAGAAAACATTTCAACAACAACACACTATACATTTAGATTCTTCCCAGCAACTAATGCTCCTAGTGGGTGCAGCACAAACTGGGAGGCTTACCCGAGTCTTCTTCCTGGACCCCCAGCCCTCTCCTAGGGCTCTTAATTGGCTCCCTTCTCTGCCTGATCCCTGGGCGGGGCCTCATCTCAGAACACTGCCCCTTCCTACCTAGCCAGGGTGCTGGAGGTTAATGAGGCCGCCTGCAGGAGTCACAGCTTCATCCTTGGGGTGTTCCAACCCTGAGAGTATGGGCTACTTGTGGCACGTTTTTTCCTGGTTCTTATCTTACTTCTCTGAATTTCTATTTTCTGAACCCAAGCTAGGATGCACCGCCTGACAAAGGATTTCTCTGATGCTCTGGGTTTAAGGTTAACGATGACAGTAGCTTCTGTTTAAGCTATTGACTAAATGTCTATTTTGCTAAGCACCTTATATGCATGTTTCATTTGCTCCCACAGGAACCACATAAGGAAATGAGGTTCAGAGACATTTATCGAGTTGTCTAAAGTCACGCAGCCAGTAAGTGACAGAGCTACAATTGCCATCTTGTCCTGACTTCAGCACTCACACTCTCTGCCATAAAACTAAACTCAGAGGTGTAATTATGGGCTTTGCCAACAGTCACGTATCATTTTGATGCCAAAACATTGGCATTTCCCAGATCTTTTTTTTTTTTTAAGTTTTTTACACTGAAAGTTTTTAATCATACAGAAAAACCACAGAATCGGAAATGAGCTCCCATCCCCCTAGTCCAACAATTACCAACATTTTGCCATACTTACTTACTCCATCTAACCATTTCTTCTTCTTCTTTTTTTTTTCTATAGTACTTTAAAGAAAATTCCTGACATTGTGTCTTTTTCCCCTAAATACTTCCATATGTAGCTCAAAGGGGGAAGGAGAGTGGAAGGAGCGATTTCATACAGAATCACAAAACCAAACACCTCACACAGATAAACATTTCTTCGTGTCACCTAATACCCAGTTCAGCTCTAATTTTTCCTCCTGTGTCATCAATGCCTCTTCACATTGGCTTGTTTGACTCAGGATACAAACAAGATGCATGTACTGCATTTGGTTTCAAGTTTTCCAGGCTTCTTAATTTACATTTTTATCCTCTCTTTTCCTTTTCCATTTCATTGGTTATTAAAGAAACTGTGTCCATTTTCTGGACGAATGCTTCACAATCCTGATTTGCTGGATTGCTTCCATGGAGTGTGTTTGACTTGTTCTTCTATCTCCCGTATTCCCTGCAAACATATAGCTGGAAAAGCTTGATGAGGTTCATTTCATTAGCAAGAACACCACATAGATGGTACAGTGCGCTTGGTACCTGATTGTCCACTTTTATTTTATTTTATTTTTATTTTTTTTCAAGTAATCCCTACACCTAACGTGGGGTTCAAACTCACGACCCTGAGACAAGAGTCGCATGCTCCATGTACTGAGCCAGCCAGGTGCTCCTCTAATTGTCAATTATAGTGTCAATATAGTGCAAATATTAATGTGTTTGGACGGCTCCCAGATACTGTGATGGCTGATAGACACCAAAGATTAAATTCCAAAAGACACAAAATTTAAATTCCATATAGTCTTGGATTATCTGACTTTGCACTATATTCTCTTGAGTGGCACGTTTAAAGATTAATCTGCATCACATGTGAAAGCCACAGTATTTCAGCTTCAGTAGGACTCACTCAGCCTTTGAGGTCCAAAGGCCTCCTTTGTGTAGGGGAGAAGAGTCACCTCCAAGGTGCTTGGAAGAGTTGCCTGTTGTTAGGTGTAGGCAATCTTTGCCTTGAATGCTATCTTGTGGGTGTGGACCGCATTAATGAATTAATAACGACTCAGGAATTAGAAAGTGCCTGGCTGACTCTGGCAGATAGGAAGTATGAACTGAATCAAGAAACAGCCAGGCACAGACCCTGTGTGCTGAGGGAGGCAGCTGGAGGAAGTAGCTGGAGCACAAAATGTGGAGAACTATTGATACTCTCAGAGAAAGTAAGCAGGGGGAGACAATAAATTGGTGGGACTTGGACTAAGGAAGAGACAAATTTTTAAAGACAAGGCAATTAATATAATTCAGAGTGAGAAACTCTAGCAAATATTAAGGTGTGCTTGGAACTTGGGGACTGTATATAGGGCCAGCCAGAAGAGACTTAGAATCACAGAGTCCTCAGACTGAAGGGTCCTATAAATCTCCAATCCAACCTCCTACTTTTGCAGATAGAGACATTGGGACTTAAGAAAGGGGAGCCACTTACTTAAGGTGACACAAAATTACAGCTAGTGCAAGAAATCTAGTCCTAGGTCCTCCCACCTCACTGTTCTGCATTGTGCTTCTTCTTCAAGGAGCAGTGGCTAGTCTGGGAGAAGTCAAGCTGGCCTGGGGTGGAAAAGGTCTGCACTGAGAAGCCAGACTTCTTTTGTTGGTAAGCCAGCTTAAGCCAAACTTCTGTGATTAAGCCATTTGACCATAATTTGCTTAAGTCTTTTTTTTTTAAGATTTATTTATTTATTTATTTATTTGAGAGAGAGAGAGAGAGCAAGAGAGAGCGTGCACATGCATGGGGGAGGGTTAGAGGGACAGAGAATCTCCAGTAGACTTCACGCTGAGGGTGGAGCTGGACTCAGGACTCTGCCCTCAAAATCAAGAGTAGGAAGTAGGAAGCACAGCTGACTGAGCCAGCCAGGCACCCCTTTGTTCAAGTCTTGATAGCTTGTGTGCTGTTATTCTTCTCACTATGTGAACTACTTAGTACTGATAATGATGTGCTGTGCAGGAGGGTAACTATAGGCAGTGTGGGGTGGGCTATATATATAGTTCCATGGTCTAGGTTTAAAAAAACAGTAGCCCTGGGGTGCCTGGCTGGCTCGGTTGGAGGAACTTGTGACTCTTGATCTTGGGTTCATGAGTTCGAGCCCCACGGTGGGTATAGAGATTACTTAAAAAATAAACTTAAAAAAAAAAAAAAAAAAAGCAACAGCCCTACAAATCCTCATCCATTGTCCCATAGCAGCAAGTAAGGCTGGAAGACAGGGCTAGACACAGAGAACGGAACGGTGTTGTTACTGATCCTTCTTTGGTAAGTGATGATCTGCCTGAGGGCTGGGGCCTTGAATCAGTCACCTATACCTTCTTAGCACTTAGCAGAAGAAGTTGCATATAATAATAAGTGATACTTAATCAATATGTCTAGTTGAACTACTGAATAAATACCCAACAAGGTACACCATCTTAGTCACATACTCCTCTTCATCCATGCCTCCTCACTGATTTAGTGTTGTGTTCCAGAACAGTGGTCTTTAGTTGTCACTTGCTTACTTACCACCCTGGCCCTGCCACACACATACAGAATTTTAAAAGTTATTTATTCTTTCTGTCATTTGTAAGTCAACATCTGAAAGTTTACATCAAAAGCTTAAATTTGTAGGCATGCCTGGGTGGTTCAGCCATTGGGGGTCTGCCTTCAGCTCAGGGCATGATCCTGGAGTCCCGGGGTGGAGTCCCACATCAGGCTCCCTGCATGGAGCCTGCTTCTCCCTCTGCTTGTGTCTCTGCCTCTCTCTCTCTGTGTCTCTCATGAATAAATAAAAGAAAAAAAACTTAAAAAAAAAAAGTTTAAATTTGTAAATAAGACGGATAATTTTCAGGGTATTATAAATATTGGCATTTGAAAATAAAATTCCAAAGTCACACTTGTACATGGATCCAATGGAAAATAGTTATGATAATTATTTGATATACAAAATCATCCATTTAAACATTTATGAATGAGTTCTTCTTTGTGGTTGAGAATTTTATATTGTTTTCTTTCTCCTTAAATTGCATTTCTACTATACCTATTGTAATTTTATTCAACAAAAATAAGTTCAAAAACATAATTTTTCAAAATACCTGTAACTGTTATGTTTTGTTTTGTTTTTTGAGAGAGAGCTTGAGGGAGGTGGCCTGGAGAGGGGCAGAGAGAGATTCCTAAGCAGGCTCATGCCCAGCATGGATCTCACAACCCTGAGATCATGACCTGAGCTAAAATCAAGAGTCAGATGCCTAAACAGCTGAGCCACACAGAAGCTCCTATAACTGTTATGTTCTAGTTGTCAAAATTATTGTTTTGTTATGTTATAATAACAACTATTAGTAGTACATAATTGATCAAGACAATATAAAATATTATACACTTCAGTAAGAAGAGAAACTTTTAATAAAAAGTAGCAACACATACCATATCCTGGTCATAAAACAAACCTCAACAGATTTAAAAGAATTGAAATAATATAGACTGTGTCCTCCAACCAAGTTAAATCAAACTAAAAATCAATAACAGAAAGATAACAGGAAAATATCAAAACACTTTTACATAATCTATGAGAAGAGAGGAAGTCTCAAGGGAAATCCAAAAATACATTGAACTGAAAGGAAATGAAATACAGCATATCAAAAGTTGTGGGACACAGCTAAGCAATGCTGAGAGGAAAGTATGTAGCACTAAATGCTTACTTTAGAAAAGAGGGAAGTCTCATATCAATAACCAAATCTCCACCTCAACAATCTAGAAAATGAAGAGCAAATGAACCCCAGGGCAAGCAGAAGGACCGAAAATGATAAAGGTAAGAAGAGAAATCAATGAAGTTTAAAAACAGAAAAGCAATAAAGAAAATTTGTGATATAAAGAGCAGGTTCTCTAGGAAGAATAAAATTTACAAACCCTCAGCAAGACTGCCAAAGAAAAAACAATAAGAGAGAGAAAATATATAAATGACCAATATCAGGAATGGAAGTGTGGATATCACTACAATGTCTGAAGACATCAAAATAATAATAAAATTCTATGAACAATTCTACTGTCATAAACTTGACAATTTAGATGAAATAGATTAATATCTCAAAAAACGGCCTTTCAAATAATTATAAAAAATTATAACTCACCCAGGATGAAAAAAGATAATCTGGAAAACCATATGACAATTAAGAATTCATAATTTTAAAACTCCTGCCTAAAGGAATCTCCAGACCCAGATGGTTTCAGTGGAGAAAGTTACCAAATATTTAAAGAAAAATTAACACCAATTCTACACAATCTCTTCCAGAAAATAGAAGAGGAGAAATATATTTCTCTTTCCAGAAAATAGAACATTCTAGTTCATTTTATGAGGCTATAATTATCAAGATCCAAAACTAACCAAAGATGGAAGAAAGAACATAGGAAAGAAAGAGACAGAGGGAGGAAGGGAAAGGATAGGGAGGGAGGGAGGGAGGGAGGGAGGGAGGGAGGAAGGGAGGAAGGAAAGAAGGAAACTATAGACGAATAAACCTCATAAATATAGACAAAAGTTCTTAATAAAATAAGCAAATAGAATTCAACAACATATAAAAAGAATTATACACCATTACTAAGTGGGGTTTATCCCAGAAATGTGAGGCTAGTTCAGTATTTTTAAATCATCAATGTAATCAGCCATATTAAAGACAGAAAATAAGAAAACATATATGATCATATCCACCAATGCATAAAAAACATTTGACAAATTTCAATATCTATTCAACATAAAAATCTTTAGGAAAAAAGAACAGGAATAGAGAGGAACTTCTATGAAGAAAATCTACAAAACACCTCCATCTAACATCACAGTTAAAGGTAAAAAACTAAAATGCTTTCCTCCTAAAATTGGGAACAAGGCAATGATGTCTGCTTTCACGGCTTTTATTCAGTATAGTGCTAGAAGTTCTTGCCAGGACAATAAGGCAAGAAAAAAAATAAAAATCATATAGATCAGAAAAAAAATAAAATTACCCATACTTGCAGATCACATGATTGTCTACGCAGAAAATTCCAAGGAATCTACAAAAGACTACCTCGAACAAATAAATGAGTTTGGCAAGGTCACAGACTATGAGATATTCATACAAAAATCAATAAATTGATTCCCATAAACTGTATATAGGCAAATGGGCACCAAAATAAAAAAATATAATGCCATGTTACAATTGATCAAAAAGCCGAAATACTGATGTATAAATCTAACAAAACATGTACAGGACATGTATGCCTAAAATTATACAATGCTGATGAAAGAAATCAATAAGATCTAAATGGAGAGACATGCTGTGTGCATGTACTGTACAAATCAACACTGCAAATATGTCAATTCTCCCCAAATTGATATACAGGTACACATACTTCTTACCAAAATCCCAACAAGATTTTTGGCAAAGAGTCACAAGATTATTCTAAAATTTGCATGGAAAGGCAAAGGAACTAGAACAGCCAGAACAATTTAGAAAAAGAGAAAGAAATTAGGAAAAACCATTTTCCCTGATTTCAAGATTTGCTTTATAGGTACAATAAGTCAATTATCAAGACTGTGTGTTATTGGTGGAAGAATAGACATAGAGAGACTAGAAGAGAACAGAAAACACAAAAATAGACCCACAACATGTGTCCAACTCCTTTTTGTCAAGGGTACAAAAGACACACAGTGGAGAAAAGATAGCCTTTTCAACAAATGGTGCTGGCACAAATGGACAGCCATAGATATATTAAAAACAAAACAAACAAAACAAAGAAACATCAACTTAAGTTTCACACCTTATACAACAATTGACTCAAGATGGATCATAGATTTAACTGTAAATTATAAAACTATAAAATTTTTAGGAAAAAAAAAGAGAAAATCATGAGGATCTAGGACTAACCAAAGAGTTTGATCCACTAAAAGTGTGATCCATAAAAGGAAAAGCTGATAAATCAGAGTTTATCAAAATTTAAAATTTTTGCTCAGCAAAAGACCCTGTTAAGTCAAGCCAAAGATAGGAAGAAAATATTTGCAAACTGACAGAGTACTTAGTATCTAGAATGTATTAAAAAACTCTCAGAGCTTAACAGTAAAAAACAAGTAAAACAAACAAAAACCAATCCAATTAGAAAATGGGTGGAACACATGAAAAGGCATTGTACCAAAGAGAATATATGGACAGCAAATAAGTACTTGAAAAGATATTCAATATCATTAGCCACAAAGAAAATGCAAGTAAAATCATGAGCTATCATTGCATACTCTTCAGAATAGTTAAAATGGAATACACTTGAATCCAAGAAAATAAATATATTCTCTCACCACTCCAATCCAACATCATACTAGAAGTCCCAGATAACGTAATAAAAGAAGAAAGAAAGTAAAAGGTATACATATTCTGAAGGAAGAAATATAACTTTCTTTGTTTGCAGATGATATGATTATCTATGTAGAAAATCCCAAAGAATTAACAAAATAAAGCTTTCTAGAACTAATAAGTGATTATAAAGAGGTTGCAGGGTACAACATTAGTATACAAAAGTCAATTGCTTTCCTTTATACCAGCGATGAATATTTGGAATTTAAAAATTAAAAACCCACTACCATTTATATTAGCATGCCTCAAAATGAAATACTTAGATATAAATCTAAGAAAATGTAAAAGAGATCTATATGAGGAAAAAAACCTCTGAGGAAAGTAATCAAAGATATAAAAACATAAAGAAATATTCCATATTCATAAATAGGAAGACTTAATATTGTTCAAGTATTAAAGTTTCTCCCAAATAGTCCATAGAGCCAATACAATCCCATTCAAAATCCCAGCAACTAATTTTGAGAATATCAGCAAACTGATTCTAAGTTTACATGGAAAGACAAAAAAGCCAGGATAGCCAACACAATATTGAAGAACAAAGGCAGAAGATAGACACTACCCAACTTCAAGACCTACCATAAAACTACAGTAATCAAGACAGTGTGGCATTGGTGAAAGTATACACAAATAGATCAGTGGAACAAAACAGAGAGACCTATACAAATATACTCAACCGATCTTAGGTAAAGGATGAATGGAAAGTCAATGGAAAAAAGACAGTATTTTCAATGAATATTACCGAGAACAATTGGACATCTACATGCAAAAAAAATGTAATCTAGGCACACACCTTACGACTTCCACAAAAATTAACTCCAAGTGGATCATTAAAACTACATGTAAAAGGCAGAACTATAAAACGTCTACAAGATAACCTGAGGAAAATCTATATGAGATCATATTTGGCCATGACTTTCAAATATAACACAAAAAGCATAATCTGTGAACAAAAAAATCTGATAGGTTGGACTTCATTTAAATTGAGAACTTCTATTTTATGAAAGACACTTTCAAGAGAATGAAAAGCCAAGTCAAAGACTGGGAGAAAATCTTGGCCAACACACATCTGATAGAGGACTATTATCTAAAATACACCCCCAAAAAACCTCTTTAAACCCAACAATAGGAAAACAAACAATACAACTACAAAGTGGGCAAGAGATCTGACACCTCACCAAAAAAGATATATAATTGCAAATAAACATAAAAATATGTTCAAAATAATACATCATTAGGGAAACGTACATTTAAAAAACAGGCACTACATATCTATTAGAATGGTTAAAACCCCAAACACTGACAACACCAAATGCCATAGAGGAGATTGAACAATAGGAATTCTCATCCATTGCTGGTAGGAATACAAAATGGTGCAGCTACTTTGTAAGACATGCTGGCATATTCTTACAAAGCTAAAGGTAGACTTGCCATACAATCCAGTAATTGCATTCCTTGCTATTTACCCAAATGAATAAAAACTTGTGTCCACACAAAACTGTGTGCACAAATGTTTCTAGCAGCCTTATTCATAATTACCAAATAATGAGTATCTTTCGGTGGGTGATTGACTAAACAAGTGGTGGTACAACCGTACAATGGATTATTATTCAGTAATAAGAAAAAATGAGCTATCAAGACATGAAAAGACATGGAGAAACCTTAAAATCATATTGCTAAGTGAAAGAAACCAATCTGAAAAGACTACACGCTCTATGATTCCAAATACACGACATTCTAAAAAGGCAAAACTATGGAGACAATTAAAAAATCATTGGTTGTAAGGGATTTGCAAGGTGAGAGGGAGGGTGTACAGGAATTTTTAGGGCAATGAAACTATTTTGTACACTGTATTTTAATACTCTAATGGGCAATATGTAACATTATACATTTATTAAAACCCAACAAACTATAAAAGAAGAGTGAATCCTAATGTGAAATACGAGTTTTGGTTAATAACAATGTATCAGTAATTGTTTACCAATTATAACAAGCACCACCATAATGGAATATGTTAATAATAGGAGAAATTTTATGCTGGGGATGGGAGAGAAGGAGGAAAGAGAATATGTCTATGGAAACTTTCTGTATTCTCAATTTTTCTGAAACCTTAAAACTGCTCTAACAAATAATGTCTAGTAATTTTTTTTTAAGTGCAATCTCCCATAAAGAAGAATTCCAGAGAATTTATGCAGGAACTCCTCCCTCAAAGAGGTAGAGATTAACACCTAACCCCTTGAGGGTGGTCTGCCGTTGGTAACCTGCTTTTAAAAAGAAAAAAAAAATTACAGAAAGGGAGAAACAGAGTAACTCAACAGTGGAGAAACCTGACAGACACTCCCTCGCCCGGGTGATCAAGGTTGACATCATAAGTCATGATCGCAAGCACCCTTGGTATGATGTGATGACAATGGCACCTCTTCTTTGTGGTAATCCTCCCCGAACCCACGACCTCAGGCTAACCTTGAGGAAAACAAAACAAACCCGAATTGAAGGATATTCTATAAACTACCCGGCCGGCCGGCCGGTGCACTTCAAAATTGTTAGGGTCTTTAAAAACAAGGGAAATCTGAGAAACTGTTACAGACGAGATAAGACAAAAGAGATGCGACAGATAAAAGTAATGTGGTCCCCTGGGTGGAATCTCCTAACAGAAGAAGGCCACTAGGGACAAACTAGTGAAACCTAAATAAACTGCGGCATTTAGTTAAAAGTGATGTGTCGACGTTGATTCCTTAGTTGTGACAATGGGACCAGACAGATGTAACATGTTAACAGTAAGGGAAATTGAGTGAGGGCTGCATGGACCTCTCTTCTATCTTTGCAACTTTTCTACCTACGGATTCTAAAATTTAAAGTCTATTACAAAACCACACGTTTAAAAAAGGAAGATCACTGACTGCCAGTGAAGATGCAGAGAAACTGGATCCCTCATACATTGCTAGTGGAAACGAAAAAGAGCAAGAGTCACTCAGGAAGACCATTCGGCAGCTTTTTAAAAATTAAACATGCAACCTCTATGTGATCCCACAATTGGACTCCTGGATATTTATGCCAGGGAACTTATGTGAAAACTTAGTCACATAAAAACCTGTGTATGAGTATTTATAGAGGCTTTTCCTGTAATAGCTCCCAACTGAAAACAACCCAGATGTCCTTCGCTGTGTGAGTGGTTAAACAGATTGTACGTAGGACATCCATACCATGGTCTATCACTCAGCAGTAAAAAGGAACAGACTATTGGTACACACAACAGCCTGAATAAACCTCCAGGGAACGTTGCTGAGTGAAAGGAGCCAAGCCCAAAAGGTTGCGTAGTTGATAATTCTATTCTAAAACATTCTTGAAATGACAAAATAACAGAAATGAAGACCAAATTAGTGGTTAAGAAGGGGCAAGATGGAGGAAAGGTAGGTGTGTTTATAAAAGGGCAACCTGAAGAATCCTGGTGGTAATGGAAATATTCTGTATCTTGACTATATTGTTATCAATGTCCTGGTTATAATATTGTGCTAGAGAGTTGCAAGATGTTACCGTTGGATAAAAGCTACCCAGGATATCTGTGCATTATTTCTTACAACGACACGTGAATCTATTTCCTCTAAATGAGAAGTTCAATTAAGAATTTTTTACTGGAAAATTATTTCTTAATGAAATGATTAAGGTTTTAATTTTAATTGCTTTATGTAGCCATGCATGATATTACTTGTTATTAGAATTAGACAGGCATCAGTATCTATTTTATTCCTGCTTTTCATTTTTATGGAAGTAGTGCTGGGAAACTTTGTTCACATAAATAAGTTTGGAAGGAGTTTTATTATAGCAATATGATTTAACTCTCTGAACTCTTTCCAAGTTCTATGCCAAAAATAACATACTGCTCTATCATCAAGAATTATTTTTAATAATCTATCAGCTGACAACTCGATTAGGTCCTCCTCTGATATCTTTGAAAGCAAAGAATTGGAAAACATCTGACTTACAAATACCTAGTGTTCAGTCTTTGCAGTCATTAACTTTCTCTGCTTCTGAAGAGTCACCTAAAATGCTTTACCTGGACTCATCAAAAGATTAAGTATCCTTACTATTCTTTTTCTTGGTGGCACCTTCTAATTTGATACACTTAGAAAGAGTAAGATAAATTGAAATATTGTTAATTTCAGCACACATATGCCAACAACTTTTATAAAATTATTTTACATGATCATATTCTTAACTTTATTATTGTCAAACTTTTCAAAATGTAGATTTTTTTCAATGTAAGCTTCAGATTTAACATAGTTTATGAATAACTTCCACAATCATTTACAAACATTCACAAATCATAGCCTAATCATTGAAAGTAATTATCATTGTAAAAGGAATCACCCAGGGTAGATTTATTCTCTATCCAAACAAAAAAGAAAAGCATCACACTTAGTTTTAATCTTGTAATCCAAATCAGTGTGTTAATATATGTCCTCACGGCAAACAGTCTACATTCTAAGATGATAAATAGATACAGAGAGGAGAGAGAGAGAGAAAGAGAGCTTGAACTCTTACCATGAATTTATCATATATCACCTGGATGAAGTAATGTACCACCACCTTGCCTATTTCCTGTCTTCACTCACTGTATTTTTATGGGATTTGCATGATGGCAGTATTTTGTTTGACAATCACTGGGATATGGATGAGAAGATTCATTAAACAAAAAATATCACGTTTCCTAGCTCATTGTGCAATATATCTGAATTCAAAATATCTTCCAAATGGGGCAAAGTACCCCATTTCTAATGCCATGCTTTGCCCTTAACAGAAATATGTATATGACACGGAAAGACACAAAGCTTCGAGTTTTATGTTGTCTTCCTTAATATTTCCAGTTACCCCTTGATGCCATCAAGGTTTTTATACTTGGCTTAAAGCACCATAGTAAGTTTGGGGACAAATAAAAGTTAATGATTTTTTTCTTTTTTATAAAATGAGCAAAGAGCTATTGAGAAAGAACAGGCAAGAACAGAGAACCAGCCAATGCGGGTGTGTTGTCAAGCAGATCAACTTCAGGGAAGGGTAGAAATGGAATTGAGGATCTAGAAACTGATTCCCTTAAATCAACTCATGCCTGAATATCCCTTGGTAAGTCTTCATGTCTCCTCGGGCACACTCACACTCCAGCTGGTAAACATTATTTTCCCTTCTTGCCACACACACACACAGAAGCAGGTGTATCTAGAATGTTATCTGAACTTAAAGACCTTCTTGTCCATCATTTCAGTACTGTTTGAGCCCTAACCAATGAACGTACCTAGTTGGGTAAGCAGCAGTGTTGAATTTATACTTCGTGCAATGGTGAGGTATTAAGAAAGAGAAGTCAAATGTCTTCAGGAAGCAATAGCCCATGACAAGAAGCCAGAGAGACATGCATGAAACAAACACACCACACATGAAAGGTGCATAAGAATATGGCAAAAATATTTACACTTCTTACTGAAAGGGAGGTAGGAGACTGCTAGAGGGGTTGAAGGAACTGCAAATAAGGGATCTCGAAGATTGGGGAGATTTCAGGAGGAGTTGCATTTGTTTCAGAGATTCAGAAATAGGCACAAATGAATTTTGTTAGGGTAAGTAAGGCCAATGGACTTATACCTTTTAAAAATGTCCATCTCTTGGTAAATAAAAATGTTTGCCCTTCTTTCCTATTCATAGGTAATATTTTGTTCTTTTTTTTAAAAAAAGATTTTATTTATTTATTCACGATAGACAGAGAGAGAGAGAGGCAGAGAGACAGGCAGAGGGAGAAGCAGGCTCCATGCCAGGAGACCGATGTGGGACTCGATCCCGGGACTCCAGGATCGTGCCTCGGGCCAAAGGCAGGCACCAAACCGCTGAGCCACCCAGGGATCCCTAATATTTTGTTCTTGAGCCAGACTTCTATATTCAATGATAAGACAGAGAAACAAGAGAGAGAGAGGGAGAGAGAGAGGGATGGAAGGAATGAGAGAAAAGAAAAGAGGCATGGAGGAATGAAAGGAGGAAGGAAGACAACCAGTTTCCATCCCCTTAGAATTTCAGCTCAATTTCTGGACTGGTGGTAGTCGGATGTATTAATTTATACTAAAGTGTTAATGGCTTACAACATGTATACCCTTCAGCTCCAAGATCCCTTTCAGTTCAAAGGCTCTGTGAAATGTTATATATCTTAAGGAATCAAAGTACAATAAAAGAATAATACAAAAGGAAGTTTAGAGTAAAAGAATGGGGGGACACTCCCTGTCTTCCTCATTCAGGCATTCCAATCAGGGAACTCCATGCAGCAGCTATAACTTACTGAGCACACCAATAGGTCCATTAGATACCATCAGCCAGTAGATGGCGGTCTTCATATTAACTGACTTCACTGGATTGGCCCTCCTTTCTACAAGATTGTATTTGTGGGGTTGGTTAGCTTAACGCATAAGTGCAGTAGGAAGCTACCTACACATTGTGAATTGGACAGCCCTAGGTTAGGTCTCCACCTGCTCAAAATTAACTTCCTCATTGACCCTGCAATTTATTCTAAAATTCAAATTTATCCAATTCTTGGGGGCAGGGGGTGGGGATGGCAAGCAGGAAGGGGAACTGAGGTTAGTCATTAACACTTTAGCAGGAACTAATATGGTATTTTAAACTCATGAGAGAAAAGATCTTGAAACGTATTTTAAAAGACTGGTAAGTTCTAAAAAGAGGATCTGCACAGGTTTGGTGGTTGTTTAGGTAAGACATTCTATATTATAAGCTAGAGTAGCATGTAGGCACCTGAGTTATATCCTTAAAAAAAGAAAAAGGTAAAAAAAGAAAAGAAAGAAAGAAAGAGAAAGGTAGGAAGAAAACAAATGGTGGATTGGAGCAGATCAATTTTGCTTGAGATCAGACCAGGTCTCCCCACATTGGTTCCTTCAGTTCCCATCTCACAGTAACAGACTCAGAACCCAAAGGTTTGTTAAAAAGTCCATAAAGCTTCTCACACCTTGGCTGTGTCCAGTGGAATTATGGAATTATGGAATTATGGAATTATGTCCACATAATTCCTTGTCACTCTATTCTGTTGCCCATGGTCCCAGATATGTTTGGGCCAGCACCTTTTTCATCTCTAGGATGGCCGGAGAAGTGAGGGAACATAGACAAAAAGGGATTATTCAAAGGGGGGCAAAGACAGTGAGAAGACTGAAACGGTACAATACCTGCCCCATGGTACACTGGAGAAGACAGGACCTAGTCAACAAGATACTGTCTTCAAAGACTTTAGGGCAGCCCCGGGTGGCTCAGCGGTTTAGCGCCACCTTCAGCCCAAGGCCTGATCCTGGAGACCAGGGATTGAGTCTTGCATCGGGCTCCCTGCATGGTGCCTGCTTCTCCCTCTGCCTGTGTCTCTGCCTCTCCCTCTGTGTCTATTGTGAATAAGTAAAATAAATCTTTAAAAATAAAACAAAACAATGTGACATAAAGAAAATTTCACCTTTTGGGATGATGATTATATAATAATAGTAATAATAATAATAACTCACATTTGTTGAACCATCATGGTGAAAAACTGTATTTCACATACCTGATCTCAGTTAATAATTACAACATTTCTGTGAAGTGGGTGTTATTATAACCACCATTTATGGATGGGGAGACAAAGGTAGAGAGGAGTTAAGGAACATAGTAAGGCTGAACATTTAACCACTTGTCGGTCCCCTCTTAGGTTGATTGGCTGCCCTGAGAGGCAAGTCGCCCCCTACAGTGGCATTGAAGCAGACATGGGATACATTGGGCAGGAATGCTGTCAAGGAGACACATTGGATTCAATTATCTTAAAAGATTATTTATTTATTCATGAGAGATACAGAGAGAGAGGCAGAGACACAGGCAAGGGGAGAAGCAGGCTCCAAGCAGGGAGCCCAATGTGGGACTCGATCCCGAGTCTCCAGGGCCACGCCCTGGGCTGAAGGCGGTGCTAAACCGCTGAGCCACTAGGGCTGCCTTAGATTTAAAGATCTGAAAAGCTTTCCCAACCCTTCAGGCAAATGGGTTGTTCAGTCACTCAACAGACATGTGTGGAGTGCCAGGCAGTGTCCTAGGCACTATGACAGATCATGTTACTAAAAGGAAGAAGGGAAGAAGCAAAGAGAGGGAAGGGGCAGAGGAGAACCTTCTAAGGGGTTAAACGATTAGCTTTTTTTTTTTTTTTTTTTAGTACAATTGTGACAGCTACTATCTCATAGAAGTGAAGAAATGCTATATAAAGGGGAATATAATCTAGTCTAAGGAATCAAGGAAGGTGACATTTAAGCTGTGACCTGGAAGCTGAGTAAGAGGTACTTTGTCCTTAGATAAGGGGGCAAGGAGCAGGGTGGGGGACTCATGGGGTTTTGAGCAGGGGAGAAAAGTAGAGTTCTGTGTCTTCAAAGCCTACTATAATTGCTTTGTGGATGTTGGAATGGAAAGAATGGAGAGAAGACGTTAGGAGACCAGTGAGGAGATTAGCATAGGACTAGGAAATGGCCCTCTTTCCACATGGTTCACAAGGCACTGCCCACCCACATCCACTGGGGTGCATCTTCCTGAAGGGGAAGGAAACCCAGGAGGGGAAGATGGAAGATAGGCCTGGGACCTACAGTCCCAGCCCAACCGCCAGCAGCTGTCCCAGCTGGTCAATGCACTTGATGAGGTTTTCAAGTCCAAATTCAGCAAACAGGGTGGAGCAGGGTGTGCCTGGGGGCTCTTGTGCACCCTTCCATAATTAAGGACAGCTGTCCTGAGCTGTAGCCCCAAGTGTCTACCTCCCACACTGCCCATCATTACTGGTTCCTTCCCCACCATCCAGAAGTGTGGGAAGTTGGGGCTGAAGACAAAAAATTCCAGGCAGCAGCTAGGGAGTCAAAGAGAAGGAAAGTTTATTCTGCAAAGAAGTCTCAAGTCAGATAATTATTCTAAATGCACAAAAGAATTAAGAATGGATGCATATTTCATGCAAATTTGGCAAATGAGAGTCCTGATAAGCCCGGAAATGGGAAGAACAAAGGGCTCTGAATGAGGTCTAATGCTGATTTTTCCCCCAACTTACTGGGCGGCCTTGGATAAGACTTTTGACCTTTCTCTCTCTGCTTCCTCACTCTCAAAAACAGAGATAATCGTATTTATCACTTTTATCTTTCAAGGATGCTGTAAACCTCAAGCTTACAAGAAAAGTGTTCTGAAAGTTAAAATCTTGATACAGAAGTGAGGCAGTGGTTCGTTAGGACTGAAAATCAGATGGCAGGCTTGGGAAAGAGCCAGGCTTTGCTCCAGCTGCCCATGATGTCATTCAATGCTTTTCACTGGAAATCAAGACTTCATGTTCTAGTAGGTCTTTAGAGTGTACAGTGCCCCTGCCATAAGCTCCTTTACACCACTTGCCCAGCACTTGCCCCTGCTCCCACAAGCCCCAGATTCTTAAGACTTTGCAGCTGAGACCCTGCCGAAGTATCTTCAATCAAGTTACAGAGCAGCTTTCCCTCTTCTCTGCCAAAGTCTTAAGAAATCCTTCCAATACAGTCAGTGGCCGCTATAAGCCAATGTTCCAGGGATGTTTAAGTGGGAGAGGTCTTGAACAATATGACTGTGAGTGCAGTACAACTTTTCATTTTGCCTTTTCGCTTTTTTTTTATTTAAATTCAATTAGCCAACATACCATCATTAGTTTCAGATATAGTGTTCAATAATTCATCAGTTGCGTATAAGACCCAGCGCTCATCACATCACATACAAGTTTTCGTTTTGATTTGACTTCTCTAGAAATAATTGAAACTTGACCTCCTTGCTTAAAGCAGCACCCTGTTCCCTGCTCTTTCACCAAAGGTACAGGCCCCTATTGCATTTTCTTCAAACATCTACCATGTCTAAACTTTTTCATCCATTTGCTCATTGTCTGCCTCTCCACCAAAAAGAAAGCTCCATAAATTGAGAAGCCAAGTCTGTTGTATTCAATCCCCTATCTCTGATACCTAAAATTATGTCTGGCACATAGTAAGATTTTTGATTGACTGAATGAATAGATGTTATTGGGCTTTTTAAAATTTGTATATTGCCTGTTATCTGTCTTCATCCACACTAGAATAGGTCTGCCAGGAGATCCTCAACACCTAGAACCCCAAGCACTTGAAAAGCATTTGCTGAATGAATGAATGAATGAATGAGTGAATGAATATAGGCTGAAGAGTCCAGAAAAAAATCCCTGGAGGAAGGGGAATCTGAGCTGGTCTTAAAAGAGTTAGTCGAGTTTGGATGTCATCATCATTTTAATCTCATTATTCTGCGAGATCTAACATTAACAACAGTGAGCTAACATTATCATCAGAGGGCTTGCTATGTATGAGGCATTATTTGGGGGAACTTTATCACCATGTTTCATATCTCAGAGAACATATTTGGGCCAGCTTATAAGCCAACCTGAAATAATTTTCTGCCTTAAAAAAAAATTGGGTTTGACACATTCTTGTTGTGGAAGTCAACCATTGTTCAGTGATGCTCTGAACAGCTGCAGACCAGAGGAACCCAGAGGAAGCTCCTCCTGCCTGCTGTTTAAGCAGCTGGCAGGTTAACAGAGACCACCCCAGACCCTGCAGCTATCAGCAGCTGCTCGAGCGGATGGAAATTCTGTTGCCCATAGAGTCCAACAGATGAGAACAGAGGGAGTGGCCTTGGCCACTGCTAAGACCTGTGTATGTCAGCCCTAACGTGGAGGAAGTTTTTGAGTCCCTAAAGGTCAACTAGTTAGCATGGTCCGGATAAGAATACTTCAGAGTTCCAGCAAGAACGTCTGTGTGTCCCCACAGTCAGGTACAGTGAGGGCCACCCCAGCTGCTGGGGTGGGGAAGTCTACTGGTGTGGCTTCACTATAAACTTGTTTCCATACTTACTTCAGCCCCTTACAAGGCTACGTAGCCAAACTTCTAGATTTGTCAAGAATCAGAGGTGAAGGAAGTCAGAGAGATTATTTAGACTGAGCCCCGTGTCTGTGTCTAAGGGATGAGCCACTCATTTGATGGAGGGTCAAATCGTTTTAATTTTTCAATGGAGGGTCATCGTCCTGCCCCAGGCCACACAGCCAGCTGACAGCAGCTAAAGAGTCAAGCTTCTTAACCCAAAGGCCAGTGCTCTCATGTCAGTTTTGGACTAAATAGGTTTCTGCAGTATTATTATTAGTGATTCTATTGCTTTATCTTTTTTCAAACAGCAATCATCAGGGTGTTATTAACAAAACAATTATGAATAATATTATCAAGCAAGTCTATGTCAGACTTCATGCTAAGGGTTTTATTTAAAATTGACATTAACACTCATGATAATACACTTTCATTTATTCAGAATGATGGAAGTTTCAAGGTGAAAGAATCTCTACCAAGTGAAATACCTTGTAGAAATTATAATCTCTCTGTAATTTAAAATGTAATTAATGACTCTCAACACAAAAAAACAAACCAGACCCAGTTAAGTTTTTCTTGAGGGTACAATAGAACAGAAAATTCTCAGGCTTCTGAAGCAGATGACTTGTGTTCTAATTTAGATTCTAGATTCCACTGTCTTCTAAATGTGTGACGTCAGGCAAGTTGCTTAACCTCTCTGAGCTTTGGATCCTCATCATTCAACTGAGGATAATCAGACTGATTCCACATGCTTCCTACCACGTGATGCTGCCGCCCTGGCCACAACTTGGATCACCAATGGCCTCTTGTGATCCTCTGTAGAATGCCAGCTGCCTGAAAGTAGGGTGTGAGCCTCACCAATGGGAATGTCTAGCTGGGATAGTTACTAAGCCATCAGAGCTTCTGACAGGACATTGGAATGGGAGATACTCTGAGAGGATCCAGAGAATGAGGTGGTCCAGAGCCTAGAGACAGACAGAGGGATATGTGGAAGCCATTAGTAAACAAAAACATCGTGACGCGGGAAAGAAGAGTGGAGAGAAGGTCAGTCTTGTGGTGGCAGCGCTCATGATAAATAGAGGCATTTGCAAAGAGAGGGCAGTCATGGAGGCCATGAGGCTGCAAGAGCCACCGATAGGCAGGCTACGAGGAAGACGGGAAGGGAATGATTTGAAGCTGCGAACAGCAGCGGGAGAGGTGGGAGTACAGGTGGAAGAGGAGCCTGGACAGAGGTACAAGTTCCCGGGTTGCTCTAGGGTCCCTTCAGCTGCTGTGGCCTCCACAGCCTCCTCAGACAGCTGGGTTGCCACCACCTCAGCATACTCTGGCAGCTGTTTTCTCAAACAAGCTCTGGGTATCTTGTAGAGACAGAGAAAAAAAATACAACGTGGCCTTTCCCCTCAGGGGGTGCTTCATCTCGTTCTCATAGAAGTAGAGCTAACAGGGAACACACAAAATCAAGTCTGGTAGCGACACCCACACACTTCCTAACTGGGCAGACGTGGACTTCAGTCCTAGCTCTGCCATCTGCTGACCGTGGAAGCTGGGAAGAAGCTGGTGATGCCCGCAGGGCTCCTCGTGCTCCTGGGGGGCGCAGGTGCCCAGGGCCCCGCAGCCTGGACCCACGGGCTTGCCTGTCCGACAGCCACATCACTACTCGTCCTAGTTTGCGGGCCTTCCCCCACTGTGACCTGCTGGGATGCAGCCCCCTTTTGCTCTGGGAGATGAGATGAAAGCCGAGGGAGAGAGAAGACCAGAAACACACGTCACGAAAGGCTGCCTCCGGTTATCACGGCCGAGGGGGACCCAGAGCCCAACTTCCTTGACCGAGACTCGCACCAGTGCCTGCTGGGGCCCGCTGGCACGGGGCCACGGTAAGCTGCGCGGCCCGCCCGGCCCGGGCCTCTGCAGCAGCCTCTCCGGGCTGGAGAGGGACCGAGGGACAAGGACGCTCCAGCTGCGGGCCAGTTCCTAGAAAGTCCAATGGAATGGATGTCATTCCTTTGCTGTGAGTAATCAGCCCAACAAAGCCCACTGGTATTTCCGAGTCCGTTCCCAGTGCCCGGAGCCCAGCCCCACGGCACAGCAGCTGCAAGGGGTGGAATGCAGCTCGCCGGCGCTCTGTCCTGGCTTCGGCCTTCGCGAAAGCCTCCTGGCCCGGAAGTGGAGAGGCGCCCTGAAGGTCACTCTCCTCGTGCTGGCCTCGGAGCACGGGGACCAGGGGAACAAGGGTGGGCACAGGAAAATGATGGTCCTCATCTCCTCGATCTTCCACTGGAAGGGGCTACAGGAGAGAGCCAGACAGAGAAAGGGCAACTTGGCCTCCCGTGGGTCTCTGCCCCCCACCTACCTTTCTCCTTCCTCCTCCATCTTTGGTGCCCGAACAGGCCATCCCTGCACTCCTCCCCTCCCAGCCCGCTCACCAGAAGTCTGGGGCAGCCACCATCCCGGTCGCTTGCCGCTGCAGAGCTGCTCCTTATTCCCTGAGGAGTGGCAGCAGGGGCCACTCCTCTAATCTGAGAGCCCATGGGCCTGGGTCGGTTGCACTGGGAAGCCCTGTCTTTTGCCTCAGCTCATTCAGTAGTCCCAGAAGCCCCACTGGGAGGTGTTAGGGCCCATCCTTACCAATAAGGAAACTGAGGCACAGCAAAATTAAATAGCTTGCTCAAGACCCTGCAGCCCCTCTTTCCACTGCCTAGACAAACCCTCTGCAACCTCCAGGCCGATTTTAAAAAGACAGCAGCTTTGAGAGCTCCCTGTTCCTCAACCAACCTCCCACCAAAATGAAAGAATACCCCTGCAAAGGCCACCAGCCACAGCTAACTGCCCCACAGCCCCAAAAGGAAAACTCTAAAGTGCCCTCTTCCAAATGGGCTGCTCTCCCCCAGCATAATTTTCAGGCAGGCATTAAGGCTTCCGGGAGCCAGCTCCTGGGCGGGAGCATTTCTTTCGCATGCACTGCCTGTTGCAATTTCTGACCTTCCCCAGGGTGTAAGCAATAGTCTTGAGGTAGCTGGGGGTGGGGGTGAGGGTGGGGATCCAGGGGTCTGTGCCCCTCGAATCTGGCATCCTTGTAAACATCCTGATCATTCTGGATTTACCAGCTCAGAAAAGAAGATTCTTGTAAGCACACAGTTGCCTGTGGTCAGGGGGATGATCTCAAACCGCTTCTAGTTCCTGGGCCAGCAGCCAGCTGCCTTGGATGGTCAGAAGGTGAAATTTGAATGCTAGTGAATGGGAGAGCGGAAGTTCAGCAAGGCTGAGTTAAGCCCATTCATGAAAAAGATCTAGTCTCACTTCCTTATTGCCAGGAGTCGTGTGTGGAGGGTGTGCGTGCGCGCTGCTGTCTCACTTTTTCACCGACCCCTCCCCTCTTTCCTTCCTTCCTTCCTTCCTTCCTTCCTTCCTTCCTTCCTTCCTTCCTTCCTTCTTTCCTCCCTCCCTCTTTCTTTCTTTCTTTCTTTCTTTCTTTCTTTCTTTCTTTCCTTCTTTCTTCTTTCTTTCTTTCTTCCTTTCTTTTTTTTTCTTTCTCTCTCTTTCCTCTCTCCACAAAAATCTAAAGTTCATCCTCAGGAAACTGCCAAAGAATGTGTAACTGGTCTGTGGTTTGCTGAAAAAAAGAAAGAAAGGAAGAAAGAAAAAGAAAGATTCATAGGAAGAAAATACCCTCTCCCTCCCTAAAACCTCTCTCTTACACACACACACACACATAAACACACACACACACGCACACATGCACACACGTGCACATGGGCATTCAGTATCACTAGTGGGAAAGGTTAAGAGTCAGATTTGTCATCTGCCCTCTGGTTCCCGATGCAGTCCCCACCCCATCCCCACCCCCGCCCCGTCCCTGCTGTTCTCCCTCCCAGTCCCTGTGGCTTGAGATGGTAGTCGGCCCTGGATGAAGGCCAGCACAGTCGTAAGGCTGACCCATACGAACTTTTCTGAGGTTTAACTCCAGACTTCTCCAGTGGAGAAATTCACTACCACTGAGTTGGGCGGGCACCTTTGGCAGCCTGGGCCCACCTCTAGTGGCATGATCTCCAAGCTTTCAGAAGGCCACGTGGAGCTGCAAAACCCGAGGCCAGTTAATCTCCAGGAATGTCAGTCTCCCTGTCTGTAAAATGGGGCTGATAATAGTTGTGCCCTCCTCTTGGAACACTGGTTCAGGGGCTAAGGTAAACACACAGCCTGATGTGTGTGGAATGGGAAGTGCTGTGTTGTCCCCGAACACCCATGTGACAGGGAATTCACTAGACTGCAAGGCCGTCTGTTCGTTTTCAGTCCCACTGTCAAGACAGCACTGACTTTGCTGGGCTTTCTGCGCCTTCAGAGAGATGGAGGCGCCTCCTTTACCTTCAGTAGTAGTCCTTTACCTTTAGTAGTAGAAATTGGGGTGGCTACCAAGAAAATACACCCACCTGGCTCAGCTGGACCCACTTCCTGATTCACCAGGGCCTCACAGCCCTTCGCATGAGAAAGAAGATGTATCTCAGGGAAGATGAAACCGAAGTGCCCAAAATGATTAATTGGTGCAGGAGATTTTAAGTGCCAACCAGTTTTTCATTGTTTTTCTCCACCTCTAGCCAAGAAGTGCTTACTAGGCACCCACAATGACTTCGGAGTCACCCTGGGGGAGGCGCACCTGTCCCACCGCGGAGGCCACCTCCACGCGCGCAGCAGGTGGAAGAGCAGTAGGCACTTTCCCCGACTGTAAGCGCCGTCTCCTGCGCTGCTGGTGCCCCCTGAAATCCCATTCCTGCTGCTCCTGCACCCTGGTAAAGCGGTGTCGTGACAACCGCTATTCAGGAAGTCCTCCCTCAGGAGGAATGAAGTCATCTGGAGAGGTATTACCCCTCTCTCCATGTTACAGAACAAGACACTGATGCCCAGAGAGATCGTGGCGATGGTTTGAAGCTGCCAGATTTCTCCAAGCTTCTGTCCCTGCCACAAAGGTGGTTTCTCCAACAGGTGCAGATGACACAGGGCACTGTTTTTATCCCCCCCCCCCCCCCCGCCCCCAGTCCATAGTTCTTCTTCACTTAGCTGGGCAGGAGCTTCCAACCAGCCCGCAAGTTCCCTCCCAGACACAGGCCACCGCACACCCCTGCCTCTGGTGTGCTCTGCCCCTGGATTTGGCCATGCAATGCACACACATTGAGTGCTTCCTAGAACCCCAGAGTGCAGACAGTCCAAGCCTGCAGACCCCAGGGTGGAGAAGGAGGGGTTCCCAACTAAGGGATCTCTCTCAGCGCCTTCACTTCCTTCCCCCTCCGTGGCCCTCCCCCATGTCCCCAAGCCATCCATTGATAGTGAAAGAGAGGAAACATCTGCTCTGGGTTCAGCTCCTCTGCCCTCGGGTCAGGGCGACTTATAGGAAGAGATGGTTGGAGGGATTGCAACCTTGAAATAAACCAACGGTTCAGTTGCAGTGCACCCCCACCCTGCATCTTTTCCCCCCACTGTCACTCTCCCAGCGACAACCACCCCCCACCGACCCCTACCCCTGCCAGCACCCAGCAGACAGCTGCTGCCACCACTCCCAGAAACCAGAGAGCCCATGACCAGAGTAGGGGCTCCAGGGCGTCTCTGCCAGGACAATGAAGATACGGATGGATGTTCCCAGAGCCAAGGTGGGACATCACCAGACACTCTTCCAAAGCTCCCTAAATGTGATCTTCCTCCAAAAGTCTTTTTTGTTCCCTTCTCTCTCTCTAATCACACTGAACGATCTTCTGTGGATCATTCACTCTGTACCAGGCACTTACACAAATTAGTTTATTTAATCATCGTAATGGCCCTTCTCACAGATGACGGGACGAAAGCATAGGAAGGTGCGGTCACTTTTTCCAATGTCACACAGCTGTGAAGTGGCCGAGTTCAGAGCCAAACCCTATCAGACTCAAAGCTTATGTTTTCAGCCTCTACGCCAACCTGTCTCATGAGTGCCCCCAAGTCCTTTTCTCCCCCGCACCAGACCCACCAGTATTCAGGCACCAACCACCATCTTATAGCAACTGGTATTATGCTGCCGTCCTCTGCCGACCTGTCAGGAATTCTTCACTTGCTCGTTTCATTCATGTTTTAAGTGAGGAGTCAAAATCTACCATGTGGTCAGCATGTGCTCCGTATTGAGGAAGAACAAAACACTTTACACACCATTCCTAACTTCTACGAGGTATGCGGCTGTTAGGGAGCAATGATAAATGGGGCGGCACAGAGAGTAAATGTTCCCAGACCTTCGGGGAGGGGGGCCTACCTGGTTAGCTCAGGCCTATTCTCTCCCTCCTATCTCCTGATTCTCTTTGTGGCTTTGAAAACTAAATACATGGTGAGCACCCAGGGTGAGTGGTTCAAAGACAGGTGAGGTCCCAGGGCTGATGGTGAGGTATGGCCAGGGCGCCGTGCTGAATGTCAGCAGGCCCCCAGGATCACGGCCAGTGACTATCTAGAGCCGAAAGGAGGACAGAGGCAAATGTCTGGTGCCAGTTAAAGAGGCCGTAAATCCAAGAGACACTGGGGAAGGCAGGCCGAGTGCCACAGAAGTTGCGGTTTATAAGCAAAGAAGAGATTACAAGGGGATGTTGGGCCTTGTTGGGGGAGGGTGCCTGAGTGACTGGTGAGGGACAAGCCTTGATCCAGCAGGGCATGGAGAGGCCACAACTCACACCGTGGGTCATGAGGTGGTATTTGGAAAGGCAGAGGGAGGAGGGTGGTCTTCGTGGCTGTCTTGTAGCTGCAGCATTCCTGACAGCTGGTGTGCTCTTTCTGGGCATGATAGAAAGCAGTGCCGAAGAGCTTTGGGGTTGGGCAGACCTGGGTTTGAAGCCCAGCTTCACCCGTACTAGCAGTCTAAGCCCATGCAATTTGTTTTAACCCTCCAAACTGTGGTTCTGTTATCTAAAAAGTGGGTATAATAATACCCACTGCACAATGTTGTGGTAAGAAGTCAATGGAGCATGTGTGAGAAGAATTTCACACAGTGCTTGACAGATGTGAACATCCTCCAGATTGCCAACTATTATGTCCTCCTGTCTTGGTGTCTGGGTGATCGTGCCAATTCATTCACTGGTTGGGAAGTAAGAAAATGTGCTGTGCGCAGCCCGGGTGGCTCAGCGGTTTAGCGCTGCCTTCAGCCCGGGGCATGACCCTGGAGACCTGGGATGGAGTCCCACGTCAGGCTCCTTGTGCCTGCTTTTCCCTCTGCCTGTGTCTCTGCCTCTCTCTCTGTGTGTCTCATGAATAAATAAATAAAATCTTTTAAAAAAGAAAATGTGCTGAGTTTTTGTAGATTATCCCTCTATCCTTAAGACAGTGCCTGGGAAAATCCTCCCATCTTCAGCAATGTCACTGGGACGGTGAGGTGGTCTCCACTCCAACAGAAAGGTCTCAAGCAGCACAATCGATAACCAGCATTGTGCTAGAAACCTGCATAATGCTACACACACACACACACACACACACACACAGCCTCAATAAATAACTTATGTGGTGAATGAATGAATCCCTTACATATGTGGAAAGAGAACATCTTTCAAGAGCATACTAAGTGGATGGTACATACAGTGAACACTGACATGCAGCCTTTTCCCACCTACTCTGCCCCCCAGGAATTTGGAAATTAGAAAAAAACTCTCAGAGAGGAAAACTGAAATGGACCTACAGTGCATCCAAGCAGAGCTTGTGATTACCTTGAAGAGAGAATGATTCTCTAGGCATCCAGCCTTCACTGGAACTTACTTGGAGGGCTACCTACAGAAAAGAAGGTCAGTCATGAGGGGGAGATGGGTCAGCAATAGAAGCAATAGGCAAAGGGGGCCCTAGAGAAAGTCCAGAGCGTGGGCCTGGAAAGTATCCTGGTCCTAGAGGCAGCTGTGTCTTTCTTGTAGACATGGGCACATCCAATTATCATCACCTGATATCCTTAAACATTTTAACTTTACAACTAACTTCTGTGTTTTTATTTTGTGCTCACCAAGCAGCCATATGACCATACCCTGACTTCCAGAGTACTTTATCCTCGAGAAGAAGATGGATGGTAGCCCGTCAGCAGTTCCATTTAAATGTCCACAGCTGTCCCAGTCAGGCTGAACCAGGCCCATCCACCCTGGGACCCTGCAAGATTCAGTGTTTGAGCAGGAGGCTGGAGAGCCAGATGCCCACCAACATCACATCACCACTAGCTTGTCTTCTGGGAAAAACCCGCTATCCCTGCCCCTTCCTACTGAGCTATTTCAAAATACATCAGAATACATCAAAACCCCACAAGTTAGGCAGGTAATTTTATGTCCATGTTTATAAGAGAGGAAATAGAGACTCCAAAGAATTTGTTAACTTGCCCAAGGGCCCTCAACTTAGTAATGCCGTCTGGATTCCAAATTTGTTCTGACTTTTAAGTTCATGTTCCTTCCATCCCTCCATGCTATCCCTGCCTTTGAGGACTTTCTTCTCCAGCATGTCTTTAGGAAGAAATTGTGGGGGACCTGGCTGGCTTCAGTCATTAGAGCATGCGACTCTTGATGTGAGGGTCATGAGTTCAAGCCCTGTGTTGGGTGTAGAGCTTACTTTAAATAATTCTTTAAAAATAATTTTTAAAACATAAGAGATAGTGTATCCTGAGCAAGAGATCAGACAGTCATCTGCCTGAGGCTCCCTCTGTGATGGGTTGCCTTCTTCCCTTCCAAGAGCAGGATGGGGAAGGAACTAGATAGATATCCAGCTCCTTCTGCAACTGCTCAGCAAGGACGCACAGAGGCGATGTGCAATGGCAGCCCCTTCCTTTTTGCCACCAGTTCACCCCTCAGTCACTCCCAATTCCCCTGAGCCCCTTCCAGGTGGATGAATGACTCCACCACAGAGATGACAAGATTAGTATTTTATCCCTTCCTCCCAAATAATATACTCCTGTTTTAACAATCCACTTCTATTCTATCTCATCTTAAGACACAGAACTCTTGTCAACCTTCGAAGTCACCTACATGTCTCTCCCAAATCCTTCTGCTCTCAAAAGTAACTTGCTTTTAAAAATAGCTTTCCCATTCGCAAATGGATGAGTCCCTAAGTAATATATTGTTTCTTTCTTTAAAAATCAGGATAAAGGTGCCTGGATGGCTCAGTCAATTAAGCATCTGCCTTTGAGGACAGAGGTCATGATCTCAGGGTCCTTGCTCAGCAAGGAGTCTGCTTCTCCCTCTCCCTCTGACCTTCCTCCAGCTCATTCTCTCTTTCTCTAGCTCTTTCTCAAATAAATAAATAAAATCTGAAAAAAGTTAGGATAGATGAGGTAAATTTTGCAAGCAGTAAATTCACCCTCTTTAGGTTTAGCATTCTATGAATTTTGATAAACCTCATTGTGTATCCATTACCACAAACCAAATGTAGACCACTTTTATCACCCCAAAAGTTCCTTAGGTCTCTTTATGGACAGTTCCCTAGCCATCACCTAGGTCTTGGCAACTGTTGATTTGTTTTCTAGTTCCATAATTTTGTCTTTCCTGGAATGTCATATAAAATGGAATCATGCAGGATATAAACTTTGACTCTGGCTTTTCTTACTTGGCATAATGCTTTTGAACATTATACCTATTGATACCTCAGTCCATTTTATTGCTAAGTAATATTCCAATGTATGACAACTTGCTTATCTACCCATCATTGATCATTTAGGCTAGTTCTAATTTCTGACAATTATGAGTAAAGCTACTATAACATTTGAGCCCAAGTTTTTATGTGAACATAACATTTTATGTCTCTTGGGTAAATGCCCAAGGATGGGATTGCTGGATCGGATGGCAAATACAAGTTTTAATTTTGTAAGAAATGACCAAGCCATTTCCTAAACTTGCTGTACCCATCTTGCATTCCCACCAACAATATGTAAGAGTTACAGTTGCTGCCACTTCTTAATTATAAGTTTTCGTTTTATTTTTTTAAAGATTTTATTCATTTATTTGAAAGAGAAAGAGAGCACGAGCAAGGTAGAAGCAGAGGGAGAGAGAGAAGCAGACTCCCCACTATGGAGGGAGCCTGACACGGGACTCAATCAAGCCAAAGGCAGACACTTAGCCAGCTGAGCCACCCAGACATCCATGATTTTTCATTTTAAATTTTCGTTTGAATTTGTATATTCCTAATGATTAATGATCTTGAACATTTTTTTCATGTGCTTTTATGCAACTTGTGTCTCATCCTTGGGAAAGTATTTGTTAGAACCTTCTGTGTCTACTCTTTAATTGGGTTGTTTGGTTTTTTAAATTATTGTATATGAGCATTTTTTCTATATTCTGGATACCAACACTTTATCAAATTATATATGGCAAATATGTTCATTCAGTCTGTGGCTTGTATTTTTATTATCCTCACAGTATCTTTCAAAAACAGAAGTTTTTATTTTTGATGAAGTCCATTTTGCCAATTTTTTTTCTTTTATGGTGAATGCTCTTTGCATCCTCTTTCATAACCTACAGTCACAAAAATTTTCTCCTGTTATAGAGGGTTTAAGTTTAGGCATATGATCCATTTCAAGGTAGGTTTTATTTATAGTATAGGGTATGAATCAAGGTTTATTCTCTTGTTCATATAGATGCCAAAATGTACCAACACCACTTACTGAAAAGTCTATCCTTTCTCATTGAATTTTCTTGGAACTTCTGTAAAAAATTAATTAATCACATATGTGTGGGTCTATTTCTTGACTCCGATTTCTTCCATGGATCTAGACTCCATTCTCTCCTAGACACAAACTATAGTGTCCTGATTGTTGTAACTTTACAGCAACCCTTGAAATTAGGATAGTGTTCATTTTTTGATATTTCTATAAATGGAGTCAGACTGTATGTATTCTTCATTTATTTTTTTACCACAATAATTTGAGATCCATCCATATTGGTGTGTATACTACTAATCCCTTTATTTTTAGTAGTGTATAGTATTCCCTTATATGTATATACCAGTTTTTATCATTCTATTCTTGAGTGACATATCGATCATTTATACGTTTCAGCTACCCCAAACTTTGTTTCCATGAACATTCTTGTACATGTCTAATAATTTATGTGTATAAGAATTTCTCCAGGGTTTGAACTTATGTGTGATATTGCTGGGTTCCTGAGCATATGAATTTTCATCTTTGCTAGATAAGACTAAGCTGTTATCCAGAGTGATTGGGCTGGGGCACCTGGATGGCTCAGCCGGCTAAGTGTCTGACTCTTGATTTCGGCTCAGGTCATGATCTTGCAGTTGTGGGATTGAGCTCCATGTCTGGCTCTGCACTAAGCAAAGAGTCTGCTAGAGATTCTCTCTCTCTCCCTCTGTCCGTCCTTCCTTTCTAAAATAAATAAATAAATCTTTAAAAAACAACAACAACAAAATGATTGGAGCACTTTTTACCCTTAACAGCAGTGCATGAGAGTTTTCATTGGCCTACATCTACAGTACATAGTTTTGTCAAACTTTTTAAACTAAAATTGTACTCCACTATTAGTGAGGATATTAGTGAGGCTAAATGTTCTTTCTCATACTTTTTGAACACTCAGCTTTCCTTTTCTATAAAATGTCTGTGTCTTTGCTCATTTTTCTTTTTTTTTTTTATAGCGAGTACTTTATTTTTTTTTTATTTTTTATTGGTGTTCAATTTATTTGCTCATTTTTCTAAGTTGTGTTTTTCTTAATAATTTGATGAATTCTTTATATATTCTGAATGCTAATCCCTTTTTGTTGTATAGGTATCATTTCTTACAGTGTATACTTTTCAGTTTTTTTTTTTTAAGATTTTATTTATTTATTTGAGAGAGAAAATGAGAGAGCACAAGCAGGGGGAGCAGCAGAGGCAGAAGCAGGCTCCCTGCTGAGCAGGGATCCTGTTGTGGGGCTTGATCCCCAGACCCTGAGATCATGACCTGAGCTTTAGAAGCTTAACCAATGAGCCACCCAGGCATCTGCCCCCTGCCCCTCATCCCCCCGCCCCGTGCTTTTTGTTTTTTAATGGTGATTTTGATGATCAGAAGTTCTTCATCTTAACATGGTCAAAACTATCAGCCTATACTTTTTTTTTTGACATTTTGCTTATTTTATTTTGTTTATAAAGTATTTCCATATCTTAAATTCATAAATACACTTGCCAGCATTTTCTTGTAAAAGATTCAACATTTTGATTTTCATATTATGATTTTAAATTCTCCTGAAATGTATGTGCATATATGGTGTAAAGTACAGAAATAATTTCATATGGATAACCAATTATCCCAGCACCATTTATTGGATAATTATTACTTTCACACTGACTTTCAGTGGCGATTCTGACATATCAGGCTTCCACATATGTATGAATTGGTTTGTGGGCTTTGTCCTATTCCTTTTTTTATAAATATTATGTTTATTTATTCATGAGAGACACACAGAGAGAAGAGGCAGAGACACAGGCAGAGGGAGAAGCAGGCTCCATGCAAGGAGCCCGACACGGGACTCGATTCCGGGTCTTCAGGATCACACCCTGGGCTGAAGGTGGCACTAAACCGCTGAGCCACTCAGGCTGCCCAGCTTTGTCCTATTCCATTGCCCTATTTGTCTGTCCCTTTATTAGTACCAACTAGTACCATCCTTTCTTATAAGTCTTGATATCTAAGAGGATAAGTTCCTCACTTTCACTTCTTCAGGAGTTTCCCAGCTATTGTTAGTTTCTTGTGCTTCAAATAAGTTTTAGAATAAGGTGGCCACATCCCACAAGAAAGAAAAAATCCCTACCTATTAGGATTTTTATTGCAATTTCATTGAATCTAAAAATAAAGCAAAACAAGGAGAATCTATACTGGTACACTATTACATCTTCCTATCCAGAGCCATGGTTTGTCTCTTCATTTTACCTAGGTATTCTAAATGAAATTTGATAACTTCTCATATTTTTCCTCATAAAAGTCTTGCATATATGTTAAATATTTTCCTGAGTATCTTGTTTTTTCTTGCCCTGTATTATCTTTTTAAAATTAAATTTCCTGGGTTTTGATGGTGCATAAACATCAACTCTTGTATAGTGATCTTTTAACTGGCAAATATGGTAAACCTTCCTAGTCATCCTAGTAATATGTCTGAAGGACAGTTTAGGTTTCCTATGTAAACAGTCCTATAACCTGCAAGTATGATAGTTTTTGTTTCTTTCTTTTCCATTCTTTATAACTTTCATTTCTCTTTCTTTCATATTGGACTGGCTAGGAATCATAACCACATTGAATAAAAGTAATGAAAAGATAGCCTTAGCTTTTTGCTGAACCCAAATGAAATTTTTAAATATTTTATTATCATGTGATTACTTTAACTGTGTGTGAGTGTGCACACAAGCTCACACATCCTTAAGTGTGCTAAAAAAAAAAACACCTTATCAGGTTAAGGAAGTCACCTTTGATTCCTAGTTAGGCAAGGACTAGGACTTTTATGAAAAGGCAAATATTGGGATGCCTGGGTGGCTCAGTGGTTAAGCATCTGCCTTCGGCTCAGGGTGTGATCCCTGGGTCCTGGGATCGAGTCCCACACGGGACTCCCTGCATGGAGCCTGCTTTTCCCTCTGCCTGTGTCTCTGCCTCTCTCTCTCTCTCTCTCTCTCTCTCTGTGTCTTTCATGAATAAATAAATAAAATCTTTTTTAAAAAAGAACAAAAAATAAAAAATAAAACTAAAGTTGTAAATGCAAAAAAAAAAAGCAAATATTGAATGTTACCACTTTCTGTCTCTATTGAGGTGTTCATATGGTTTTTCTTCTTTTAATGAACTGTTGAGTAGCAAACTAAACTTAGGGATTTTCTAAGTCTAGAGAACTAAATTAAATTTGCATTTCTGAAATGAACCCATTTTGACCATAACTTATTATCTGTTTTCTATATGCCTTAGGTCAATATGCTAATGCTGCTGTGTTTATGAGTTTTACATCTATGTTCACAGTAATATGGTCCTGAAACTTTTTTTCTCTGACAACTATGTCTCATTTGGTATCAAGATTATATTGGCCTCACTGAATGTCTTAAGAAGTTAACCTTTCCTTTTCTTTTATTCTATAGAAGGGTTAAGATAATATTGGAATTATATTTTTCTCTGTTGTTTGGCATGCTCATAAGAAATCATCTGGGATTTATATTTTATTTTTATATTTTATTTTGTAAATTTGGGATTTACATTTATTTTCTTTTTTTTTAAAGATTTTATTTATTTATTCATGAGAGAGAGAGAGAGGCAGAGACACAGGCAGAGGGAGAAGCAGGCTCCATTAAGGGAGCCCAACCTGGGACTCAATCCCTGGTCCCCAGGATCACCTGTGCTGATCACCTGTGTCCCCTGTGCTGAAGGCGGCGCTAAACCGCTGAGCCACCTGGGCTGCCCAGATTGATATTTTCTATGTAAAGATATTATTAACTACTCATTACCCAGATTTAATGATTTTCCATTTTCTCTTGAGTCCATTTTGGCAATTAATATTTTGCTGGTAATTTGTCCTTTTCATTTAAGTTTTCAAATTTGTTGCCAATAAATGACTCATTATAGTTTCTCATGTTTTCATTCTTGCTGTATCAGTAGTATATTAGTTTCCAAGGGCTGATATAACAAAATACCAGAAACTGGGAGGCTTAAAACAACAGAAATTTATTATTTCAAGTTCTGAAGGCTAAAAATCTGAAAACAAGGAGTCATCAGAATTTATTTCTTCTGAGGGCTCTGAAAGAGGATCTGTTTTGTGCCTCTCTTCTAGTTTCTGATGATGGTTGGCTATTTGGAGCATTCCTTGGCTTGTAGACCCATCATTCCAATCTCTGCCTTCATCTTTACATGGTGCTCTCCCTGTGTCTATGTCTGTGTCTCTTCCCTTCTTGTAAGGACACCAGTCATAGTGGATTAGAGCCCACTCTAATGACTGCATCTTAATTGAATTACAGCTGTAATTTCCATCATGATTTATTTTTTAACTGTAGAATTCTTTAGAAGTGTGTCTTTAAATTTCCAAGCATAGAATAATTTTTTTCTTTGTTTTGATTATCACTTATTTGTAGTCATGCATGCAATCTATAAGATTCACTGAAACTTCTTGAGACTTGCTTTATGCCATAGAATGAAAACAATTTTCTTAAATGTTCCAAGTATACTTGAAAAAAAATGCTATTTCTTTTTTTTTTTTAAGATTTTATTTATTTATTCATGAGAGACACAGAGAGAGAGGCAGAGACAGACAGAGGCAGAGGGAGAAGCAGGCTCCATGAGGGGAGCCCAATGCAGCAATGGGGGTCTCAATCCTGGGATCGCAGGATCACACCCTGAGCCAAAGGCAGATGCTTAACCACTGAGCCATCCAGGCTTCCCTGTCTATTTCTTAGGTATAGTAGAATTCTGTATACATCCATTAGATCAAGACTATTAATTGTATTATCCAAGTCTTTTTTTTTTTTTTTTACTTTCTTGTTTCTTGATGTTTCAAATATTGAGAGGGAATTTTAAAAATTCCACCTCTGATGTAGATTTGTCAATTTCTCTGTGGTTCTTATAATTTTGTTTTATATATTTTGAAGCTATGTTACTAGTTACAAACAAGTTTAACCTTTAAATATCTTTCTTGTAAATTGAAATTTTTTTAAAAAGATTTATTTGTTTGAGGGAGAGAGAGACAAGGATAGAGCACAAGCTGGGGGAGGAGCAAAGAGAGAGGGATAAGCAGACTTCCCACAGAGCACAAAGCCCAACTCTGGGCTTGATCCCAAGACCCTGAGATCAGGAACTGAGCAGAAATCAAGAGTCAGACCTTTAACTGACTGAGCCACCTCGGTGCTCCATAAATTGAACTTGTTATCATTATGTAATGTCTCTTTTTATAACTAATAAAGTTTTTTGCCTTATAGTAAATTTTGTCTGATATTAATATAAATATACAGTTTCTTCTTTTATCATTCTTTGTCAATTATATCTTTTCCCATGCTTTTGTTTTCACCCTTTAAGTGCCTTCATGTTTCAATTATATCCCTTGAGAAAGGCATAAATCAGATATTTAAATCCAGTCTAACCTTAGTTGCCTCTTCACAGCAGAGTGTAGTCTAATAATCATTCCGTTTCTTTACATGGGAGAATTTAGCTCATCCCTATTTATAGTGATGACTGATATAGTTGGATTTATTTCTACCATATTGTTCTTTGTTTCCTCCTCTCTTTTTTGCTTTTTGTTCTAATAAATCTTTCTATTTTTTAAAAGATTTTATTTATTTATTTGAAGGAAAGAGAGAACATGAGCAGGGGACTGGGGACAGAGGGAGAGGGAGAAGCAGATGCCCCGCTGAGTGAGAAACCTGATGCTGGGCTCAATCCCAGGATCCTGAGATCACGATCTGAGTTAAAGTCAGATGCTCAACTGACTAAGCCACACAGGTACCCTCTTTTTGCTTTTTCTAATTAAAATATTTTTACTCAATTTTTCCTTCTACTAGTTTGAAAGTTACATTCTTTTTTCTATTAAGTAGTTATTTAACTTTAATTCAGAAATTAATATTTGTACTTATCTCCTGATCAATATACAGACCTTCACATGTTTTAACTCTAGTTGTTATGCCTCAGTGCTACTTCTATGACTTTTTGGCTTTTAGTTCTATCTGTTCTTTAAACCCCACAAATTGTTCATTATTATTGCTGCTTTGTTCAATGTTTGGTTTTTATCCATATGTTCATCCTTTTGTTCAGTCTCTATTCCTTTTTGCATCTTAATTCTTCCTTCTGAAATCAAGCTAAATATATCCCAGTCTAAAAGTTCCTAGTCTAAAGGATTCTTTAGTGAGCATCTATGTATAGTAAACTTAAGTAGTTTTTGTTTGTTAAAACAATCTTTATTTTATCAACTTTTAAAGATTTTATTTATTTAGTTAGTTAGTTATTTTAGAGAGAAAGAGCACGTAGAAATGGGGGAGAAGCAGAGAGAGAGGGAGAGAAAGAATCCCAAGCAGACTCTTCACTGAGCACAGAGCCCAATGTGGGATTGGATTGGATTGGATTGGATTGGATTGGATTGGATTGGATTCCACAACCCTGACATACTGATCTGAACCAAAATCAAAAGTCGGGCACTCAACCAACTGAGCCATCCCTTTCTGAAAGATTGTTTTTTAATATATAGATATAGAGATAGATAGATAGATAGATAGATAGATAGATAGATAGATAAATAGATAGATACTTTCTCTTGGCACATAGAAGCTTTCTTGGTTTCGGCTAAAAGTCATCCTCCAAAAAAAAAAAGTCATCCTCTAGCTATTAATATGTTTTCCTTCTAGCTATTAACATCTTCTCTTTGTCTTTGATATTTTGTAGTTTTACTATGGATATATCAGGATTTATCCTGCTTGAGATTTATGAAACTTCTTGATTCTGGACAGCCATGTCATTCACTTTGTCATGTCTGCTAAGTTGTACTTTTAAAAAAGTATTGTTTTTTTTTACTGGATGCCTGGGTGGCTCAGTCAGTTAAGCATCCAACTCTTGATCTCAGCTCGAGTCTTGATCTCAAGGTCATGAGTTCAAGCCCCACATTGGTCTCCATGCTGGACATGGAGCCTATATAAATAAATAAATAAATAAATAAATAAATAAATAAATAAAGTCTTAAAAAAAATTTAAAGTATTGCTAAACTATTGTGTCCAAAATTAGTTGGCAAAAGTATGATGAGAAGCATTTTGCATTTTGTGTCAGAGTACCTCACTACAAAATATTTCTTTCTTACAAAGAAAAAGTCAATAATTTTATAGAGATGACTCTTCGGAATACACCACCTTAACCACATAATAGAAGTCAACATTACTGCTAATGAAACATATTGATATCATGGCTTCCTAATATGATATACTAAGAAAGGCATGATATCATTGCTGTGATCTTCTTCCTTCCCAAAATGCATTAATCATTTGGAAACATCAGTCAAATCCAAATTGAGGGTCTTTCTACAAAAAATTAGCCAATACTCTTCAAAGTGTCAGGGTCATGAAAGACAATCTGAGGAATCAACCTGGATTAAGGGATAATAGAAGAGCCATGACAACTAACTGCATTGTGTCAGTCAAGATTGGATTCTCATCCAGAGCAGGAACATTGGTAGCACAACTGATGAAATTTAAATAAGATCTATAGATTAATTAATAGTATTAATTAATAGTATAGTTGTATATGGTGTTAATTTCCTAGCTTTGATCACTGTGCTTTGGTTATGTAAGTTAACACATGAAGAAGCTGAGTGAAGGATAAATGTAAATTCATTGTATTATTTTTCAAGTCTGAAGTTATTTGTCAAGAACTATAAAGGATCTAATATTTTACTCTGCTTGTAAGCTAACAACCTAAACTACTACAGTTTCATTGATACTGGAAAAAGACATGATACTCCTGGGTCAGAGAAAAAGGACTTCATTACATATGGTGGTACCTAAGCAACATGAGCTTCATGATCACACTCTCTCCCCCTCCCCTCCAGGTCCCACAGAGGTGACATAGGTGGGTCAAGATAAATGCTATGTGAGCAGTGAGTTTGTATCACACGGCTCAAGAAATTGCAATCTCTTATAAGAGGCTGTAAGCAACCCTTCTCAAACTTTGTCCTTGACAAAGATATTATCATTATCTTATTGTAGAACAAATAAACTCTATTCTCCAAAGAGAGACATTCTCTCTATTATCCAAGGCTGTTCCTATACAAACATTCTTAAAAAGACAGTCAAGAACAAAAGGCTGTCCATGCCTCTCTTTACAAAATGTGCAGAAATATGATAGACCCATGGAAAATTCTCTCCTAACAATTTCAAAATGAAAAGTTAAAAAAAAAAAAAGATCTAAAGCCTTCAACAAAATTGAAGGCTTAGAAGAGGTTTTTTTACCCCTCTGTTAAAAATGAGAAATTGAATCACAGAAAAGTGAAGGTGCCTGCTTACATCATACTCTCAGTAAGAAGAATCAGACCTAAAACACCCAAACCACCTACATCTCCAGCGCCATCCTTAGACTCTTTACCCAAAAAGGCCCATGACCAAATTTTCTGTGCTTCCATATCATGCAGGTTTTGATCCAAATAAGATGTCTCTTTCCCTGGTGCATCTTTCCCAGTTCTTAAGGATATATTCCCTCTGTAATGCATTAATTTGTCTTCCAATTATATGGCAATCCATTTCCTAATAATCAAACAAAAATAAAAATTTTAAAAGGCCATCTTACAAGTATAACTGTACCTGTGTGGATTTTAGGGTGTTGTGTTTAAAACAGAGTCCATCAAAAAAAATCCAGATCAATACTGCCATGGTACCCAACATATCCAACGTAACTCTCTCCTGCTGTATGTCTTGTTATTTATCTTATAGAAACGCTCTTCCAAGTGATATGCCTTCCTGGACTTGAAATCCTTAAAACTGTCACATCTGAAAAAACTCTGAAAACTTTTGTCAAAGGAGAAACTTCAAATCATGAAGGAAAAGAAGGGACAGGAAGTAAAATGAGCTGCAGTCGACCATCCTCATTCTCAAAAGGCCAAGCAAAGGGTCAAGGGCTGAGGTCACTGCATCTAAAAATGGGAGTTACACCCAGGCCTGCCATGGATAAATATTCAACTTCCTTCCGTAGTAAAACCATTGAAAAAGGAATCTTAGAGCTAGAAAATTAACCTCAAGTGTAGGTGACCCAGACACTGTCCCTGAGCAGGGAATATCTAGGGAGACCATGGTCCAGGGCAGTGCTTCTTAAATGATGTGAGTTTCACGATCCTGGGGGTAAGTAGGACACAGATTTCTGGGCACTGTTCCCACAGTTGTTGGTTCAGCAGGTCTGGGGTGGGACCTGAGAATTCACGTTTTTAAGATCCTAAGAATGCTGCTGCTGATGGTCAGAGGACCAATCATGTTCATGGCATGAGTCCAGGTAGTAGCTTAGATTAGGGCATGAACATTCTCATCTCCATAGTCCCAGATCCCCCCATGTGGCAGGTGCTTATTGAATGGTGACTGCTTGAGTAGGAGGCTGCTTATTTTACTCTCTTAACCTGTTTCCTCCTCAGGGTAAGAGTCCACCACTTAAAGAAGTATTAAGGGAAGACTCCAGGTGCTCTGACCAAGAAATGTGCCCAGAGGGCTGTTGCCCTGTTTCCAGGCTGCCAGGTGGTTGTCTCACTGCCTTTGCGACCATCAACCCCCGAACAAAAGGAGAACTAAGTGAAGGAGAAGTGAAGAAGAAACAGGAGGGCAACTGGAAGTGGTGAGACATGGGCATTAGAAGCTTTAGAGAAAAAAAAAAAAGAGAACCAAGCCTGGAAGTGGAGCACAGGTCAGAGCCACAGAGCCCAGGCCTCTGCTGGACAAGAGGGTCAAGCCTAAGAAGGAAGGAGGGTAGGAGAGTTAGGACCCAGATTTCAAGACCAGGAGGGAGATCCGAGGCTGGCCAGCTCTACGCCTGACCTGCATGACCCAGCAGAACCTAGTCTGCCTCTCCTTGTCCACCCGACAGCTGGCAGCAACCTTGTCATCGGGCCCTTCCCGGCTCACAGCTGCCCCCTTTACACCTCTTGGGACACCAGCTGCTGCCTTTTCCCTTCCTGAATCAAGCTGCTTATACTTCCCACCATCCTGCCACTTGTCCAGTCCCATAGGGAGGCCATCAGGGGGTGGGACATGCACACAGGCGCCTGTTCGCGTGCACACACACACATAGGGTGGCGGGTGGAAGATTGGGGGATGGGATGACAACTCTGTGGACTGCAGTTGATTTGCTGCTCCTTAGAGGACCCAAAAGTTTTCCTTAAAGAAAAAAAAAAATGCAGAAAGGCCCCAACTCCTGATTGGCTAGCTGCTGGACTCTGGAATGCCTCCCTTACCGTATTTGCTCACATAGAAGATACTGCTGCAGAAGAAATGTGTCCTTTTTTGCCAAGCCCTAGTGAAGGTGAAAGGGCAGGAGCAGCACATGCACATTGATTTCACCCTTACGGTCTTGTCTTCCTTTCCAGTTTGTGACCGTTGCCCTAGCAATCCAGTTCCGCAGGAGGCCCACCCTGGCTGGAAAGGAAGGCTGAAGCATGCGGTTGACAAGAGGGAGCACAGGGACCTCTCTGATGATTTTCCTTTGAGGCTCATCATCTAAACACACACTACTGTTTTCCCCTGGGCTTCTCATAGGCAAGGATATACGGTATTTCATGTGAGGAATGTTCTATTCACCATCTCTAAACTTTTTGAATAGGGGAAGGGATTAGAATGATCTTATAGCTGATCAATTCTCCAGTGCCTGGAACGCTCCTCCCCCACAACCTCCTGCCCCCGCTCCCCGCCCCCCCCCCCCCAGCAGAAACCTTCCACTCCCACCTCCACCTCCTTCCCCCTGGTCAGCAGTACATTCTTCCATCCCAACCCAGGGCCAGGAGGGCTAAACAGGGGAGCGGAGGGGGGCAGGCAAGGAGAGGAAGTTTGTGCCTGAACGTGTGCTGCAGTTACATTCCAGAGGCAAACAGAAAATAAAATAGAAAGAATGAAAGTGAGGTCACCACTGTTTTGTATTATCCATGGCTCTGCAACTCTTCATTCATGCAGATAACCGCCAGGGGACAAGATTCCCCGCAAAGGTCAGAAATGGAGAGCCTCAGAGACTGTCCCGTCGCCGCCGCTCAGTTTTCAGTAGCCTGCTCAAAGGATTAGAGAGTTTCAGGGACCCGATGAAGGTCACACAGCCAATTCCTAACAGATCCAGGGTGAGCACTCAAGTCCCCTAAAATGTTGGTCAGGGCTCATTCCATACACTTGGTGCTTATTCACATGAATCCTGGAAGTATTTATTGACTGTGTCTTCCTTCAGACAGCCCCATGGGTGAGGTAGTGGTCAGAGTGGTAGACCGGGGACTTTTGATGGGTGGGCAGGGCCCCTTGAGGACTGAGACAGTCTCACAATGACCGTTCTGGTTGCACAAACCCAGGGCAATTGAGGGGAACTGAAATTCGATCTTTTTCTTGCCTTTTTTCCCCCCTCCAACAGGGCATGAGAGCCAGTGAAAACCCCAGCCAGACATACTAAGCCCTAAGCAGCCTCTGAATCACTGAGGACAGAGAAGGTGGCACTGAGCCCTGCCTGGGGATCTGGGGAGCTGCAGGGCAAGTCATCCTCTTTGCCTCCCTGCTGTCACGGTCACAGTAGCCAGTGCAAGCAAGGCTTTCCTGTCCCTCTGTGTGTCCACGCCTAGCCGAGTGTGCGTGTGCGTGTGCGTGTGTGCAGAGCTGGGAGCTCTGGCCTGTTTCTGTGTGTTCTTTTACACACAGCCGCTTCCTCTTCTGCCGCTCACTGCCACAACCCTCTGAGAGGTCAGCACGAGGTTTCCATTAGTGAAGCACATTTTTGTGCTATGGATATTGAAGCAGGGGGGAAAGAAAGCAGACTGTTGTCCATGATGGATGGCTTTTCTAGAGGACTTCCCAGGGTGGTCCTTAAGGGGGCCGCGATGGAGCCACGAGGGACCCACCGCTTCACAACATTCCCTTGTTTCAGTTAGACATCTGTGCCGGGGTCTGTCTGCCCTGCTGCCAGCCTCTCCCACCTCCGTTCCTCCCCCTGCTTTCCCCTCCCCTGCCCCCCTCAACACCCCCACTTCCGGTTCACCTGAGCACAAAAAGTACTTCTGTCGAATTCCTCTTTTACAGTAAAAAATAAAGTATCCCGTGTGCTTGGCTTGATCATGGGTATGGCTGCTCCGAAGAGGAAACGATGGCTTGGGGACCAGAGCTCATGAAACAGCACTCATTTTTCCTGCATCTTAAATATATCTATTTCCCCATTCACAATGCTGAGGTTTTCTTAGCTTTGTAAGTGTGATTTTCCACAATCATCCCCTTATCAACCTACAGCCTGAATGAGATGAGGTAGACAAACCAGTAGCTCATCTCTGGATTCTCAGCATCCTGCACCGTGCCTCAAACACGGTTAACATGAGTGGGACAAATGTTTAATAAAAATAACTAAGAGTCTATGGAAATTTAATTTATAAATCACTTTCCCTCGGCTCAGGTAACACCATTTTTTCATAATAGAAGGAAGAGGCTCTGAGAGCTTAAGAGAAGGAGTGGGGAAGCAAATCCAGTCCTCCAACTTGAGGTCCCTGCTAGTCCATCTTGTCACCCTGTTAGGGGGAACCTAGAACCATTGTGGTCAGAAGGGCTTCTGCCCTCAGGGTGCTTTCAACCTAGCTGGGGCTCAGAACCTATAGAGGAAATAATACAGAACAATTCGGGGAAGTAGATGCTAATAATACAACACAGATGCTTTGGGGACAGATTACCCCTAAAGACAGGAATGAATGGAGGCCCATTATCCCAATTCAATGAGGAGAAAATGGAAGGACCATAAAGAATTGGAGGAGTTCATCCAAGGTCACATCACTGAGAACAAAGACAAGTTCATCAAATCTTTAATCTAGCTGAAGGGTTTTCAAAGAGCTTTTGGGGACAGGTGGAATGAATGGTTGACCGGAAGCTCAGACCTCCCAGGAGATCAGTGTCCCCACCCATAGCTTTTTTTGTACTTCATCATAGGAAAGTTCTGTCCAACACCATAGCAGAAGAACTCAAAGTAAGTCACAAGATATACTGCAGCCTCAAAAAGCTCATACTGTCCAAGTCTTGGAATTTACATACTAAAAGCTCTGAGAAGTCTTCCAGTCAAAACCAAAAACAAACTAACAAAAAACTCAAAATAAGAAGAAAACAAAACCTCTAAAACGATGGGGAGGGAAAACCTTTTTTTAACTTAATGTGATTTGAAGTTCCCTGTCTGACCTGCAGAGCCAATGGCTTCTCTCCTCTCTGCTCCTGCCCTTTCACAGGACAAACAAGACTACTTCTCTTCCAGGGACCTGCTAGCATATGAGAAGGAACCCTTGGTCTGGCTGGTTTCAGGAGCCACCCCACAAGCTGACTTTCCAACTCTCAGATCCTCTAGCTCACACCTAGAAATAATGCATATTTTCCTCTTTTTCTGGAGGACTCTCAGTATCCTGAGCCCATCCCTCATATGCATCCTTACCTGCCTACTGAGCACACTGCAGGTGTCCTTCAGAGTGCTGCCAGAGGCTGTGCCTCATTCATCCCTCTTATGTCCGGTGCCTAGCACAGAGCTTGGCACATAAAATGGATGTGTGTAAAAAGTGTGAGCGAGCTGAATGCATGGCACCTGCCCAATTTTCTAACACTTTTTCCTCTCTTATCCCTACCCTCTATCTCACCATACAGACTGCCCAGAGTCCCACAAAGCTAAGTTTGGGAGACACTGAGATTCTTCTGTGAGAGCCCAATGTACCTAAACCATAGTTCGCTGTGCTCTTCCTCCCTAACCCTCCCTCTCCTGCCAACCCTTGAATGGTCTACAGCCCCAAGACGAAGCCTCCACCCTAAACCTCTCCCTCTCTTCCCCCTACATCCACTCCCTCCTCCCTCTCGCTTTTCTCTCCTCATTTTCATCCTCTTTGCCCCACACTCCTTCTCTCTCTCCCTCACTCTCTTACCCTCTCCCCCAAATCCCCCCAACCAGGCTTTCTTCCCATCTGTTGAGCTGTCAGTTTTGTTCTAGCCAAGCAGCTGGCTCCAAGGAACCTCTGTTCGGCTGGGCCCTGGGCCAACCCCTTCCTCCAGCTGCCCAATTCAGGATGATCTCAATAAGAAATGTATGTGTAGGCCTATTTGTGTTCAAGGGATGGCCTTCATTGGTCTTCTGGGTTAAAAACCACACTCAGAGAACATCCACATCTGGCCAATTTGGGCACATCTGACTGCAGCTTCAACCACCATGGCCACTAGTTGCCCAGAGAGAATGCAAGTCTGCAACGGTAAGTATTTTAGAGAGAGGGCATCCTGCTCCATGTCTCTGAAATAGCAATTGGTATCAGGAAGGACTCAGGCTTGACTTGAAAAATCCAGATGTGTGTTGGAGATGAAGTAGAGAAAACATAAGGAGGACCCGTGTCCTATACCCACACTCAAGCTCCTTCTACATATAGAGTGCAAGGGAGATCCAGGTAAAGGCAGAGCAGAGGGGTCTGCTGGGGTGGACAGTGAAATCTTCACTAAGGAGGAGGCTGAGAGGCCGGGGGTGGGGGCGGGGAGGGCATGACCTATTAAATACACAGGCAAAGGGGCCCTGCAGCCCTGGGCCCCAGGTAAAGGAGCAGGAAACCGGAATGTCTCCAGGTCCTGACATGTGGTTGTAATGAGCACAGTCCCCTTAGGCTCTCAGAGACCTCAGAGGTCATCTCCTCCGTCCTTCTGTTTCCGGGCAGGGCTGTATCTAAACTAGTCAAGATGTGCAGGCAGCTCTATTCTTAAAGGTCTCCAGAGAAGGAAAAATGAGCTCTTTTTCACCAAATATTAGACTCAGAATCTTGGTGTTGACTTTTTCCATCATCCAGAAAGGCCACAGTTTACAGAGGCTGTATCAGGAGCTGCTTTGTGATTATGCTGGATGTCTGGACTTCCGGGTCCTTGGTCGATAGTGCAGTGTGACTCCAAGTCTCCTAGGCAGAAAAGTTCTTGTGGCCCAGCATCACCCCTTCACCTGATCTTCAGGCTATGGGCTCATCTACATGATAATATAAAGTGGCTGGAAGGGTGCTAGGCACTAGTGAGCAGCACATAAGTGTTCATTGTTATTGTAATTGCTGCTGGAGTTGCAGCTTTTTGAGGAGATGGAAACCAGTTGTTTATCAATTTCCTTCCTTAAAATCCCTGCTGTCCATTCCACTGTCCTAAAGGCAGAGAGGGGACATGGGGGTCACAGCTGAAATTTCTTCCCTGACCTTCCTCCCCCTCCACCTCCACTCTACGTTCCCAGACAGGTTACCCCCCTCCACCTTCTGTGTGTTCCCACAACCACATGAGCTGACCCTTGAGAAGAGGCAATAGCAGGGGATAGAGTTCTGGCCAGGGGCTCCCGCTAGAGTAGCCATGTAATTTATTATCCAATGCAGGGTGCTTTTGAGAGTGAAAAGAGCTGCTGTTAATTATGTGGGACAACAGGCATCAAGCAGAATTTTCCCAAGTGCAGTGGGACATTGATCACCCTAGCTCTGGGTTTGATTCAAGGTTCTACAACATGCACCTTGGCTGGTCCAGAGCGATTTGATTATTTTCTTAGTACAACCTACTAAGGTCAAATATCTACCATCTAGCAAGGGAGATCTTGGTCTTTGGGGTACACGAGAGTGATTCAAGATGCTTGTCAAAAGTGATGATGCCCCACCCAACCCCCATGATTCTGACCCAGTGGCTCATGCGGGGGGCAGTGTCCTAGGAATCTGCATTCTTATAGGTCATCCCTGGCTCAAACACCAAGAAACATTGTCTTTGAGCCATACTAAAGACTATGAAAATAACATAAGTAAAGCACCTGGCATGGAGTGGGCCCCCATGAATGGCAGCTCTCATCACACTGTACCTCTTTGTTTCCTTCTTCTCTCTCCACCGTGTGAGCAAATTGAGGGTCAAGGTTGTATTTGATTCATCTTTGAAGACACAGTGCCAGCCTGGTGCACACTAGATGCTAAACGATGGTCTAGAGATCCTTTTATAGATGCCCACTTGTGGTGCAGGGAGGTAGAATGACTTGCCACTATCATCCAAATGTGGTAGTAGAATTGCTACTGAGGGCCTCAGCTGGACAATTTGCTAAGATGCAGAGTCCAGGGCACTGCCCTGCAGAAAACCTTGTTCCTACTGCTCACATTCCCCAGCCCACCCTCCAGCTCAAGTTGAACAACCTGGGCTGGGGTGGAGCACAGGTTGCTGAGAAATCTGGCTGAGAGATCGGACCGTTATATGGGTTTCATCCTGAAATGACTTTGATTGAAAACTGAAAGTAAAACTCAAACCACCCACTTCCCCCCAACAAGTGCTGAGTTCAGCTAAGCCTCTCCTGTCTTAGAGGCCTTGCTCCTGCCTCTCCCTTCCTGGCCCAAACTCTGAACCCTGCTGAATGCTGGGCCTCCACAACCCCCCTCCCAACTACCCTAAAGACTTTGTTCTTTCCCTTCCTCACCGCCCACACAGAAGTCAGAGACAGCGGTGGGGTGGAGGAGACATGCTCTTCATGTAGGGTGGGCACCTAGCCACCTTACCAACCCTGACTCCTTTTTATGCTCTGACTGCGTTTACTAAGTAAAAACCAATTCCTCTACATTAAAAAATGCATCAGACATACATAATGGCCGAGGCTTCCAAGCTGCATATTATGCTGTTTCCACACTTGAGCTGGCACCAGTCAAGTAAAAAACTGAAACATAACACTAAGAATACAAAAAATAAGTATACATGTATACAAAAGCAATATATATTCTCATAGGAAAAACTCAAACACTGCAGAAATAAGACATAGTTCCTATAACGCCATCCTCCAAAAACCATCTCCTTTCATAGTTCAGAGTTTTTTAATGCTGTATTGTGGTCTGTTAGTAGGAATGCTATTGAATGCAGTGAACTTGCCCCAGATTACCTGGCTTGGAGCTGGCAGGGCCATTCAGTGGTGTGGCAAGAGAGAGACACAGAGCAAACCACCGCTACTAGTGAGGGAGGCAGCAGGAGTCTAGCTCATTTGTGAGTGGTGGGAGTGCCCAGCCCATTCGATGCTTCTCTAGGAGACAGGAGTAGCCTCAGTAAATGCACAAACTCTCCAGTAGCTGGGCTTGATGGTGGGAATTAAATACTGAAGGCTGGAATGTAATTCAGGGATCACAGAGTCACACCTCTTGATATTACAGAGATGAAAACAAACCCGAAGGACTAGTGTGAGGTAGATCAGTGGCCTTCTAGCTGGGCTACAGGACTTCCCAAAAGCTATGAGCCTGGATGGCTTAAACAAATCAATTTCCTGACCTCCACTTCCACCAGCACATTCCCATCTGGCTCTGCCTGCAATGTCCTTCCACAAATACTCTTCTCCCCTTCACAGAAGCATCTGATGGCATCCCAGATACCAACATGCCCAGGCAGTAAAGAAGGCACCAAGCACAACCTTGGCATCAGGAGAAAACTTCTCACTCCAGGCTCTTGTCTTATGCATCGATTTAGAATCAAAGTTCCCTGTTAGAAATGGGGGAACTTTTGTCTGTCATGGGATACATTAAATTCAGATATATTATAGAGCAGGGGCAGGAATTACGACAATTTTTATTTAACAACCTTACCCTTTCTTTCTTCCTACAACAGTCGGAAAAAAAAAAAAAAAAGCCTTGCCCTGGAAAGAAGCCTGTAAAAGCAAAGCTGACAGGTACCAGTATGAACTATTAAAGTATTAAAGAGATTGTCACCTTACATCATCCAAGAGATAAATTCTTGTTAGAAGTGCACGCCTCTTCTAACTATCTGTCTTAAGATCAGAATTCAGGAAAGAGAAGATTGTACCGGGGACGTGTACAAACACCTGCCTGCCTGACTGGTTCATGCTGTCATTTCTCATGGCTGTAGCTCCTAGCGCACTGTCACCCTCTATCATCGTTATTCCTATGTCTTAAGTCATGGGGATTTTCTTATGCATTACACATGGTCCCTTGAACACCTCTTTTCTAATGATATTGTCCTCTACCCTATCCCAGCCGTCTACTAGAGTTGTCATTACTAATGATTTCCAACCCACCATAATTGCAACTTCTTGTAGTCCACTCTAATCCCTAGAGTGTAATCCCATCGTTCCAGCTCACTCCCTCTAGAACTTCAATTGCAATAATTCTGGATCCCACCAGACCCTTCTTTCCCTGAGCTTACTCCCTCTTTCCTTCTTACCTGCCTTAGAGTCCACAGGCAATCACTAGGATCACTCCTTTGTGGATGTCCTCAATTCCTTGCCTTTCTCTTGCTTTGTCACAGCAAGATGTGTGCTTAGAAGCATAAGGCAATGGACCAAGTTATCAAGAGGCCCCTGGGGTGGGTTTATGGAAAATGTAAGCATTCCTGATGCTTCCCAGAAACACTGGGACTCCCTACAGCTACGGGGACTTCAGCTGGTGTTACTGGAACACAAGAAGAAAGGGTGCTCCTTGGAGGCTGAAGAATGTGGGAGCCTTGAGTTATGTGAGCATTTATGAGGAAGAAGAATCCCTGCAACCGTGCTGAGAGGTGGCTTCATCAGGCCTCCTGGGGACTCCCAGTCTGGCTCATCATTGCTCAGGACACAGCTCCCAGCTACTCACTTCTCACTTGTATTCACACTTTCCAAGAGAAAGGATCCATCTGGATCATGCTGTCAACATCCCATACAGAAGACCCCTATGGCACAGAAGCACAGAAGCTTTTGCCAAGCCACCTGGAAGGAGCCAGACCTCTGGCTTGGGCACCAAACCATTGCCCAGTCTTCTGTGACCAGGAGAGCAGAACTCACAGCGCAGAGTGTGGTCCCTGGCTAAGGAAGAGCTGACAGTGTGCAGAGGTCCTTCAAGCATCATAGATCATACCAGCTCACATGCAATCTGAGAACCAGTTTTTCATTTCACTTTTCACCAATCCAGAAACCCCATACATCCACCTTCAAAGGGGATTTCACGGGAAGTCCCCAGGCTTTCAGAGACCAATTTGCCGTGTGTTGGTCAGGCACAAAAAAATTTACCAGCTCCACTGCAATAGCCTCACTCTGACTTCATTTGCAAAGCCTGTGAGGACACTTTCATGGAAAACATGCCCTGTTTCTAACTTCAAACTTTATTGTAATGGAGTGTGCGTTAATGCTTCAAAGCAGGTGGATGTGGGCTTGAATCCTGTTCTATCTCTCACTGGGTGTGAGGCCCTGGGAAGCTGACACAGGTACTCTAAATCTCAGTTTTCTCTACAATGGGGATAGCAGTGTTTACTTCTCTGAACCTTAGTGAGGCTTAATGACGTGTACCTAGCACCCTACCTGGCAAGTTAGTTCCAGCGCACCTTTGCTTATCCCAACGCCCTCGTACCTCTGCAGAGACACAAACAAACCCTCAGAAATGTTCCAGCATGTTTCCTGCAGCTAAGAAGCTTGAGAACTTCTACTGCCACTTGTCTTGGAGTCAGAAGACCTGGGTTCAAGTCTCAACATGGTACTAAGTGACGTGTGGTCCTGATAATATCACACTCACCCTCCAGACCCCCATTTCCTTGCCTGTAATCCTGGGGACCTAGTGGCTACATGCCTCTCATACCCTTGAAGTCTGACATCCTAGGACTCAAATATGCTGATTAACCCAACATTCTTCCTTTAATGTTGAGAAAACTCCCTATGCAGCTCCCAAAGTTGATTCCACCCTGAGTGGAAGTGGGAATTAGGAGGAAACACATAAAGGAAATGCAAATGACAGTAGTGGACAGCAAGCCAGAGAGGGTGTCCCAGAGCTGTTTTCAAGCAATGATGCCACACAGAATTGCTTCTCTACCCAGTCCTGGGCTGCTGTCCACTAGCCTTAAACCAGATCCCTGCCAAAAGTCTTGCCCACACACACACACAGAAAGGATGGGGCAGGGGGAGCAGGACATTCCAGACCTCTGTCCTAACCCCACCCCACCAACCAATACATTTGGGCTTCGCTCAAGGGAAATATGACCCAAAGAGTCAGGACACAAGGTTGTATGACTCAAATTCTAGATCCTGTCCCACCATCCTGAAGTGTGACCTTTCACAAGTTAGCTCCCGTTTCTGGTGCCATCCCTGCCCACCACGGGGCTTGGTGAGGAGGAAATGTGGTGCGATGGAGGTATCCGCTTGTAAACACTCCTACCCTATGCAGAGGTTAAGTGTTCCGTGCTGAGATGGTCCTCCCAGCTCATCTGTGGGCTCCCCGGGGATGCAGAGCTCAGCTCCTCTGTCTGATGAGTCTTTGGTTACTACTTGGTGAAGCCTTACTATGTGCCAGGAACCGGGGTCCGCTCTCCATGTGTCATCTGCTCATTTAATTCTCACTCATAACATCATTGGGTGATTGTTTTCATTTTCTAGATGAGGAACTAAAACTGGAAGTCAGGTCACTTGCGCAGAGACCAATAGTTACCAAATGGCTGAGCCAGGATGTTTTCATGAGGTCATTTTGAGAATTCGATTAGTTCAAAATTTGTGTTACAAAAGTGTGTGCAACCAAAAGCCTCCCTCCCATCCCTGTCTCCCAGCATTGCCCTCTTCCCATAAAGCTGCCAGATAAGTCTATTTCTTATATATCGTTCCATGGCTATTCTCTGCGTATACATTTTAGTATGTATAAATACTCTTGTATATTCCCTTTATCACAAATGGTAATGTACTTAGCTTTTAAACTTCACAAACAAATATTTTGAAGGCTGTCTCTCTCTCCTTCCTCCATGCATGGGATTTTGCAGCTGGATTTGTAAAGTCCCGGGCTTTTAACAGAGCCAATCCTTGAATGGCTGTCTTTGGTTTGAGGATGGGGTTAGGGGGTGAGAGGGCAGTGGGACAGAAATCTGGAACAGACTTAGAGATCATGCAGGCAATCTCCTCCACCTACAGGTGAGCACCCCCAAACCCAGAGTGGGTGACTGATCAGACCACCACTGCCAGGAGCCTGCCAGGAACAGTACTCATGATGAAAGTCTACTGCAAGGGATGGGCCAGGCCTGGAGGTGGTGGCTGACCCACAGCACATTGGAGAACACCTCTAACCTGACTTAGATTTCTTATAAACAGAGAGAAATTTGGGTACATTCCTCGGTCCCATGCTTAGGGCAGTGTTCTAAGTTCAAAGGCACTCTTTTCCTTGGAGGGAAAAGGACCATGGTGCCCCTCCCTGGAGACCAGAAGAGAGACCCAGAAGGTGGGCTGGATGATCAAGAGGCTGTGAGGGGCATCTAGGGGCCTGCTTCACTGTCTGAGCCTCCAGCCTTCAGATTTCCCCCATTTACATTATGAAAAGTAAGAAGTTATGCTTGAAGGAAACTTCCACAGCATGAAATTCAAACAAAATTTAAAGTAGCCCTTCTTCGTGGAGTAGAGAGAACTACATTTAGGGGGACCTCGTTACATGACATAATTTCACCTTGGGGCGGGAGCGCTGAGGTACAAGATTTCTCCTTTGAAGGAGCCTAGGATCTGAGGCTGATTGACCATTTTTCCAGGATGGTTTAAAGATCATTTTACTTGAAGGTCAGCAATGGCCTAAGTGGTTTCCAGGCTTTTGCCCCAATAGATCAGTAAAACTTCGCACACAAGAAAATTGAGGACAAGTAAAAAGCTGATGACTTTGTATTTTGCCATAACAGAATATCTACATAGGTAGCACAGCTATAAACACAAAACACCATTTGTTATTACTTTGTTTCCCAATGAAAGGATATTTTAAAGATTTTTTAAAAAAATTCTTTACTCATGACAGACACACAGAGAGAGGCAGAGACAAAGGCAGAGGGAGAAGCAGGCTCCCCGCAGGACCTGGAGTCATGCCCTGAGTTGAGGCAGACACTCAACCACGGAGGCCCCCAGGTGCCCCAAGAAAGGACATTTTATTCTTTTTAAATTTTTTATATAAATTTATTTTTTATTGGTGTTCAATTTGCCAACATATAGAATAACACCCAGTGCTCATCCCATCAGGTGCCCCCCTCAGTGCCCATCACCCAGTCACCGCCACCTCCCGCCCTCCTCCCCTCCCCCCCCCCACCCCAGTTCGTTTCCCAGAGTTAGGAGTCTTTATGTTCTGTCTCCCTAAGAAAGGACATTTTAAAAACAAAGAGTAAGAACATTGCAGAATAAGGGCACTCTTTCAAGGAATATATTCTATACACGCATAGTTTTTATTTCCCCTCAGACCAACAGAAGTTTCTTCAAGGAATTTCTGACGTCCATCATGGGCCCCTTAGGAGTGAATGAACCTGGTAATGGTAGGTGGGCCCTCTTAACCAAACGTGTTCTCTGTCTGTTTCCTGAGATTATTCTCCAGTCCTTCCTCTTCCCTCCCACCTCCCTCTTCTCTCCCTCCTCCCTCCCATCTTGCCTTTCTTCTCTCCCTCTCTCTCCTTTTACTAATATTGATGAGCATGTACAATGTTGTAGTCACTTTCATACTGTCTTTTCTTCTACAACACATGTTTCCACAATACCAAAGAGCTCATCCACAGCTGATGAACAGGGCGACTAGGTGGCTATAGAGTGCAAGTCGGGCTGGTTCAAATGGGATTCTCTGTAGCCAGGGGCACTGGAGTAGTAGTGGGAGTGGAGCGGTACCCTTCAGCAAGAAAGGGAAAAGCCCTTTGCTTGGCTTCTGTGGAGATGAGGGCCCTTTCAGCTTTATTTTAAGAAAATTTAAAATATGTGCCTGCACCTGGGCTTTGGTCCCCAGAGACACTCATCCCAGGAAGCAGGTTGCACTTCCTCCTGTGCCCACCTGGCTCAAAGTTCCCTTCCATCTGCACCCCCTGTCACCTGTGGCCTGCAATGTGACTCTGTTTTGTGTGGCTTTCACAGCCCTGGAGGCAGCCTGGCAGCCCTGTAGTGAACAGATACATACCCAAGCTGCCCGAATTTTCTCTCCGAGCCATCGGTTACTGCCTTGGGTGGGGTTCTATTACCAAGATGCATAAATTTTGAAGGTCTGCCCAACCCTATTGTTTATTGCCTGTTATTTTTACTGTATGAGTTTTCAGAATGCAAGAATTTTCAGTAATTCCCACATTATGTTACAGCACCAAAAAAACTGCACTAAACAAATACTACTTATCTTTAACTAAATTATAATATAATCATACCCACAAGATACTGAGCCACAGTTAAAATAAAAAAGGGTAGAGCTATGTGGAAAAATCCTCACTGCAGAGTAAGTGAAAAAAACAAGTTGCAGAACAATATATATGGTGTGACATTACTCGTCGTGGTGGGGAGGGTGGGGGATAACCTTCAAAACAGCACCTTTTATTTCCTATGGGTATATATATATTCCATATGTCGATAGGCTAAAGAGAAGCTTGGTAAGCACCTTTGTCTCTTAGTGGGATGAGGAGGAGGGCACCACAACGTTGCCCTTACAGCCAGGCCAGCACGGCCCTGCCTGGATCCTGCAGACCCTGCCCTCTGGCCAAGGAGTCCTCCGCTTCACTACATTCTCCATTCCAGACCACATTTAAACTCATGACCCCAGAATTCTCTTTCTGAGAGTTCTGAGCCCACTTCTGGACCTGCGTGAATTCTTTTCTGGATACATTCCCTGGACAGCTACTGACTTCGTGTATACCCTTGGCTCAAGGCAGCCAGGGCTGGGAAGAGAAATGAGAGTGAGAGGCCCCCATGGTCCTCCCAGTGCCCACATACATTAGAGGCAGGCCCAAGCACCAGGAGAAGAGGCGGATTCTATCTGATTCTACAGGATTTTATCTGTAAGCTTCAAGTTTTCCAGGGAGAGGTATTTTCGCCTTGCTTATGTACTTAACAGTTAAGACATAATAAAAATCATCGAAATATTCCTTATTAATCCAGAGATTTAAACTAACAGAGTCTTTAATGATAAATATCAATAATGGCTCCTGGAGCCTAGGTGGAGAGGGGTAAGAGAGAAAAAAATGAAGACATAAGGGGAACAGAGCTCTGATTGTTTTAAATGACAGGTGTCAATTACTTCCTAATTTTAAAGACAGAAGTCATATTTTGATGGCTGTAAAGGGCCTTGGGGTGAGGGTGGAATTCCCCAGAAGCAAAGGCCATAGCAATTAGTGGACTTTCCATGCCACTTCCACCCACTGTCTCACATCCAGCACATGGCTGAGCCTCCAGGAAGTACTCCTCAACAGGGTCTGGATCACAGTGCTTTGGGGCAGATGGTCAAAACCGGCTGTCGGAGGGGCCACAGACCAGGGGATTTCCTAGGGGTGGAGCCCTGGGCAAGGCCCCTGGGCTATTCTGAGGTGTCCCCTAGCAACCCCATATCAGTTCCTGGAAGCCTGCCTAGGATGATCAGAAAATTGCTATCTTGTCTTCAGCTGCAGTCAACAAAACTGGGGTGTGGGGTGAGGTGTAGAGGGCAGGCCACCTGGTAATGAACTGAAAGAGCCCAGGACCAGGAAGCAGGAAGCTGGCCATCTAGAGGTGTGTGTGTGTGTGTGTGTGTGTGTAAGAGAGAGAGAGACTTTGGGCAATCCACTTAACCCTGGGCACAGCTGAAGTCCCTCCCATGTGTCAATTGGGAAAATACTTTATCTCAGGGAAAGATCAAAAGGTTGTGAAGAAAATGATGTGTGATAATGAATATGAAAGCAATCCATAAACTGTGAAGTGCCTTGAAAATACAAGGACTCATTCCAATGGTTCAGCTCAGATGTTACCTTCTCTAGAAGGTCTTCTCTGCTCCCAGGTCTGGCTTAAAGGTTTCTATTCTTTTTTACCCCTTTTTTCCCCCTTTTCTAAAATCAAGGTACAGTTAACACATAATGTCTCATTAATTTCAGGGGTACAACACAGTGATTCGACAAGTCTGTACATTATGCTGTGCTCAGCGCAAGTGTAGCTCCCATCTGCCACCACACAGTACCATTTATTATATTCCCTATGCTGTACCTTTCATCCCCATAATTTAAAGGTTTCTACTCTTGACCCTCAATAGGTCAGAGTGTTAAGCTTCAGTTTTAATGGTTCATACATCTCATTATATTGTTGTACTTGAAAGTCAAAATCTTATTTTTCCATCTCCAGTTTCTATCACTGTGTTGAACCTGTGGTAGGCACTCCATAGTTGCCTAAAAGGAATGTGTAAGTGGATGAATGATTACTGCCCTCAGCTTCCATCCTTTTTATTGATATGGGGTACCCATGGACTCGTCCTTGCCCAGAGATATTCTGACAATTACATTATGCTTGATTCGGACTCATGTTTCTACCTGTCCCCCCCATATATGTTCTCATGTGTATCCCCAAGATCTGGACTCTAATACCACTGATCAAGGTCAGGGGCCTTGTTTAGAAGTAGTTAAAAATAGAAGATACTGTTAATTCAACTGTAATAATAATAATAATAATAATAATACCAAAGCATTCAGTAGGGGAAAGTAAGTCTCTTTGAGCTCACATATACACACATCCACGCATTCACATGCACAGACATTCAGGGCTGGCCAGGGCCCCAGAAGTCTTAGAGCACAATATTTGATGCTCTAGGCTCACTCTCCTTCGATGATGGCACTGGCACACCTGTCCTCCTGCTGAGTCTCTGCAAGGGATGGGAGCATTTCAAGGCTGTGGGGAAAGGCTCAGCCACAGTGTGCTCCGGCCCCTCATTAGACTCAAGGACACGGGGCACCGGGGGAGACATGAGATTGCGAGGAGACTAGCCCAGCACTTACAGAAGAAGAAGGGTACAGCAGAGAATAACAGCTAGACCGGGCAGAGGAGGGCCGGGGGGAGTCTGGGATCACTTTTGGGGTGCATCTCTTTCAAGAGAACATGTGGAAGTCTGGGCCAGGGCCACTGCAGAGGGAAGGTGGTGTTGCAGGTGGGGAATGGTGGGTGGGTGGAATGGAGAAATGGATTCTTGGAGGAGAGAAGATTCTTCTCAGGAGACAATGTGTTGAGTGCAGTCTGCACCACACCTTCTGGCAGGGGTTCTGTTAAACAAGAGGGGCTGGAGGTAGATGTTGCTACATTCGCCTCCTTGTCCCTGCCAGCCAGGAGCAGAGTTTCTTTGTGATCTCCCTTCTCTTAGACACCCATGTTTATAAGGTGACTTACAGACCGTTTTGCCTACATTATTCAGTGCGTTGATAGGCAGTTCTTAGACACACGGTGGACAAGACAAGGCAGTGCTGGAGCTGTCCTCAGAATATAAGCTGCTTACAGTCACTTGGTTTCTTTCCTGAGAAAGTTGATGACACAGCCCTGCCTATTTCACAGGAGTATCGTGAAAATTAAACGGAGTTGATGAGCTTCAACTCAAGTGTCCAAGGAGGTCTGGGTGGTGGGGAGCCCAGGCACAGTGTTGAAGACAGAATTAAAACAGCCAATGTGCATAAAGCCTCCAGCACCCATTGGGTGCTCAGTAGATACATGTTTTCTTCATTAAGCTCCTAGGTTTCCTCTGTACATCTCAGCCCCTATCTGAATCATTGACTCCTCCTTGGAGAGAGATACCCCAGCACAGAGTGATGGGGAGTAAGAAGAATATGCTAGGGGTCCCAAACATCTAAAAAAAATCTCGAGGTGTTTGGGTGGCTCATTTGTTAATCATCTGCCTCCAGCTCAGGTCATGGTTTCAGGGCCTGGGATCGAGCCCCACATTGGGCTTCCTGCTCAGTGGGAGTTTGCTTCTCCCTCTCCCTCTACCCCTCCTCCCTTCAGATGAATAAAATCTTTTTTAAAAATCTCAAAAAGTCCACAATCAAAAAAGCCTCAACTGGCTTTCTAATCCCCTCTCCTTCCTCTCCACCCAGCTTCCCTGTCACGGGTCACAGGATCTCTGAGGACAAAAGGATGGGGAAAGTGCCACCCTTCTCTCACCCTGAGTGTAAGACATTGCTACACATCTCCCTGGAACCTCTGGCCACACTCCCAGCTTCCTGTGGCTCCCTGGTCCTCTCTCCACAGCTCCTTCCTTGTGTGTCAGAGATGCCATGAGGGTGAATGGGAGAGTGAGTGGGGCTAGCACGTGCTCATTACTGGACACAATGTGTGCTGTGCAAGTTACCATCTTAGGCAAACAATCCATGACTCAGAGGAAACTTGAAATTTTGGGTGAATCCAGTGAGTCAGAGAGAGAAGGAGGACCACAAACAGGGGAAGGCAACACATGGGACACAACACTACACAGACACAGGTACATGTACACACATGCACACATGTATACACACAAGCAAACACCCATCGCTCACATGGCTTCTATAATATATAATTTAAAAGGAAAAGTAGAATGAAAGGATTGTGGTACACAACAATGTGGATGTGTCTCATCAACGGACTCTTGAGCAAGTGATGTCACATACAAAGGGCAATATATTCTATACAATTCAATTTATGCTGAACTCAAAACAGGCGACATGAATCTATGTTTTTAGAGGTCAGCATACTTGTCACTGGTGCCCCAATAGTGACCAGAAGGGGACACGGAGATGACTTTAGGGGTTGGGGGCAATATCCTGCCTTGATCTGGGTGCTGGTTATCAGGATGCATGCACTTTGTAAAAATTAAGTACACTTATAATCTGTACACTCATTATACACTTATATAAAGACAGCTATTATATTTAAAGCTCTGCACTTAGGATTTGGACACACACATATATACAAAAAGTAATTGTATTAAAAGAATGGAAAGACAAGCCACCACACTGGGAGAAAATTTCTCCAAAACACATGTCTGATAAAGGACTGGTATCTAAAAATGTACAAAGAACTCTTGGAACTCCTGGCTAACTCAGTTGGTAGAACACATGACTCTTCATCTCCAGGTCATAAGTTTGAGGCCCACATTGGGTGTAGAGATTACTTAACAATAAAATCTTTTAAAAAAATGAAAATATACAAAGAACTCTTAAAATTCAACAATAAGAAAATGAACTGCCTAATTAAAACTGGGCAAAGGACCTGAACAGACACTTCACAAAGAAGATAGGTAGATGGTCAATTCGAGAATTCCGAAGTAAAACAACAGGATCCCATTGCACACCTGTTAGAATGGCTAAATCCAAAGTACTAACAACATCGAATGCTGGTGGGGATACAGAGCAATAGGAACTCTCATTCACCACCATTGGGAATGCAAAATGGTACAGCCACTTTAGAAGATAGTTGGGCAGTATCTTACAAAACAGAATACTCATACTTCATGATCCAGCAACCCCACTTAGTTGAAAACTATATCCATACAGTACCTGTACAAATATTCATAGTAGTCTCATTCATAATTGTCAAAACCAGAAAGCAACCAAGATGTCCTTCAACAGATCAATGAATAAATGGATGGTGGCGCATTCCACACAATGGAATACCATCCAGCAGTAAAAAGAAATGAATTATCAAGTCATAAAAAGACATGGAGGCACCTCAAAAGAGTATTGTTAAATAAAAGAAGCCAATCTGAAAATGCTATATATTGTATGACTCTAACCATATGACATTCTGGAAAAGGCAGTGATTAGGAGAGGGTTAAATAGATGGCACCGCGCATTGTTAGGACAGTGAAAGTATTCTGTGATGATACTGTAACAGTGGATACAGGTCATTACACATTTGACAAACCCCACAGAATGAACAAAAGGAAGAATGAATCTTAATGTAAACTATGAACTTTGGTTAATAACATATCAAAATTGGCTCATCATTTATAAGAAATGTAGCACACTAATGCAAGATGTTAGCAACAGGGGAAACTGGAGGTGGGTGTGAGGCATATATGAGAACTTTCTGACTTTCCCTTCAATTTTTCTGTAAGCCTAAAATTGTTCCAAAAAAAAAAAAAAGTCTATTGATTAAAAAAAAAAAAAAAAGTAGTTGTATTGCCTTGGGTAATGCTTAAGCTCCCTAGACCTTCAGTTCAGTTTCTTTATCTATGATATGAAAGAGTTTAGCAAGGTAACTCTAATGTCCCTGGGGAGGGGGAGGCTGTCTAGGCAAATAAATGGACTTCCCCTTCCCCCACCTCCACACCTCCCATCAACCCCCTCAAAGGCATTAGTGACTGCAATGCAATCACTCAAGTGGTTGTAGTCACCTGAATGAAAACCCACCTGGATCCCAGTGTTGTAATGGGTGTTAGACAGGCTTCCTGGGACTAGGAATGCTGGGTGCTCAAAGAGAGAAGACCCAGGTCACTGAGTTGGTTGGAGATAAAGAGGTCACATGTCTTGTCTCCCTCCACATGTCAGGAGATGAGACAACCTCTGTGATACAATCTCAGTACATAGACTGTACTGAGAAGCTGCAATGAAGAACAGTTTTCACTGGGAGAGGGCATCTGAACTAGGTCCTGAGGAGAGAACAGAATCACTCCATCAACATACAGGAGAGAAGGGAGAGGGGAAAAAGACTTTACACAAAGTTGACACTTGTGCAGATGTTTTAATTCTTAGGAGCCACAAGGCCTAGGCAGTGTGCCCACACCCACCCAACCAAAGTCAACCAGAACCAGCAACTCCCAACCTTCTGTTCCTTCCCCTGAGCAGCTGAGCATCACTGAAGCAAACCACACAGCACAGAAACTGGTGTTTCAGATTCAGGATCTCCAACCTCAGCCTGGCCCTCACAGGCTGCTCGCAAATTATTTTTCGTTTCTTGGTTTTCTTTACCCCTTTCTCCACAACAGTTTTTTCAAACTCTTGCTAACCCTCCTCAAACCTATCTCATGACCTCCCCACACAGACTTTGCAGATGGCAATCTTCCCACAGCTCATCTACAGCCTCCCCAACTCTTTCCTTCCACCCCATCCCGCTGGAAGCTATGACCCCACTTCTGACTCACAGGTTCCTCTGTCCCTGCCCTAGCTCCAATGCTTCCAGCATTTTCAGCACAATGGACGCCTCCTGCCTTTCTTGGCAACTGAGACAGCATGCCTTTCCTTTCCCGTGCCCCCTTTGCTGGAAGATACTTTCCCCTTGCTTTTGCCAGCTGCCTTCCTTCAACCATCCCTCAAATGTGTCTATTCCTATGGCTTCTATCCTCCCCTCAGTTACGTCTCTCCTTACACCCCTCGTTTAGGTGATGTCGGCAGATTCCCTGGCTTCACCTACCTACATGTTGAAGACTTCCAAATATTTTTTAATTTTTATTTATTTATTATAGTCACACACAGAGAGAGAGAGAGAGAGAGAGAGAGAGAGAGAGAGGCAGAGACATAGGCAGAGGGAGAAGCAGGCTCCATGCACCGGGAGTCCGACGTGGGATTCGATCCCGGGTCTCCAGGATCGCGCCCTGGGCCAAAGGCAGGCGCCAAATTGCTGTGCCACCCAGAGATCCCCTACTTCCAAATATTTTTTAAGAGATTTATTGGGGATTCCTGGGCGGCTCAGTGGCTTAGAGCCTGTCTTTGGCCCATGGCATGGTCCTGGAGTCCCGGGATCGAGTCCCACATCAGGCTCCCTGCGTGGAGCCTGCTTCTCCCTCTGCCTGTGTCTCTACCTCTCTCCCTCTGCCTGTGTCTCTCATGAATAAATAAATAAAGTCTTTAAAAAAAAGAGAGAGAGAGAGAGAGAAAGAAAGAGATTTATTTACTTAAGGGGGAGAGAGAGAGAGTACAAGCGTGAGGGGCAGAAGGAGATGGGGAAAGAATCTCAGGCAGACTCTATGATGAGCTTGGAGCCTAGTACAGGAATGGATCTCCATCCTGAGATCATGGCTTGAACCAAAACCAAGAGTCAGATGCCTAACTGACTGCACCATCCAGGTGCCCCTGAAGATTCCCAAATATAAACATCTGGAGCTTACATCTCTCCTCTGAGCATCAAATGCAGCTATTTGACTCCCACCTGGACACACTTACTTCCTGAGATGTCTTCCTATATATATCCCACCCTCATTTCTGAGAATCTGTTCCCACCTCCCCCATGGATGGGATACATCAGGTAACCTTATTTGTACCAGGGAACCCTGACATTTTCCTTAATCCTGTTCTACCTCTGTCCCCAGGCACAGTGAAGAGAATAGCAATATGAGTTGATTGGAGCAGAGGTAGACCTCTGATTCGGTCTTTTGAAAATTGAGTTTGGAGACATAGCAACTGAAATCAGAAGGTGGGAAACACTTCATAGCATAGTTGCTGGCATGGCATGAGAGCACACAGTAACTGCTAGCTACCACTGTTCTGTCTTCTTTCCCTTCTGAGTGGAGCCATATGTCTTCTACAGTTGTCTAAGCCGGAAGCTTGGGAGTTGTGTTTTTTTTTGTTACCCTCTCACTATGCATATCAATCGGCCATAAAACAGCTTCCCAACTGGCCCATTGCCTCCAAGTTGGGCCCCAATCACTCTCTACATGTAGACAGAGTATTCCTTTTGTGATAGAAACCTCACTGAGTCATTCTCTTACAGGGCAAACCTCCCATGCTAGTACACAAGACCCTCTGTGACCCAGCTGTGATACCTACTCAGCCTTATCCTTGCCATCCCTCTCCTCTCCCTGGATCCTGCACCCGCAGTCAGATGTGCAGTTTCCTAAGTTTTCTGCTCTCTTTCACCTGTGGACCTTTGCACATTTTTTGGTTTTGTTTTGTTTTCCAGCTTGGAATATTCTTTCTCTACCCTGTCTTGGTTGTGTAATTCTCGACTACTTCTCAGTGATGTCCTAACTGTGACTTCCTTGGGGAAACTCTCCCCAGTATTCCAGTCATGGACAAATATGGCAGCCTTCATTCACCCATCATATACTGTTAGAGTTCTCTCTGGATTGGTCTGATTCAACCAAGACTGGAAGCCACTTGAAAGAAGTCCATCACTGTGTGTAATGGCCCTAGCATAACATCTGGCACATGAAAGTGGTTGAATGAGGGGCACCTGGGTGGCTCAGTCGGTTGGTCATCCAACTCATGACTTGAGCTCCAGCTGTGATCTCAGGGTTGTGGTATTAAGCCCTGCATTGGGCTCCATGGTAAGTGTGGAGCCTGCTTGGGGTTCTCTCCCTCTCCTACTGCTCCCTCTCAAAAGAAAAAAAATTGTTTAAAGAATTAATGTGTTTTTTAGTTCCTTTTATGTATTTATCACTTTTATATGTGCTGAAGATTCAAAGATAAAAAATAACATCCCTGCTTGCATAAAAGAATTTGGAGTAGACCAACAAGTAAGAAACTAAGTACAATGAAGTGTCATCAATATCATGCAAAAATATGACATGACAAGATGGAGAACAGGCACAAAGGAGGATCAATCAATTCTTCCGTCTCAAATGATGCTTTAGAGACTCTGTTTTCATCCTTTTTTTAACTTTTCATTTCAAAATAATTTTGGACTCAAGAAAGTGGCAAAAAGGGTACAGAGTTTCCTTCTACCCTTCACCCAGTGTTCCCAACTATTAATAACTTAAATAACTGCAGTCTATTGGTCAGAACCAGAAAATGTACATTGATACAACTCTACCATTTAATCCCAGACCTATTCGAACTTCACCAGTTTATTTCACTAATGCCTGTCTTTGGGTCCAAGATCAATCCTAGCTCCCAGGTTGCATTTATTTGCATTTAGTTATCATGTCTCCTTAATCTCCTTAATCCGTATAGTTCCTTGGTATTTTTCTTTTTTTAGTTTCATGACCTTGACACTTTTGAAAAGTATTGGCTGGTTATTTTGCAGAATGTCCTTCTGTTTGGATTTGTCTGAGGTTTCCTCAAAATTAGATTTAGGTTATATATTTTTGACGAGACTAACACAGATATGATGCTATATTCTTCCTAATGCATCATATCAGGATCTATATGATGTCAATACTTCTCATTATTGATGATGTCAACTTTGACCACTTGGTTAAAGTAATGTCTGCTAGGTTTCTCCACTGTAAATTTATTGTTTTCCCTTCATAATTAATAAACATCTTGTGAGGAAATGCTTTGATACTATGCAAATATCCTTTTTTCCATCATATTTGCAACTTGCACTTTTAGTACCAATTGATGATTAATACCCGCCACAGTTTTTAATGTGATGTTGCCAAACTGTGGTTTCTATTTCTCTCATTCCTTCTACATTTGCTAATTGGAATGCTACTGAGAAAGAGCTGTTATTTTTTTGTCTCTTGATGTAAATGTTTATTTAATTATTTATTAATATCAGTATGGATCTGTAAACATTGAGTAATGAAATAATGACAGGTATATATTATAACCAGTAAAATTGAGTAGGATAAATGTTCATGGGTTCATATGAATATAAATAAATAATGAATAAATAAATACATAAATCTATTCCCACTGTGAATTTCTCTGGGACACGTTAAAATCTAATGGTCAAATCTTACCAAGTGAAGTTCAAAAAAATTAAAATCTAAAATCACATAAAATGTGTGTAGTATGTCAGATATTTTTTAAAATAATAGAATAAGTACCCATTAAATAAATATTTCATTATAATTTCACTGGCCATGTAAATCTCCTGAATTAGTGTATTGTTAGTTTTGCAAGTTTTTTTAACTGGATCTAAATTAATCACACTGTGGGGGCACCTGGCTGGCTCAGTCAAAAGAGCCTGAATCTTGATCTCAGGGTCATGAGTTCAAGCCCCACATTGGGTGTAGAAACTACTTAAATAAAAAATAAAAAATAAATTTAAAAAATAAGATAAAATTTTTAAAAATCACATGAAGTCCCAAGTCTGAAGTTTTAAAGTTTGGATGAACTGAAGTCTCTCCCAGTTTCTGACTCTGCTCAGGTGAGAGAAGTCTGAGTGTATAGGTGGAGTTAGGGTTCCTTCAGCAGCCACAGCCTGGACTGTCTCTGGTGGGAGTGAGTGACGTTCCTCAGAAATGGTGGTGACCAAGTCTCTCATGAGCCTCATCTTAAAAGATCCAAAGAGCTAATTAACATGGTGAACCCAACAGAATAATGCTGTGCCAGGTACACAATGAACTCCTAGCTCCTGAAACAATTATTACAGGAAAAACTCTTGCATGTGGGGTGCTGCAAAGACCATGGAAGGGGCCCAGTGAATGTGAGGAAAAGAAGACACAGAGTAAGAATATCTTCCATTCTGTCAGGATATTCATTAGGCAATGTTAGCCTGGAACCTGGAATCCACCTAAACTCAACAGGGTCAAATCTCCCCTTGAGAAGTTCCCTTTGCCACTATGCAGGTCCCATAATGAGGTGAGGGACACCATGAATGATGCATCTTCCCTGAGATAATGAATTTGAAACTTCACTACTTTCCCACTAAGTTTAACTATTGCAATCATGACAGCTCCAGTCACCAGGTCTTTTTACCTGAGGTATCTTCCTTTCCCAGCTAAAATTGTCAAAACCTTCTAATGGCCATTTCTTTTGGGGCTCCAGCACCTCCTTGAGCATGGGGGCCTCCATTCTCTGTTGTGGGCAGACATTTGGGGGAACATCCCACTGAGGGTGTCCATTACCTCCTGCTGTGGAGGTGCTAAGACCTCTGACCTGTCTCCTCAGAAATACTTCACCCCATCTTCCATTTGGAACAAATGGACGAATCCTGAATTAAAGCTATATGGATGATTCTGGTTCTGCAGATGCCTCTTACTGTTTATGGGGGGTTTTTTAAGTTTTTTTTTTTTTTATTCATGAGAGACACAGAGAGAGAGAGAGAGGAGAGAGAGAGAGAGAGAGACAGAGAGAGAGAGAGAGAGAGAGAGAGGCAGAGACACAGGCAGAGGGAGAAGCAGGCTCCATTCAGGGAGTCTGATGTGGGACTCGACCCAGGACTCCAGGATCACGCTCAGCGCTGAAGGCAGGTGCTAACCCACTGAGCCACCCAGGGATCCCTTTATGGAGTTTTTTTTTTAATTTTTTTTATTTATTTATGATAGTCACAGAGAGAGAGAGAGGCAGAGACATAGGCAGAGGGAGAAGCAGGCTCCATGCACCGGGAGCCTGATGTGGGATTCGATCCCGGGTCTCCAGGATCGCGCCCTGGGCCAAAGGCAGGCGCCAAACCGCTGCGCCACCCAGGGATCCCCCCCTTTATGGAGTTTTAAAAACTGTTCAGCCCTTTAGATATCATGTCTTTCTGTCATATCTTTTTCTGCTGGGGTGAGATCTGCACTAGTACAGTCTTCCTCTGGATTACCCCACACTTCTTTCAGGAAGGATCAGCTTTGTGTGAAAAACAGCTTAATTTAACCTGTTTTTTTTAAGTTGGTCACTTTATTTCAAAACAAAAACAAAAACAAAAAACAGCCCAAATCTTTCTTTTGTTTTCCAATGACTGTTTTCTAAACATAATCCTCCAACTGTTTTTTTTTAAGATTTTATTTATTCATGAGAGACACAGGCAGAGGGAGAAACAGGATCCCTGTAGGGAACCTGATGCAGGACTCAGTCCCAGGACCCCGGGATCATGCCCTGAGCCCAAGGCAGATGCTCAACCACTGAGCCACCCAGGTGCCCTAACTTTTTTCTTATGGAGTTTCCCGTAATGGTATGAAATCCTTAATTCTGGTCTGCACGAGCAAGCACTGCTTGGACAAATCTTGCACACCCTCACCTTACTGCACTGGAAAATCCCACTCAAAGGTCTCCTCCTACCAACCCAGGATTCACTGCAGACTGGGCTGGTCTGTCTGTCCTGCCTGGCTACACTTTACAACATCTCATTTTTCCTGAGCTTTCTTTGAGAAACTAGACTTCATAAATTTGCAGGTATTCCTTCATGCTTAGGTATTTCTTGGGTTGTACAATAAAGTTCATGGAATGATTTTTTTAGGACTTTAAACTGTTATTTCTGGTTTTTCATTGTAAATTTGTCTGCACTTTGGTAACCATTTTGAATATTTGTCCCATCTTTCAAGGAGCAGTTGCCAATCATTTTTACAATGCGCTCTTACTTTGTTGTCCTTCTCCCTGTAGATCTAAGACAGACACTTCTCAAATTTTCCTGGATCCTGGCTGCCCCTGCAAAAGTAATTCCAGTCTGCTTTTTGCAAAAATTTGCTTCTCTTCTTCTGTTGGACTTCACCAGAATCCAAACACTGTTTTTGTTTAGGCATATCTAAAATATATCCATTGCCTCAATTTCCCTCTTTAAGAACAATTAACCTTAGTATTTCAATAATATAGATCTATTTCTCTACCACAAATTTAGAAGATAGCATTCTCTTCGTGATAAAGGACCTCATTTCTTTCTCTTTCTTTTCTTTCTCTCTCTCAATAAATTCTACTATCTTTCTGTAAGGGAAGCCACAATTTGGGTCCTGATATTTAGAGCTACAGTCAGAGTATGTATAAGTAACAAATCTGGAACCACCTTGAGATCACAGGATGAGGGTTTCTCTTGAACTTGTGGGCAAGTTATAGGAATTTAAAGCTAGTTCCTCTGCAGCCCTCTCTCTTGGTCCTAAAGAACATTCAAAGCAGTATAAGAAATAGGACAGAATTTGGGGTAGTTTACCTCATTTTACCTAAAGATATCTGCCACTAACACACTAAAATGCAAAATTCATGGCTAGTCTGCAAAATTTATGGAAGCTCATTTTAAGGTCCTGGACTCTTGGCTTGAAGATCTTGCTGAGGAACATAGTAAAATTGCCCTGCTCCCTCACACCTAAAAAACTTCATGAAATGCTCTCATTTCTCTTTAATCCAATCCTTTCTTCCTTCTTAATCCTCCTTAATGCCTCCTCTTAATCAAATCCTTGCTATTCCTGGTTCCTAAGTCCATCTGAAAGCCACCCTACTTTCTAGGATCCAGCTTGCCTCTATGCTTGTGTAAAATAGCCACTTGCTTGTGACTCACAAAGGTAATGTACTCCGTGGTCCATTCTTAATAAAACCTGATGCCACCTGCCCAGGCCACCCCTATTAAAAGCCAATTGTGCTACAAAGCAATGAGAATGAGTGACAATACCCAACTTTATACATGACAATATGGGTGATTTCACAAATATAAGCGGAGTGAAAGAAGATAGACACAGAGAAGTTTGTACTGTATGATTGTATTTATATAAACTACAGAAACACAGAAACAATCTTTACACCATCAGAAGTCAGAATTTGGTGTTTGGCAGGTAGTAACCGGCATGATGGGGTTTCTGGGGGTACTGGTAATGTTCTTTTTTTAAAAAGATTTTATTTATTTATTCATGAGAGGCACAGAGAGAGAAAAAGGCAGAGATACAGGCAGAGGGAGAAGCAGGCTCCATGTAGGGAGCCCAACACGGGACTTGATACCGGGACTCCAGGATCACGCCCTGGGTCAAAGGCAGACGCTCAACCACTGAGCCACCCAGGCATCTCTGATGTTCTATTTCTTGATCCAGGTGCTGGTTACATAAGAGTGCTCAGTTTGTAAAAATTCATCATAATTTCCACCTGTGATATGTGTACCTCAACAAAAAGTTCATTTTGGGGGGCGCCTAGGTGTCTCAGTCGGTTAAGCATCTGCCCTTCACCTCAGGTCATGATCCCAGGGTCCTGGGATTGAGCCCCAGATCAGGATCCCTACTCAGTGAGGAGCCCGCTTCTCCCTTTCCCTCTGTCCACACCTCTCCAGCCCTGCTTGTGCGTGTGTTCTATCTCTCTCAAATAAATAAAATCTTTTTTTAAAAAAGTTTTTTCTTAAAAAGCCAATAGCACAGCCATCAAAAACAGCTGGATGACATCATGTAAACAGTACTTCCAATTGCCCAGGTCAAAACCCTGACTGTTCAGTTGCAAAAGCCTTGCCTACTGGCCATGCCCAGAGTCCCCATCCACACATGTCATGTACCCCAGAAATGACAGTTGTTATCCATTTTTCAATGTTCTTTACTCCTTACTGAGATGTTAGAGTTTGGAGGAGTATAGTGGGTGGATTATGTCCCCTAAAATGATATGTACAAGTCTTAACCCCAAATATTTATGAATATGATCTTATTTGGAAATAGAGTCTTTGTAGATATAATTAAGATCCTGAGATGAAATAATTCCCAATTTACAGTACTTCCTAAATCCAATGACTGGTGTCCTTATAAGAAAGAGAAGAAGTTAAAAAAAGAAGAAAGAAAGAAAGAAAGAAAGAAAAGAAGTTTTGAGACACAGACACCAAGGAAGAAATACAGGGAAGAAGGCATGTGAAGATGGAGGCAGAGGCATAATGCCACAAATCAAGAAACACCAGAAGACACTGGAAGAAGCAAGGAAAGATTCTCTCCTAGAGCCTTCAGAGGGAGTGTGGCCCTGCCAAAGCTTTGATTTCAGCCTTGTGACCTCCAGAACTGGGAGAGAATAAATTTCTATCGGTTTAAACCAATCAGCTTGTAGTAATTTGTTATGGTAGCCTTAGGAAACTAATACAGGGGGCCAAACATACAACACTCCCCTTTCCCTGCCCTAGTTCTAAACCGAGAGATTAAATATTACACTCAAACAAACAGATATCAGAATTCTATCTTGACTGCTGATAAAGCCATACTGGACGGCAGGATTTAAATCATGCCAAATTAGCCTACTAATAACAGCCTAAGAATTGAATTTACTACTCTACACGACGGATCTCCCTAGCAGGGGCTAGAATCTGCCCTAAAATGCCTACTATTTAGCCAAGAACAAGAAAGATCAGATTTATCCAAAAGACGTTCAATATTTGTTTAAAGGTGCAAGATGCTTCCTGGGGGGATGCAGTAAAGGTACTGTCCATCAGAGAAAGACAAATATGTGCGATCACACTTATATGTGGAATCTGAAAAAGCCAAACTCACAGAAATACAATAAAGTAGTGATTACTGGGGACTGGTGGGTGAGGGAAGTGGGAGATGTTGGTCAAAGAATACAAAGTTTCTAGTTACATGATAAATAATTTCCAAGAATCTAATGTACAGCATGGCAATGATAGTTGATAATACTGTATTATATACTTGAAAGTTGCGAAGAGAGTAAATATGAAAAGTTTTCACTACACACACACAAATGATTAAAATTCTGTGGCATGATAGAAATGTTAACTAATGCTACAGTGGAAATTTTTTTTGCAGCATATGAGTATCAAATCATGATGAACACGCGAAACTTCCACACTGTTGTATGTCAACTATATGTCAATAAAACTAGGGTGGGGGAGAGCTGTCCATCACTCTGAATAATTCAGCTCTGGCCCCATACTTGCACACCCCCACCAGGAAGAGCTGAGTACAAGAGTCTTCTCTTATCCACTTGGGATACATTCCAAGCCCCCTAGTACTAAGCCCCACATATACCATGGTTTTTCTCCTATTTACACATACCTGGGATAGAGTTTAATTTATAAATTAGGCACAGCAAGAGACCCACAGCAATAACTAATAATAAAACAGAATAATTATAATAATATGCTGCAATAAAAGTGATATGAATGTGGTCTCTCTCTGTCAAAGTATCTTACTGTACTGTCCTTACTTACCCTTTTTCCTCTTGTGATGATGTGAGAGACGAGACACCACCAACCTGGTGAGACAAGTGAGGTGAATGACATAGGTACTGTGCCCTGGTGTTAGGCTGTCAAAAGGATGATCATCTGCTTCTGGATGGCAGTTGACCAAAACTGCAGAATGCACAAATGTGGACAATGGGGAGACTAATCTCATCAACAACACCTTCCATGAAGGCAGATTAGAGGCTACTAGTTGCTACTTGGGCTTTGAGTATATCTCTTGAGCTTTTACCTACACAAATATCCACCAAGTGGCTCATCAAAGTATTCTCACCACATATATTACTGTGCCTTGACGTGTCATCGCTAAAAAAAAAAAAAAAAAAAGTTTTGTTACTTGTTACTAATGTTGGAACACCCATTACAGAGTATCGTCCCTTACTGGGGCTTGCCTGGCCTGTCCCCAGGACTGCTCTGCTAAGGAAACCAGTGGAGAGAGACTCTCTTTAAGATGATTCAATCTCGTTGTCACTCTGTAGGACAGAGAATGGGCTGGATATAAGTTCCTGTCTGGAAGGCTTACTGTGACAACAATGTCTACTCTCAATAATATCAAAGTAATCAGATGCAAAAATAAATGTGACAAGTAGCAGGTTAAGGTCCCCTTTGGCTAAAGCCCTCCAAGGGGTCTATCACTCTCCCCCGTGGGTGTTCTTGCTGCCAGACATGGTACTCCACCCTGGACCACACAGCAGTGCATGTTCCAAAATCGTTTTCCCCTCTTTCGACTGCACCCCACCTCTCCTCTCAGCTGATTGTCTGGGCAATGCCTGGGAGACAGTTCATCCCCTCTGACGTGCAGTGTTGGTGACCGCACGCATTGTCCCTCTCCGCGATATGTGAATTTTGAAAGAAGGCAACTGATGACAGTGAGGCCTGACATCAAAGGAATGAAAGTGTAATGTCACCATTGTAGCCCGTGAGAATAGTCAGATCTCCGTTTGGCCCTCAAATAATGTTCTGCGGGTGAGCATCAACTCTGTCGGGCCTAAAACAGGGGCTGCTCAGTGCATGTGTCATTGTAAGATGAGGTCACCGTAGGAAGTCCTACTTTCCCTCACTAGGACACACGATGGGATGCAGGAGAGAGAAGGCATGACACCAGAGAGGCGGGCAGAGTCCCAGCACTGCGTAAGAGGGAACTGGGACTCTCTCCTGTGGGTGAGGGCAAGTAACCTGGTCCCACTGGCATTTTAGCAAACTACTCCACAGCCGTGTAGAGAACGGGTAGGGCAGAGCCAGCAAGCCCGGCTGGAAAGTCGCCGTGGGGAGGACATGAAAGGTTATGGGACTTGGAGCTCAGGCCAAATTGGTGTAGACGGAGCGGAGGGGAAGGATGTAAGAACACCAGAGAGAGGGCAGCCCGGGGGGCAGCGGGTTAGCGCCACCTTCGGCCCAGGGCGTGTTCCTGGGAAACGGATCGAGTCCCGCATGGGGCTCCCTGCATGGGGCCTGCTTCTCCCTCTGCCTGTGTCTCTGCATCTCTCTGTGTGTCTTGTGAATAAATAAATAAAATCTTTAAAAGAAGAAGAACAACAACAACAACAACGACGACACCAGAGAGAGAAAAGAAGGGGCCGCAGTGACGGCCACCCCTCCGTGGCTGGGTGCCTTCTCCCACCTCTCCTGCCTCCGTGTTGTCTCCGTCCACAAACACAGGCGCTGTCTCGTTCCTGTGCATTAAAACCTCAGGGGGTGTCAAGTGCCCCCCCTTTCTGTTTCATACATGTATTTGTCAAGGACAAAACTCAGTCTTACAAATGGGATATCTGGGCCAACGATAGGATGTTCAAACAAATTGCAGAGTGGCTCCGGACTGATAGTGACTTTCTTTGAATGACCCCTTCTGCCCCACAGTAGCCAAGGCTGTGTATCTTCTGAAGGACAGTCCTGTGAGAGCAAAGCCCAGAGAGCCTCAGTGGGGGATACAACAGGTGCCACCTTCATCTTTCATCCACGCAACTTGTCATTTCTTCCCCCCCCCTCTAAAATTCAGAAATGACAATGTTGCTAAAAGGGTTCCCCAAATGGAGAAATGACAGCGAGCTCTTTCTGACAGAAGGCTGTCTGATTTGGCTGATGGGTGATCCATTAAATGTTTTCCACAACGTGAGTCAGATTGATCTGTGCTACTGAGGTTCTGATGAAAATAGATGTAAAGCAAGTGACAAAATAAAAGCATTTTAACTCTAAGATGTATTTATTGGCAAAGACAACCAAAGTTAACCAATATTTCCATTTCCCGAAGCTCTCTGAGTTTATCTGGTTGAACAAGCTGCCTTTAAGTGAAAGAATAACAGGTATAATTTACAGTCATTGAACATGTTGGGGTAAAGCTGTAGTTGAATTCCCAGAAGTCCAAAAAGATGACACTAGTATCTGAATAACAAATCCACTCAGAAGCCAAATGGCTTTTATTTAATTGTTTTCAACAAATTGGTGGGGGACATAAATTATCAGCTGATAAATCATCAACTAACAAGACATAGTTTTGATGACACATCACTATGTGATGTTTGGGCAAATAACTTGGAACTCATTTGAAGGACTGAATGACTCTGCCATAATAAAACTTCTTCCCTTGTCATCTACTTTTTATGTGAACAGAATGTCCATAAAAGTGAAACATCAGAATGGAATAGATGTTGAATCACGTAATACTCATCCTCAGATACGTGGGTTAATTGAGAATAGAAATTTCCAATTAAGTACCAATAAAACTATACCATTTCTGTAATTATTTTTGTAATAATTACAAAAATATGTCGATTATGTAAAGTCGGAGAGAAAATTTCATTTCAACCTACATACATACTTTTGTGGTAGAGAAACAGAACAGGATGATCAATGAAAACTATTCAGCCATAAAAATAGTCGTGTCCAGATAAAATTCTGTGGGGCTCAAGGAGAAAAGAGAACTAGGTAGACCTTTTGACCTTTAAAATTTATAAATGTATTTTTTAAATGAATGATGACCTGGGTCAAGTAGCTTGATTCTATGTGCTACATTTTTAAGTGATGCAACCAGGTATATGTTAAAATGTCAATGAAATGCCAATAGGACAAGAGTTTCAAGATTGACAACTATTTTTAAAAAAAGATTGACAACTACTTAAAGTTAGAATGAGAAATTCTGGATGCTTTTAAAATGGGTCGTCTTCAGACTTGGGTTGGAAACGCTCTTGGAGGGGGTGGCAAAGGGCGCCCACTGCTCTCCCTCCAGCGCAGCCCTCCCTCCCAAGGGCAGCCCCCACCCAGGGCGGTCGTCCCTCCAGGGGCCCCTCCCTCCAGGGGCCCCTCCCTCCCTAGGGCTGTCTTCGGAGGATCCCAGTTGGGCGACTCTGGGACCTCTTGCTGAGCCCCAGCGCTGTCCCCGGGTGCGAAGCAGACCGGCTCCCCCCCATCCCGGCCCCCCCGCCCCGCGCCCCGCGCCCCGCGCCCCGCGCCCCGCGCCCCGCCCGCAGGAGGCGGCCGCCCAGCTCTCATTATGTAATGCGGCCGCCACGCCAAGCCCGGCCTTCCCGCGCCGCGTGCATTTCCGTCCGCTCTCGCCTTTCATCCGCCGAGGGGCCGGGAGGGAGAGGATGTGACCTCATCCGCGTGGCATCCGAGCCCAGGGGTGCCCCGTGCTCCCCGCCGGGCCAGTCCGCGCGGGAGGGGCGCGCACGCCCGGGGGCTCGGCTGCGGGGAGGGCGGAGAAGGCAGCGGAAATGGCCTTGGCGAGACGTTCACTATCTGTGAAACGTGCCCACCCCCCACCCCCACCCCCACCCCCGGCCGGGTGCGCGGAGCTGCACACACAGGCTCGGAGCTGCACACACGGGCCCGGAGCTGCACACACCGGCTCGGAGCTGCACACACAGGCTCGGAGCTGCACACACGGGCCCGGAGCTGCACACACGGGCGCGGAGCTGCACACACGGGCTCGGAGCTGCACACACGGGCGCGGAGCTGCACACACAGGTCGTTGCACACACGGGCGCGGAGCTGCACACACGGGCGCGGAGCTGCACACACCGGCTCGGAGCTGCACACACGGGCTCGGAGCTGCACACACGGGCGCGGAGCTGCACACACGGGCGCGGAGCTGCACACACAGGCCGTTGCACACACGGGCGCGGAGCTGCACACACGGGCGCGGAGCTGCACACACAGGCCGTTGCACACACGGGCGCGGAGCTGCACACACGGGCGCGGAGCTGCACACACGGGCCCGGAGCTGCACACACGGGCTCGGAGCTGTACACACAGGCCGTTGCACACATGGGCGCGGAGCTGCACACACGGGCTCGGAGCTGCACACACGGGCGCGGAGCTGCACACACGGGCTCGGAGCTGCACACACGGGCCCGGAGCTGCACACACGGGCTCGGAGCTGCACACACAGGCCGTTGCACACATGGGCGCGGAGCTGCACACACGGGCTCGGAGCTGCACACACAGGCCCGGAGCTGCACACACGGGCGCGGAGCTGCACACACAGGCCGTTGCACACACGGGCGCGGAGCTGCACACACAGGCCGTTGCACACACGGGCGCGGAGCTGCACACACGGGCGCGGAGCTGCACACACCGGCTCGGAGCTGCACACACGGGCTCGGAGCTGCACACACAGGCCCGGAGCTGCACACACGGGCGCGGAGCTGCACACACCGGCTCGGAGCTGCACACACGGGCTCGGAGCTGCACACACAGGCCCGGAGCTGCACACACGGGCTCGCCGCCGCAGGGCTCCCGTACCCACCGCGCGCGCACACGCACACACACACGCGCGCACACACACACACACACACACACGCGCGCACACACACGCGCGCACACACACGCGCACACACACACATGCGCGCGACTCTAACCCCTTCGGGCCCAGGCACAATCAGGAGGCCCGAATCAAGGCGAAAGCTATCTGGAGGAAGGGTGGAAACCTTGGGAATCCCGGAGTCGCCGCGGGAGGGGGCATCAGGGCTGGGGGCCCCCGTCTTCAGAGCCCCCGGTCTATTCCGGGCTGCCAGGAGGCGGCTCATTGCTGGGCCTCTCTCTTGTCTCCCGCCCCCAAAGAAAACATGCGCTCCCCTTCTGAGGATGCCTGGATTTTCTCTCTATATATTGGAGCTTAAATCCCTTGGGGTCTTCAGGGTTTCCAGCCTTCCGGAATTCTTGGCTTAAATACAAGTACCTCACGGGAGAGTCACACAGGGGCGAGCACACACACGCACTCAGAGAAACACACTTCTGAGGGAACAGGACAGGAGCAAATGTATGAAGGCGTGGGGCTTAAAAGGAGCAGGGGGCAATGTCCCTCTCCCTCTCCAAATCATTCCTTAACCCACAGCACTGAGCCGGGTTGGTACCCTCAGGCTGGGTGCCAATCCCTAAGCTTGGTTTGCAGGGATGGCTGGATGTGCTGCTCCTTCCCTGCTCCTCCTTAGAACTCCGACAAAGGTGGGGCTCCCATCTGGGCCCCCTGCCTTGTGGGATTCCCCCCACACCACCAAGTTTGCAGAGACAGCTTTACTGCTAGGTATGTTTCCTGCAAGTTAGTAACCCAACCACAATTAATACAAAATGGTGAATACAGCCGAAGTTGCTGATCCCCATCTCAAAAGCTTCCCACATGTCTTCTTGGCACACACCACATGCCTGCCACCTCTGCCACAATTCACCTCTTGGACTCTTAAACCCTTCAGGTCTTTATCAGGGAAGTTTCATTCAACCCCTCTACCTAGAGTTGCCTCCCCACATTGCCCTCTTGTTTCCTATATTGCCGTCCTTATTTTCTTCCAAAAACCTGTCATTGTTTGATCTTATGGACTTATTTACTTGTTTATTATCTGAGCAGCACCATTACCTCCTCCACTCGGTCTCCAAGAGTGTGAGCTCCACAAATGAAAGGCTCCTGGCAGTCTCACTTAGCATTTGTACAGCCCCAGAAGGGGCTCCAACACCCCTAAAAGTTACAGATTTGTTGAATAAGAGAAAGAAGGGAGAAATATTAGGTGTTGGTGATGTCTGGTGCCCTCTGAATCTCTCTTTGTTAAAGTGTTTCACATTAAATTACTATTTATAATGTATTAACATGTATATTAACATATAACATTTTATAAAAATTATAAACATTGTATTAAAAATATATGATTAGGGGCAGCCCCAGTGGCTCAGCGGTTTAGTGCCGCCTTCAGCCCAGGGCATGATCCTGGAGTCCTGGGATCAAGTCCCACATCGGGCTCCCTGCATGGAGCCTGCTTCTCCCTCTGCTGTGTCTCTGCCTCTGTGTGTGTGTGTGTGTGTGTGTGTGTGTGTGTGTGTGTGTGTCAAATAAATAAATAAAATCTTTAAAAAATAAAAATAAAAATGAAAATATATGATTATATATATAATATGTAAATATACCACATATAATTACCAGTGTCTGCCTTCTGTATCAGACTGTGAGCTACCTGAGGGTGTTAACACTGTCTGAGCCCTCTCTAGAGGGCCCAGCATCCACCAGAGCTCCTCACAGAAAGTACTCAAGAGTTTATTGAACTGTGTTTGCTGTGTGATGAGAAGCAAAACATTATATATTATCAGGAGGAAAGGGATCAATCTTACATGTGTAAAGCTCTTGAGAGCCTACTAAGTTCTCCCAAGTCCATTTCATTCCCACCGCTTGAAAAAGTAAGCATGGAATAGCACTCTCTTACTTTAGAAAAGAGTAAACTGACTCTCAAAAGGTTGAATGATTTGTCCAGGGCAAGCATTGGTAAGAAAGGAGCATGGAAATCTCCGGCAATACTTGTGGAATTGCCTACTTCTTCTTTCAGTTCTATTAGATATGCTTTATGTATTTGGAAACCCATAGAATTAGGGTAGGCTCATGCTTCCTCCCCTCATGGCCATCCTTCCAAGCTTTCCATTGTGGTGGGTTTGCCCATCCTACAAGATGCAGTGCATACATCATTTCCTCTTAGTACCTTTTCCTTGATTGCTTTTTTTTTTTTAAGATTTTATTTATTTATTAGAGACAGAGAGAGAGAGAGAGAGAAAGAGGCAGAGACACAGGCAGAGGGAGAAGCAGGCTCCATGCAGGGATCCCAAGGTGGTACTCAATCCCGGGTCTCCAGGATCATGCCCTGGGCTGAAGGCGGCGCTAAACCGCTAAGCCACCGAGGTTGTCCTTTTCCTTGATTTTTTAAGCAGAAATCAGCACTTCCACAACTGTATTTCTGTTTTATGCACAATTTATCATAGCTCTTTTTTTTTTAGATTTTATTTATTTATTCGTGAGAGACACACACAGAGAGAGAGAGACAGGGACACAGGCAGAGGGAGAAGCAGGCCCCATGCAGGAAGCCCGACATGGGACTTGATCCCGAGTCTCCAGAATCAGGTCCTGTGCTGAAGGCGGCGCTAAACCGCTGAGCCACCTGGGCTGCCCTATCATAGCTCTTAATGCCTTCCCTCCAGTTACTTGCATTTGTGCATGTTAACTTAGTACTCTGACTAAACCTCATGCAGGTAAGAGGGAGTGGAAGCACTCGTGCCCCATCTAAAGGGAGAGCTGTACTCAGCTCCAACATATATGCAAGAATGGTGGGCGGAGGGGTATTAATGTATATTCCAATTTTTTAAAAGAATCTGGAAACCTGGACTTTTAAGAGAAATTCTCTGATTTTTAATGTTGGCTCAACTTAAAAAAAAAAATACTGTGTGTGCCAAATAAAACACACCTGTGGGTTTTAATGGGCCAATGGGTAGCCAATCTGGGAACACTGGTTAGAATGTATATAAAGTGTGAGGCTGGACATGGCTAGTAATGAGCAAAAGTAGAGGTTGAAGCATGAGAAAAGTTCTAAGGCCGCCTGCGGAGACAAAATGGGGATGAAAGACCATTGAAGGGCTTTAATCTATGACCAGGTTTATATTTTAGGAGGACTATTCTGGCTGCAATATGGAGAATCAATGGAAAAGAACGAGCAGTGTTAAGGAGGAAGATCAGTTTTTAGAAAATGGTTGTGATAACACAGGTGAACAGTGTGGCTTGGTCTTAGGTGGCGGCACTGGAGAAGGATAGAAATGGAAGCATTTGGAAAATATTCTGGATCTAGAATCACAGGATTTTCTGTCTGATTGGCTGTGAAGGATGAGGAAAAAAAGAACAGGCAAGAGTGATGTGTAGGTTTCTGGCTTAGACACCCAGGTGGTGTTAGTGTCACATAGCAAGAGAGAAACACAAAACGGGGAGTGGGTTTGGGAGAAAGGTGAGTTCCATTTTGAACATGCTGAATTTAAATTTCCAGAGATAGCTCCAAATGAAAATTTTAGTGGACAATTGGATTTCAATGAAAGAAATCTGTGTTTAACATGTAGATTTTGGAGTTACTGGCAGGTTATTATAAAGCCATGAGGAAGTGTGCGCAGAGAGCAGGAAAGAGCCCAAGACAGAGCCCATTCTGTGGACAAGTTTGAGTAATTGCACATAGATCAAAACAAACAAACAGAAAAGGAGAAAACCAGTCGAGTGTTGGAGGTGTTCTCATGGGAGCCAGGGAGAGAAGTGTTTCCAGGAGCAAATGGACAGCTGTGTCAGATGTCGTAGACATGTCAAATAAAAAGAGAACTAGAAAGTGTCCATAGAATTAGTGACATGGAGGTCCAGAGTGATCTTGGGGATGAAAGTTTCACTGAAATGATTAGGATGAAACCCACCTTATAAGGCACTCAGAAGTAAATGAGATATGAAAAAAAGGGTCCAATGAATTTAGACATCTCTTTCAAAAGTGTTGGCTGTGAAGGGAGAGAGGAACAAGAGGAGAGTGGAGGATCAAGGGAAGGTTTTTATACAGAAGAAAGAGTTGAAAAATAATTAAAAATAAAAAATAAAAAAAGAAGAAAGAATTGAACATATTTTACTATTTATGAGAAATCTTTAGAGGGGGAGAAAGAAGTTGAAGGAACAAGAGGGAAGAAAAATCATCAGTAGTTCCAATGTGGCTAAGAAGGCAGGAAAGATGGACTTCTGAGCAAATGGGGAGAGGTCACTTTAGACCCATGATGAAAGGAGGAGAGTTGCGGGCTCAGTGTCCATAGTGAGTTCCATTTGAGGGCTGCTTCTTTTTCCTTATCAAATCAGAGTTAGGGTGGAAGTGGAAGCTTTCCGAGAGTCAAAGGAAAGTGAATAATCTTTGGGGACATCTGGAAACAAAGTAAAAGACTTGCCTTAGTTCCTACATTTGGTAAGTCTGGGATTATCTGTGTGTTCTAGTTCCTACATTTGGTAAGTCTGGGATTATCTGTGTGTTCTAGTGATTCCTCTTTTGTGCAAAGAGCAATTGGATTTCTCACCAGTGGTCCACAGCATTGGTATTCCTTCCCATAACTTGCAGAAAATGTTCTGGACTGGGGCCAGGAGGTCTGAGGAGCATCCCAGCCCCACCACTTACTAACTTGGACGTAGGGTAAAAACACCAGGGCATGAAAAGAGAGGTCATGTTTGGTTACTATATGCCCAAGCCAACTGTTCCCAATTTACAACCACACCATCTTCAGTTCCTTATCCTGAGTACTCAGCCCCCATTTCTTCCTCTTAGTTCCAATCTCTAGCATTTTGCCCAGAACTTTAGTGTTCAATCTCCAGGTGATAACCACTCCTAAATACCCAATATAAGTACTTCCCTATTTTCCACGTCCAAATCTTTCATTTCCAAGAGTTGGCTCCATTCTGCTAATTCACCCCCTCTCAACAACTTTAGAAAGAAAATAAGGAGATATTCTCCTCTGGCCTCCTCCTTTTAAACCCAGTCAGGCAGCAAAGTCTAGGGGACAGCACAAGAGTGAGGCAACATTGGGACCCAGGCCCAAGGCCATGCTGCATGCTGAGTGGTCCCAGAGATTCTTCTCTCTGATCTTTCACATTTGAATTAAGACTTTGTTCTTCAGAGGCTGGTGCAAACCTGCTGCGAAGGTGACATCATTCTCTGGCCTTTAAAAGAGCAAAACTGGAACTCCTAGGTGGCTCAATGGCTCAGCGGTTGAGTGCCTGCCTTTGGCCCAGGGCATGATCCTGGAGACCCGGGATCAAATCCTCTCTCTGCCTGCGGCTCTGCCTCTCTCTGTGTGTGTCTCTTATGAATAAATAAATCAAATCTTTCAAAAACAAACAAACAAAAAAACCAACACCTAAATGATTCTAGCTACTTGAACAACTTAACCTGTAGCTCACTGCCTTGCAGTAAAGAAATCTTGGCCCCTCTATCTCTTGCTAAGGTGAAAACCTTTTTTTTTTTTTTTTTTAATCCTCTCTCTGTGTACAGAGAAGTTTCCTTTGGCCTTTACCTTGAGTTTAATGATTTGTCTCACACTTCAGCTTTCTATTCTCCTATTTGCCCAAGGCCCCTTTGTATTTTGTTTTGATCCACCAATAGTAATAATACCATCATGTAACAAAATGGAAAAACCTGGATTTTCCAGAATTTCTTCTAGGAAGGAAACATATTTTTTGATAGGTGCTTGGGCCTGTGAGTAAAACCGTGGGTAGAACTGCTTGGCACAGGTCTAAGGAAGAATTTGCTCTTGTCCATCACTCTGAGCAGATGAAGGGAAAGAAGGAGAGAAGAGATGAAGTTTTCCCCTATCTCCAAATCCTCATTAAAAATACCTCACTCAAAAAATATTTGGGCCCAGGGACACCTAGGTGGCTCAGTGATTGAGCATCTTCCTTTGGCTCAGGTCATGATCCTGGGGTCCTGGGATCAAGTCCCACATCCCTCCGGGAGCCTGCTTCTCCTTCTGCCTATGTCTCTGCCTCTCTCTCCGCCTCTCTCTTTGTGTCTCTCATGAATAAATAAAATCTTTATTAAAAAAAAATATTTGGGTCTGACCAGATATTTTTATGGCAATACTGAAGGAGCAGAGACACTAGATTGATAAAGCAGAGAAATATAACCAATATCAAGATTCTAGAGGAAGTCATTAGTTATCTATTGCATAATAAGTTACCCTAAAATTTAGTGATTTAAAACAGCACATTCTTTATTATCTCCTGTTTTCTAGGAGCCAGGATCCCGGCCTGGCTCGACTGAGTCCTCTATCTCAGGGTCTCTTACAATCAAGTTGCCATAGAGGTGTCGTCCAAAGCTAGGGTGTCATCCACAAGGTCGCCTGGGGAAAGATACTCCTCCGAACTCACACAATTGTTGCCAGTCTTCAGCCCCTCTCTGGTTGTGGATTAGAGGCTACCCCCGGTTCCTTGCCACCGGGGCCTCTCCAACATGGTAACTTGACATGCACACAAACCACGACAAGGGAGTGGAGTCTAATAGCAAGGCAGAAGTCACGATCTTCTGTAATCTAATCTGAGGAGTGACTTTGATTTTGCCATATTCTTATCAATTAAAGGCAAATTACTGAGTCCAGCCCAGGCTCAAGGGGAGGGAGTTACATGAGGACACGAATACCAAGGGGCAGGGAACTGGGGGCCACCTTATATGTCCACCTACCACAAATTTGCTCTGGATTTTCACAGGACTGTGGAATAGGTGTTCATGCCAGGTTTAATCGAATCTTAGAGAGGCGGAGGGACCGTGGCTGACATTTGGCTTTTAAAGAGGCACAGCTAATTGGACACAATTATGTGCCAGTTACTATGCTCAGCTATATACATGAATTTCTTTTTGGATGTGCAAAATAATGTTACAAATTAAATGGTTCCACTATCCAGATTTGAGAAACTAAGTGAGGTTAAGTAATTTGTCTAGGGTCACATAGCCAGTAAGTGGCAGAGCCAGGATACAAACACAGGCTTGTTTGCTTTAGACTGATGCCCTTAAAGCTGTATTTGTGTCTCCTCTACACAGCCAGCTCTGCATTTTAGACTCGTTTACTCCTGGATACCAAAATCAGGATCAGTGAAGAATGAGTTTGGCTCGATATCCAACAACCAGGGTTTAAATATGAAAGGCTTAAATAAAAGTTCTTAGGACAAGCAGTCCAGGGCTATTGTTGCGACTCCCTAATTTCATCTAAGCCCCAAACTCATTCTCTTTTAGTTCTACCAATTTCTGTGTTGGTGAGTGACTGCTGCCCCTCTCACCCATATCCCAAGCAGGAAAAAATAGCGCCAAAGTCTTCTCCTTTTGTGACTTTTTCTCTTGATTCAGAAAAAAATCCTCTCCAAGCAGACTTGCACTTACAGCTCTTTGATTAGAACTGGCGTGGGCAGCCCGGGTGGCTCAGTGGTTTAGCGCCTGCCTTCATCCCAGGGCATGATCCTGGAGCCTAGGATCGAGTCCCACATCGGGTTCCCTGCATGGAGCCTGCTTCTCCCTCTGCCTGTGTCTCTGATTCTCTCTCTCTCTCTCTCTCTCTCTCTGTGTGTGTGTGTGTGTGTCTCATGAATAGATAAATAAAAAAAATCTTTAAAAAAATAATAAAATAAAAAAAGAATGGTGTTATCCTGCTCTCTGTAAGTTACAAAAGGTATAAGGATAGCTAGAATTTTAGCTTTCCAACTTCTGTTAAAGAAGGGAAAAGAAAGGATGACAAATGGGTTAGTTAGCCAGTTCATACCCTATGCCTAGCTGTACATATTCTATTCATTACAGATCTCCATGTCCCCATATTAAGGATAAAGAAATAAGTGCAATTAAACTTCTTCCCATCCCCTCTCCTTTCTCCATCTTAAGACTTTTATTGCTTATATTATTATTATTGCTTGAATTATTATTCTTATATGGCCAAATTGATAGCATTTACACTCTTCCAAAATTGTAATTCACACAGGTTTTATTTTTTTAAGATTTATTTATTTATTTTTAGAGAAAGAGAGAGAGTAGGGGGGTGGGTAGAGGAGGCAGAGGGACAGAGGGAGAGGGAGAGAGAGAATCTTGAGGAGGCTCTCCACTGAGCATGGAGCCCAGCACAGGGCTCTATCCCACGACCCTGAGATCATGACCTGAGCCAAAACCAAGAGTCAGACACTCAACCAATGGAGCCACCCAGGTGCCCCTGAAATTGTAATTTGCACACTTTTAAAACTGCCATTCTATATTTAAATCCTTTTAACATGGCTTTTCCATTTATCTTTTTTGTTGCCAAGTGTTAGGTTAAATTATACCAAATTGCCAATATTGGACCGTATTTGCCCTAGAAAAATGCAAATTTAACATGCTCAATCTAATAGTCAAGAAGATTTTTAAAATATCTGTCAGTGCCTTAAAATAAAATGAAAGTTTTTTGTGTGAGACTTTTTTTCTTGAGGGTTTGTAGATCTTCTTTTGCTTTTTTCTAATATTAGGATGTTGCTGTTGAAATCTCAAACCAGCCTGATAGAATTTTCCTCTTAAATGACTAGGATTCTTGTTTAGATGCCCACAAAATTATTTATTACTTTTATCCTCTTTTTTTTTTAAGATTTATTATTTATTCATGAGAGACACAGAGAAAGAGGTAGAGACATAGGCAGAGGGAGAAGCAGGGTCCAGATGCAGGGAGCCAGATGTGGAACTCAATCCTGGATCCCAGAATCATGTCCTGAGCCGAAGGCAGACACTCAAACAGTGAACCACCCAAGCGTTCCACTTTTATCCTTTTTCTTTTTTTACTTTTATCTTTTTTCATTTAAAAAATTCTTAATCCTGAATTTCCAGTAGATTTACTGAGATACATAATAGTTTTGACAGTTCATTATCAAAGATTTTCCTGGGAAACAATTACAATCAACACATTCATGTCTTTTTTTTTTTTTTTAAGATTTTATTTATTTATTCATGAGAGACAGAGAGAGAGAGAGAGAGAGAGAGGCAGAGACACAGGCAGAGGGAGAAGCAGGCTCCACGCAGGGAGCCCGATGTGGGACTCGATCCTGGGACTCCAGGATCCTGGGATGAAGGCAGGCGCTAAACCACTGAGCCACCCGGGCTGCCCACATTCATGTCTTCTAAGAAATATTTTCATCTATTTATCATTTTTTCTTTTTCATTTCCAACATTCTTTTCCTTAAAGAAACTCCCTGTTCATTTGTTGGGTTGTCTTTATCTTCCTTATTTGTCATCTTTCCTCATATCCTTAAAATCTTTCTTTTCTTTTTTAATTTTAATTAAGTTTTAATGTTCATTTTTCATGCCATTGTCTTCATCACCATTTTTTGTTTCTTCTATAATTCTTCTAAGAAAAAATTAGTATACAGACCATATAGTATACAAAGTGTTCCAAGAATCTTGGAACAAGAAGAGAATAAAAACATAAATTTGCCCAGATATTTATAAATATAAATATTAAAATGTCTAGAGTAATCATCTGGAATACAAACATAGTGTAAAACTTCTAAACTAACTGAGGGGGAAAAGTAATAATATATACATATTATGCAAAATATATTTATGCAAAAGAAAGTAAGCAAAGTAAAGAAAAGCAAACACAGAACAGGCAGGAAAAGTGAAGAACATAAAAGATGGTAAAGAATAAATATTAAAATATATTCATATTTATGTTGATTATAAGTGACAAAATTGTCATAATGGATAGTAATTGTCAAAAAAATCCAGAATCATGCTTATTACTAGATACATGATTATTAATAATAATCATGCTTATTACTAGATACAAACCAAAAGCATAAAAGTAAAGGAATGGGAATAAAATTGAATGACAATCTAATTGATAAATCAAAAATAAAGTAAGAAAGGAGGAACAAAAAGCAAATGTGACAAATAAAACCAACAAAAGAGTAGAGTTAAATACAATCACATCAGTGGTTATATTAAGTGTAAATAGACTGAAAACACCAATTTAAATTCAGAGATTTTCAAATAGATGAAAAAAAAGTAACACAGCTATGTGCTACTTACAAGAGACATACTTTAAATATAGGAACACAGATAGGTTGAAAATAAACAGATGGGAAAAGATATGGCATGCACAATATAATCTAAAGAAAGCTATGATAATATATGAATAATATATTCATATATAAAAAAATATATATAGCTGGGTTTGATTATATTAACATCAGGGAAAACTAAACTTAAAGACAAAAATTATTTCCCGAGTTAAAGAAGGACATTTAAGAATTATAAAAAAGATCAATTCCTCAGGAAGACATAACAGTCCAAAATACACATGCACCTAATAATACATGAAGCATAAATGGGCAGAACTAAAAGGGGCTGGGGGATACAATAAACAGACAAAACTCCAGGAAAACCAGACAAAAAAACAGGCTATAAAAGATGTGAACAACAGTTTTATTCAACTTGAACCAATTGATATGTCTACAACACTGCATGCAACAAATTCAGAATATTCATTCTTTCAAATACATACGGAATATTTACTAAAACACAACTATATGCTGCACTATAAGACAAATATTAATAAAATCCAAAGAATTGAAATCATACGAGCATGATCTCAGGCCACAATAGGATTAAACTAAAAATTAACAATAGAAAATAATTGAAAAATAATGAAAAATCTTCAAATGTTTAAAAATTAAGCAATATATTTTTAAAGAATTCATGAACCAAAGAAGAAATTAGAAAAGATTTTAATTTGAATGAAAAGGTAAATATGATGTAAAAATTTGGAATGCAACTAAATTAGCACTTAGAAATTTATAACTTTATTTTTTTTAATTTTTTAAAATTTTTTATTTATTTATGATAGTCACACAGAGAGAGAGAGAGGCAGAGACACAGGCAGAGGGAGAAGCAGGCTCCATGCACCGGGAGCCCGACGTGGGATTCAATCCCGGGTCTCCAGGATCGCGCCCCGGGCCAAAGGCAGGCGCCAAACCGCTGCGCCACCCAGGGATCCCCCAGAAATGTATAACTTTAAATGCATCCCTTTCAAGGAACTAGAAAAAGAAATGCAAATCAAAAGCAATAGAAAGAAGGAAATTATATAGATAAGAACATAAAGAATGAGAAAACAGATATATAAAGGTACAGAACAAAGATGAGTAAGATAGCTAAAGCCATAGCAAGACTGATCAAGAAGAAATTACCAGGATCAGGAATAAAAAAGAGATATTATTTCAAACTATAGGTATTAAAGAAAAATAGAAGGATATTATGCTGATACCTTTATGCCAATAAGTTCAACAACTTACATGAGTGGACGAATTTTTTTGAGAAAAACAACTCACTGAAAGTGACACATGAAGAAATAGAAAATGTGAATAGCTCTAGGTCTGTCAAAGTATTTGTAAAGAGAAATCTTGTAAAGAGAAAATTCCAGGTACTGATAATTTTACAGTGAAATTCAAATTTGTTCAGTAAAAAGGTAATGCTTCTCAACTAATTTCCTGAAGCCAAAAATAACCCTGATACTAAAACCAAAGAAGGACATTACAAAGAAAGAAAATGCAAACCAATATCCCTTATGAATATAGACACACACATTAAAAAGTCTTCATGAAAGTATTAGCAAATCAAAGTCAGCAAGATGTGAAAAAAACAATATATCATGACTGAGTGGGATTTATAGCAGGAAGGCAAGATTAGATAAACATTTGAAAAACAGTATATATCACCACATTAACAGAATAAAGAAAAAAAGAATATGATCATCTTAACAGAATAACAAATGCAAAATATTTGATTAAATTCAGTTCCTGCCCAGAAAATTGAAAATAAACAGGAACTTCTTCAATGAAAAAATATCTTCTAAAAATCTACAGTAACATGAAACTTAATAGTCAAATACTGAATACTTTCCTCTAAGAAAGCTAGGGTGTCCACCCTCACACTGCTATTTAATATTATACTGGAGGTCATAGTCAGTACAATAAGGAAAGAAAATGCATAAATATTAGAAAAGAAAAAGTAAAACTTTATCTATGAAAGCAGACAGAAAAAATCTATAGAAATCTAAAAACAAACTGCTTTAACTAGTACTTACTAGTTTTAGAATTTAGCAAGTTCACTGATTAATATACATAAATCAATTGTATTTATATATAGTTATATAGTTATATATATTTTTATATCCTAGCAGTGGACAGTTGGAAAATAAAACTAAAAAGTAGAATAACTTACTATAGTATTAAAAAGAAATCAAATTCTTGGGAACAAATATAACAAAATGTGCACAAGAGATTTACACTAATAATTTTTAAATATTTTTGAGGAAATAAGAAAAGAAGACCTAAGTAAATGTAGGAATGTGCCATGTTCATGGATCGGAATGCTCATTATTGTTAAGATGTTAGTTTGTCCCAAATTGATCTATAGATCTCTAGATTCAATAAAATCTCAGAAAAAAATAAAATAAAATAAAATCTCAGTCAAAATCCTAGTAGTCTTTTTGAAAAAATCGACATGCTTATTCTCAAATGTATATGCATTAGTAAGAAATTTTGAAGAAAGAAAAATCAGAGAATTTACACTGTCACATTTCAGGACAATATAAAGCTATAGAAGTTAAAACAGCATAGTATTGTCATAACAAATAGTGGAATAGAATAGAGAAATCTAGAAATGAAAACACACGAATACAATCACTTGATTTTTGACAAAGGTACCAATATGACTCAGTGGGAAGAATGAGAACGTTTCAATAGTGGTGCTAGAACAACTGGATTTTCATATAGAAAAAAAATATTCATAAACTCTATTTCATGGCATACACAAAAGCTATTTTAAGATGAATCATAGGAACACCTGGGTGGCTCAGTTGATTAAGCTTCATTCAATCTCTTGATTTCAGCTCAGGTTATGATTCAAGTTCTTGGGAATGATCCCCACCTCGAGCTCCCTGAGGAGTCTGCCTCACTCTCCCTCTGCTGCTCCCCCTGCTTGAGCTCTCTCTCAAATAAATAAATATTTTAAAAAGGAGAGAGAATAAAAGATGAATTATAAAACCATGCATGATAACTAGAACTATAAAGCTTCCAGGAGATTGCATAGGAGAATATTTTCATGACTTTGGAGTAGGAAAATATTTTTTAAATAGGATGCAAAAAGTACTAACCATAAAATTTTTTAAATGATAAATTGGATTTATCAAAATTCAAAACTTATGCTCATCAAAAGACATCCAAAAAGTAAAAAAGTGGAGCACCTGGGTGGCTCAGTCCGTTAAGTGTCTGCCTTCGGCTCAGGTCACAATCCCTGGGTCCTAGGATGGAGCCCCATGTCTGGCTCCTTTGCTCAGTGGGGAGCCTGCTTCTCCTTCTCCCTCTGCTGCTCCCCCAGCCTGTGCTCTCTCACTTAAATAAATAAGATCTTTTGGGCAGCCCAGGTGGCTCAGAGGTTTAGTGCCGCTTTCAGCCCAGGGCTGGTCCTGGAGACCTGGGATCAAGTCCCATGTTGGGCTCCCTGCATGGAGCCTGCTTCTCCCTCTGCCTGTGTCTCTGCCTCTCTTTTTTTCTGTGTGTCTCATGAATAAATAAATAAAATCTTATTATAAATAAATAAATAAAATCTTTTTTTTTAAGTGGAAAGGCAAGCCACAGACTAGGAGAAAATATTCACTATATATACATAAATACATATATATGAGAAAGCACAAATATTCAAAGTATATAGAAAACTCCTATAAAATAATAGGAAAAAGACAAACAATAAATGTTTTTTGAATGGAAAAAGGCTTGAACAAAAACTTCATGAAAGATGATATCCAGTAGCCAATAAGCGTTTGAAAAGGAACTCAATATGCCATAAGGAAACTCATTATCTTCTTAAAATGAAGATCATAATTAAAGTTATGATCACCTAAAAAAAAAAAAGTTATGATCACCTATTCATCAAAAGGCACTATCAAAAACTAGAGAGTGGGAGAAGACATTTAAATAATAAGACTTAGGGATGCCTAGATGGCTCAACGGTTGAACATCTGCCTTTGGCTCAGGTCCTGATCCAGGATCGAGTCCCACATCAGGCTCCTGTGGGGAGCCTGCTTCTCCCTCTCTCTCTGTGTCTCTCATGAATAAATAAATAAAATCTTTTAAAATAAATAAATAAATAAATAAATAATAAGACCTAAAAAGATTTGTATCCTAATACAAAAACTCTTGTATATCTGTAGAAAGAGACAACCTCCCCCACAATTTAGCAAAATTAATTCACAAAATCCCACAGAAAACGAGGCACAAATTTTCCATGCAGATATAAAACTATCTTCAACCATTAGTAATCAGAGAATGCAAGTTTAAATTAGAACAACATACTTTCTATACCCACCCAAAGAGCAAATATTAAAAATCCTGCCAATCCCAAGAATGTAGAGCAATGGAACTCTCATCTAATTGCTGATGGGAATTCAAAATGTCATAATTACTAGGGGAAACTATCTCCTCTTGCACCTACACACCAGAAGACTTACAAAATGTAAGAAAATGTCCACCAGTAGTACAATAGATAGGTTTCTTGAGGTATTGTCATACATAGGGATACTCTATGAGACTAAAAACTCTATGAGCTAGAGCCATGTGCATCAGCATGGGGAAAATCTTAAAAATATGACATTAGGCCAAAGAAGCAAGTTAAAGAAAACTGCATACAGTAGAAGTCTACTCATATGAAGTAAATAAATAAATAATAATTTAAATGTTTGATAGCACTACTAAAATCTCTAAAGAAAAGAAAGAAAATAATTGGCACGAAATTTGCTGTGAGCGAGGAAAGAGGAGAGAAAATGCAGTTGGTAAAGGGCATGGTGGTGCATGTCTGAGGTATGATAATGTTCAATTTTTTTTTATATTCAATTTTTTGGCCTAAATGGTGAGTACATAAGAGTTTATTATTTTTCTTAAAATTATATAAATGCTTTTTCTTATATTCTTTTGCATGTTTTTGTATAATTCAAAACTTAAAAAAAGAAGTTGCCCGGTTCATTACTAACATTTGACTTTATGAGTTCTATATTATATCTTATAATTCATAATTTATAGTTTTGAAAACATGGGTGTAAAGTAGTTTTTTGAAAAGGCTGTCATTTTCTGTTGTTTTGTAAAGCTATTTTAGAACCTAAAACACCTTGGGCACCTGGCTGTTTCATCTGGTAGAGCATGTGACTCTTGATCTTGAGGTCTTGATTTCAAACCCCTCATTGAGTGTAGAGATTTTTTTTTAAGATTTTTATGTATTTATTCATAAGAGACACAAAGAGAAGCAGAGACGTAGGCAGAGGAAGAAGGAGGCTCCTCACAGGGAGCCCAATGCGGGACTCGATCCCAGAATCCTAGGATCACGCCCTGAGCCAAAGACAGACCCTCAACTGCTGAGCCACCTAGGCATCCTGAGTGTAGAGATTATTTAAATCAATCAATCAATCAATCATCTTAATTTTGGACTGTTTCTTAGTGGGTGTGATGGTTAGTTGTATGTGTTAACTTGGCTAAGCTGTAATACTCAGTTGTTCAATCAAACACTAACCTTGATATTTCTGTGATGCTTTTTATCGATGTGGTCAATGTGTACAGCAGTTGACTTTAAGTAAAGGAGATTATCCTTGATAATGTGAGTGAGCCTCATCCAAGCAGCTGAAGACCTTAAGGGCAAAAACAGGTTTCCCAGAGAAGGCAATATTCTGCCTTAGGACTACAGCAGCAATACCTGCCACAGTGTCCAGGCTGCTGACCTGCCCCATGGATTTCAGACTTGCCTGTCTCTATGATCAGATTTCTTTAAATAAATTAGTTCCATTTCTCTCAAGAATCCTGATCGATCTAGATTTTGGTGCCAGGAATTTGGGTGCTGCTGTAACAAATACCTAAGAATGTGGAAGTGGCCTTGAAACTGAGTTATGGGAAGAGACTGGAAGAATTTTGAGGTACATGCTAGAAAAAGCCTGGATTGCCTTGAAGAGAGAGGTGGAAATGTAGATGTTACTTACTGAAGATTCTGGTATGGGCTCAGAAGGAAATGGAAAGAACGGTAGACAGGCATCTATCATCTTGGAAATATATATATATATATATCATTATAAAAAGAATGTCAGCAGAAATATTAACGGGGCTTCTAATAAGACTTTGAAGGAAGTGAAGAGCGTGCTATTGGACACAGGAGGAAATATGCCCTTTGTTAGGAATGTCAGAAAATTTGGCTGAATTGTGTTATGCTGTCGGATAGAAGATAGAATTTGTAAGTAATGAATTGGGGTATTCAGTTGCGCTTTCCAATCAAAGCCTTGGGGTGCCAGTGTGGCTCAGTGGCTGAGCATCCTTCATCTCAGGTCATGATCCCGGGGTCCTGGGATGGAGTCCCTCATCAGGCTTCCTTCAGAGAGCCTGCTTCTCCCCCTGCCTGTGTCGCTGCCTCTCTCTGTGTCTCTCATGAATAAATAAATAAAATCTTTTAAAACAGAACAAAAAAGTATGAAAGCCTGGGTTTTTCCTTGCTGCTTATAGTACACAGTAATGGTAAAGAAGAGAGATACACTGAGGAAGATAAATTTAGTGCTAAGTAAAAAGGAACCAGAACTAGATGATTTGGAAAATTCTTAGCTATCCATATTAGAAAAGATGATAAAGCATGCCCTCATGTAGACACTACCCATGATGTCACTGGACAGCCCTGTGGTATGTGGCTATGGGTCCAACCAGCCACCTCAGCAGAAGCCAGGAATTGAGATGGGGTTATCTAGGAAGCTCTGCAGAGAATGGTTATGTCTAGTGGTGTGGATCCTCTTGACATCCACAAAAGACCTACAAGCATTTAGAGAATTTTGTACCAGCTTAAATACTGCCAGCCTGGACAGAGAGGGGCAGAGACAAAGTGAAAGGAGGGAAGAATGATCTTTGAAAAGGAGCTTAGTATCTTATAATGTGTAGGATAGAGTCACTGATACAGGAACCAGAACAGGCAGAAAGAGAGACCTAGAGGCTGTGTCCTCCACAAGCCCAGAAGGCAGAGAGCATTGAGCCACAGAGGCTCATTCTCAGGCCTTGAGACCTAATGAAATTTTCCCTGCTGAATTTCAGACTTGCTTGGGACAGGTGAACCCTTCATTGCTTCCATTTTCACCCCTTTGGAATGGGAATATTTATCCTGTGCCTGGCCCAACATTTAATTTTGGAAGCAAAAAAGTAACCTTCCAGTTGCATATGTTCACGGGGGAGAGAAATTTTGACCCAGGATGGATCACACCCAGAGGCTTGTCCATACCAAATTTAGATGACCTAAATGAGGAGATTTGGGGCTTTTTGAGTTAATGACATTTAGATTCTAGACTTAAAGCAGATGAGACTTTGGGAGATACTAAAATGGAGTTAACGCATTTTGCACATAGAAAAACATGAATTTGGGGGGGTTTAAAGGGAGGACTCATGTACTGGGTTCAATGGTTTCCCCCAAATTCATGTTCACCCAAAACCTGATAATGTGATCTTATTTAGATATAAAGTCTTTGCAGCTGTATTCAAGTTAAAATGAGGCCATAATGGATGATGGTGGGCTCTAATCCATTGACAGTTTTTTTTTTGTTTTTTTGTTTTTTTAATTTTTATTTATTTATGATAGTCACACATTGAGAGAGAGAGAGAGGCAGAGACATAAACAGAGGGAGAAGCAGGCTCCATGTACCAGGAGCCTGATGTGGGATTCTATCCTGGGTCTCCAGGATCGCGCCCTGGGCCGAAGGCAGGCGCTAAACCGCTGCACCACCCAGAGATCCCCATTGATTATTCTTTTGATAAGGAGTGTGTTTATAGGGAGACAGAGATACAGACACAAGGGAAAGCCATTGGTGACCCAGGCAAACATTGGAGTGATGCCACTGCAAACCAAGGAATGCCAAGGATTACCAGCAACCACCAGAAACTAGGAAGAAGCAAGGAAGGATTCTTCCCTAGAGCTCCCCTGCCCCTAGCTCCATCCCAGGAAGCATGGCCCTGTTGACACCTTGATTGCAGACTTCTAGCCTCAAGAACTGTTAGAGAATCAAGTTCTTTTGTTGTATGCCATCACACTGATGGCAGTTTGTTAAAGCATCCTAGGTAACTAATACAGCAGGCATGGGAAGTGATTACTTCTAGGTAAAGGGGGTAAGGTAGGGAATGGAACAGGTATGTTTTCTTTCTTACAGCAAATCTTGTAAAGCTTTGCTTCTCTAAATCATTTGCACCTATCTTTGACTTTTAGAAAGGAAAGTTTTCAAGTTATAGTTATAGATCAAGTAAACCTGACAGTTTATATAAAAATAAACAAACCAGTCTCACTTATGAATACCAAAGCAGAGGGTTGATCCCAGAACTGTAAAAATGATTCAAATAGAAAACAATGATTCTCCACTTCATTAGAGAAAAAAGATGACATTCTCCATAGATGCTGAAAAATAAAACTAAACATCTTTTAGTTTCTGTAAAATGCTTAAGAAAATAGAAATAGGTAGGTACTTTCTTAACATGATAGCATACACTCATCATAACCTAAAAGCCAGTATCCTCCTAAATGCACAAATATGAAAAGTAATTCCTTTTCATATTTGAAGACTTAGGAACACCAAGGAACACTTAGGAATAGGACACAGGTGTCTGGTATCATCAGGTTCCAGAAAAGATAATTAAAGAAGAAATAGAAATCTGACATATAAAAATTAGACAGGTAAAGATCAATTATCATTAAAGGCAAGTGAGAGTATAATATACTTCAAAGGTCACTCAACTTGTACTTTAAAGGACCAGGTAGTAAATGATACCTGGTATACTTTTTTCTTCTTCCTTTTTCTTTAAAACAGTTCTTTCTTTCTTTCTTTTTTTAAGATTTTATTTATTTATTCATGAGAGATACAGAGAGAGAGGCAGAGACATAGGCAGAGGGAGAAGCAGGCTCCCTGCAGGGAGCCCGACTTGGGACTCGATCCCGGGACTCCAGGATCAGGCCCTGGACCGAAGGCAACGCTAAACCACTGAGCCACCAGGGCTGCCCAAAAACAGTTCTTTCAAAAGAAAAAAAAAAAAGTGAATTTCCTGGATGGCAGAGGCAGTTGAGCGCCCGACTCTTGGTCTGAGCTCCAGTCATGATCTCAGGCTCATGAGATTGAACCCTGCAACAGTCTCTATGCTCAGCAGTCTTTTTTTTTTTTTTTTTTTTTTTTATGCTCAGCAGAGTCTACTTGGGATTCTCTCTCCCTCTGTCCCTGCCTCCCCAATTTTTAGTTCTCAGTGATACAAAAATAGCCTATAGCTGGCATTGTCCCAGAGAACATAGTTTGCAGATCCTTTGCATACCTGGAAAAAGGAAAATCAAAGGAAAATATAACAAACTCAAATAGAATTCAATAAATTCCACTTGTATATATATATATGGAAATCAAACAGGACTCATATCTACAAAAATAGCCTGTTAGAAAATACAAAGAAAGCAAAGACCCTATTTAGAATAGCAAAAAAAATAATAATAATAATAATAATAATAATAATAATAATTTTTAAATCCTGAGAATAAACTTAACAAGAAATGCAAGCTCTACAATTTACAATTTTAATGCTACTGAAGTACACAACAGAAGATTTAACAATGCAGAGGCACATGGTGTCCTTGGATTCTCAGCATCATAAAGCTGTCAAAGATAGCTCATCTGTAAATTTAATGTCATCCCAATAAAATACCAAAAGGGTATTTTTTGGGAACTAGCCTAGCTAGTTCTAAATTTCATATGGAAAAATTCCCAAGAATAGCCAGGAAATTTTTTAAAAATTAAAGTAACAAGGAAGGTTAAAACTACCATATATAAAAAACTATTCAAAGTCCTTAAAATGTGAAGAGAGGGGGTCCCTGGGTGGCTCAGCCGTTTGGCTCCTGCCTTTGGGCCAGGACGCAATCCTGGAGTCCCGGGATCGAGTCCCGCGTCGGGCTCCCGGCATGGAGCCTGCTTCTCCCTCTGCCTATTTCTCTGCCTCTCTCTGTCTCTCTATGTCTATGTGAATAGAAACAAAGATCACTAACACCAAATAGAAAATTCAGAAATAGATTTTAGAGAATTTATGAGAATTTTGCATGTTAAATAAATGATCTTGGCTCAGCTGGATATCCATTGGAAGAAAAAATAAACGTAATGCTTTGTTCACGATTAACATCAAAAGTGATTCTGACAGACAAAAGATTTCGATGACCTCATAAGTTCCTAGACAGAAAGATGAGAAGTATTTTATAACCTCATGTGAGAGAAAGTATGACACAAAATCCAGAAGCTTAAGTGAGTGTTTTTGTTTTTTTTTTTTTTTTTTTTTTTTTTTTTTTTTTTTTTTTTTTAATTTTTATTTATTTATGATAGTCACAGAGAGAGAGAGAGAAAGGCAGACACACAGGCAGAGGGAGGAGCAGGCTCCATGCACCGGGAGCCTGATGTGGGATTCGATCCCGGGTCTCCAGGATCGCGCCCTGGGCCAAAGGCAGGCGCCAAACCGCTGCGCCACCCAGGGATCCCGAGTGTTTTTGTTTTTGTTTTTGTTTTTGTTTTTGTTTTTGTTTTTGTTTTTGTTTTTGTTTTAGTATAAGCTATGCTGGGCAGCCCCGGTGGCTCAGCGGGTTAGCACCGCCTGCAGCCCAGGGCCTGATCCTGGAGACCCCGGATCGAGTCCCACATCAGGCTCCCTGCGTGGAGCCTGCTTCTCCCTCTGCCTATATCTCTGCCTCTCTCTCTGTGTGTGTCTCTCATGAATAAATAAATGAAAAATCTTTATTTTTTTTCTTTTAATTTTAATTTATTTTTGATAGTCACAGAGAGAGAGAGACACACACACACACACACACACACACACACACGCAGAGGGAGAAGCAGGCTCCATGCACCGGGAGCCGGACGTGGGATTCGATCCCGGGTCTCCAGGATCGCGCCCTGGGCCAAAGGCAGGCGCCAAACCGCTGCGCCACCCAGGGACCCCAATAAAAAATCTTTAAAGAAATAATAAGGGGCCGGGGACCCGCGGGCGGTGAGCTGAAGCCAGCAGCGGACAAGATGCTCCCCGAGGGCGCCGGGCCCTACGCGGACCTGGACGAGGCAGGAGGTAGCACGGGGCTCCTGATGGACTTGGCAGCCAACGAGAAAGCAGGTCACGCAGACTTTTTCAATGATTTTGAAGATCGGTTTGATGATGATGACCTCCCGTGAGACGCCGTCCAGGGGCCTGTGTGCTCCTGCACCAACTGCTGCGGTGGAGCTCCGCAGGGGACAATTTCAGATGGCTCTAAAGAACTCGTGGACATCACTTGAAATTAGGAGGTGATTAGCAAGAAAGAGAAGGATGGTTTTAAATATCTGCATGAAGCCCGCTAATCTCTGAATGTGATCAGCTTTTGTCCTTCAATTAAAAGAAAAAGTGATGCCATCAAAAAATAATAATAATAAAATAAAAATATAAGCTTTGTACTCAATGTGGGGCTCGAACTCACAATCCGAAGACCAAGAGTCACATGCTCTACTGACTGAGCCAGCCAGGTACCTCAAGAGTGATAAATTTTAACATGTAAAAACGTTTTACTTTGTTTTCTTTGAAACAAAGACAAAAATAGTAATAGTAATAGTAATGCCTCAGTAAAACCGAAGGGTAAGCAACTAACTCGGGAAAAAAATTTTTTGAGGTGAGGGAATCACCATTTTGGTGAGGGGCTTCAGAGACCGGTTGAAAGGGTAGGAGGACAGTTAGATTCGACGTCCTTGGCCAGAATCTTCCCAGCTCCACAGTCACCAAAAAAGTGGGGAAAATATTTTTAACTTGGGACACCTGGGTGGCTCAGCGGTTGAGCGTCTGCTTTCTGCTCAGATCGTGATCCCAGAGACCCAGGATCGAGTCTCGCATCGGGCTCCCTGGATGGGGCCTGTTTCTCCCTCTGCCTGTATGTCTGCCTCTCTCTCTCTCTCTCTCTCTCTCATGAATAAATAAATAAAATCTTAAAAGAAAAATATTTTAACTCACATGATAAGCAAGTGCTATCTTAATATATAAAGAACTAAAGTAAATAAGAGAAAATCCCACAATCTAATAGAAAAATGGGCAAGGAATAGAAACAATTCTATAGAAAAAGAAACCCAAATAGCTCTTAAACATATGAAAAGATATTCAGGCTTAGTCATCATAAGAGAAAAGCAACTTTAAGTTCCAATGAAATGCCATATTTTCACCTGTAGGGTTAATAAAGATATTTTTTTAGGTTTGATAGCCTACTGAGCTAATGAGAATGCGGAGAAACAGACATTCACATATTGTTGATAGTAATGCAAATCGATACATCTGTGCAGCAACATTTGCTAATCTCTGTCAAAAAGAGAAGAGTACACATCCACTGAGTCAATAGTTGCATCCTTAGGTGTCTATCCTATAAATATGCCTGCAAGTATGAAAAGTTACTGTCAGAACATTCATCGTTTGTCACAACAAAGCAATGACTCTATGTCGGAAACAACACAGTGCTTTATCATCGGTATACATTTTGATATATCTGTATGATGAAATACTATCATCCATTAAAAAGTATATGGCAGTTATCCTGATAGAGAAAATTGCTAAGATATGTTGTCAAATGAAAAAAGTAAGGTATAGAACAATGCATATAATAGGCTGTCACTTGTGTACAATACATACATATACATATATATATATGTATATGTATGTACATATAGTGAATATGTGTGTGTTGTGTATGTATATAAATCAAGAAGCTGACAACTTTGGTTGCCTCTGAAGAAAGGAACTAGGTAGAAGGGGTACAAAGATGGAAGGGCAGGTTTTTCTCTTTACTAAATTATCTATTTTTTGATGTACCATAAAAATGTAGAACCTGTTTAACAATTTGTTTTGAAGATTTTTATTTATCTGAGAGAGAGAGAGTACAAGCTAGGGGAGGGGCAGAGGGACAGGGAGAAGCAAACTCCTCACTGAGCTGGGAGCCCAATAAAGGGCTGGATGCCAAGACCCTGAGATCATGACCCAAGCTGAAGGCAGAGGTTTAGCCAGCTGAGCCACCCAGATGCCCCTAACAAATTTTTTTAAGTAATCTCTCCATTTGGGGGTCAAACTCAGACCCAGAGATCAAGAGTTGTATACTCTACCCACTGAACCAGCCAGGTGTCACAAGCCTATTTAAAAAATAAAGTAATATAGGGGCACCTGAATGGCTCAGTCAGTTAAGCATCCTACTCTTGGTTTCAGCTCAAGTTGTGATCTCAGGGTAGTGACATTGAGCCCTACCACCAGCTTTGCACTCACTGATGAGTCTCCTTGAGATTCTCTCTCTCATATTCCCTCTACCCTCTACCCCTCTGTGTGCACCCTCAAACGTGCATGTACTCTCTCTCTCTAAAAAAAAAAAAATGAATTTTAAAAAATAAAATAAAAAATAAAGTAATATATGCTCATTGTAGAAAACAAAAATATTAAGGAAGCAGAATAATAATCTCACCACCGAAGATAATTTTATGTTTCAGTGGTTATTTCCAGCCTTTTCTTTTTCTGAGCATATCATTTTTTAGTGGTAGGTATGTTAAGATCACACCATGTATGATTTTTATCATTTCCTTTAATATTATGTAATGGACCTTTTCCCATTTTCCATTTCAAAATGTATTCTTCTATACAGGTCTCTAACTTTTTACTGGTTCAGAGCTGGGGTTATAATTGACACCTTTATTTCCTTTTACATTAGGTAGACAAGCATCTCAGGAAGAAATACGGCTGCATGTAACACAAGTGAGCTGTACTCAGCATCTTCTGATCCAAGCTCATTGAAGAAAAACCTGAATGATCTCAAGAGCCCTTCTTGTAAGGTATAATACCTGGTAGGGAGACAGAAATAGAAGTGACCATATATTTCTTAGCAAAGCCACCAAGTGGTGCAGAAGGAAGACATCAGGAACCATCCAGGAGGGCATCCCAACCTTCCTGGACCCTGCAGGGCCCTTGGCAAGGTCCTGGAACTAGAGCCAAGGCCACTGGGGACTGCAACCTATGTCCTTCACTGGGCCAACCGGTCATAGTCACTATCAGCGAAGGCCCTTGTAATTCAAAGAATGGACTTCATGTACATTTTTTAACTCATTGTAAGTGACAGTAATCTGCTAGACACTAGGAATCAAAGATGAATAAGATGCAGGTTCTTGCTTCAGTGGCTTCCACTTTGGGAGGTGGTGGTGGTGGAGGCAGCTGCTGAAGCTTCCCATGGGAGCAATCACAAAGTAGGGAGGTGAACACTGTATAAAAGTGTGCAGAAGGTGGTAGCCAGTCGGAAGAGCTGGCAATCCTTGCTTGGTCTTCCTGGGCTTGTATCCACAGAGATTTGTCACCCGGCCTCCTCCTCTTGCATGTCCTTCCTGTAAGGACACCACCAGTAGGATTGGGTTAAGCCGCCCTCCCCCATTCCAATATGACCTCATTTTAATTACAATGACCTTAATTTCTGAATAAGGTCACTTTCTGGGGGTTACCTGCAATTCAACATGTAACACTTGCTTACTAGACATTTGGGGAATGGGTTAATTGACAAATAAATAAACACATGGGAATGGGGTCACTTGACTAGAAATGGGAAGTTTGCCAGTGAGTCCCCCAGGGGCACACAGCTTTCCCTCTGCATGCAATTTCAGTCACTCTCAGTGGGAATTGCAGGAAAGTAAACCCTTTCCATTTTTTTCTGGTGAAGGAAGGCAACCTTCCCCACCCCTCTTCAGATACACATTTGCATTCATACTTATCTTCACTACTACCCTGCGGCATATGAAATCACATTATCCCCATTTCATGGATGGAGAAACTGAGCACAGAAGGGCCACGTGGCAAGCCCTGTTACTAAGTGACAAAACCAGGACTACAGCTTAGAACTTTAGGCCCATGGACCTTTTTTTCTCATAAAGAAAATTATCTATTCTTCATCTCACATATAAAGCTGGAACAAATGTTCACCATAAAAAATTCAAACAATACAGGGACATCTGGGGGGCTCAGTCAATTAAGCGTCTGCCTTCAGCTCAGGTCATGATCTCAGGGTTCTGGGATCAAGTTCCAGATCCAGCTCCCTGCTCAGTGGGGAGCCTGCTTCTCCCTCTCCCTCTGCTGCTCCCCCTGCTTGTTCTTTCTCTCTCTCTCTCTCTCTCTCATAAATAAATTAATTAAAAAATAAATAAATAGTCTTTTAAAAAATTTCAAATAGTATAGCATTACATCAACCAAAATGTTTAAAAAACCTTTTACCATCCCCTAACCACTCCCAGGCCCAATCCCTTCCCGGGAGGTAACTATATTTGCAGCCTTTCATCTCCTTCCTGGCTTTTTTCTTCCTCTGCATTTACTGTTCAATATGTATATTTATGCCTATTTTTAGTGCTTGTTTTTTATTTACATAAAGGGGATCACACTCTTCATGCTGTTCTGGTACTGGCGCTTTCCACTTAACAACACCCTAGAGATGTTTCTCATGTGTCAGCAAAGCTGATATTCACCCTGGGTGTACCTGCCCAGTGACAGGGCTGGCTCCTGCCTCTGCTAACCAGGCTTCTGTTCTGACTGGTCAGTTCCCATGCTCAAGCAGGGGTGCGTGTTTTGAACATCGCCCTGCGTGTTAATACATTGGGGTTGTCTTATTCGTTTGAACTGCTGTGTGGTACTCTGCAGGACAGAGCTGACATTTTTATGTCATCTTGCGTTGTTAGCACATATTTCTATTTTTCCAGTTGTTCAGTATTTCGAACAACATTGCCCTACCATCCTGTACCTGCCTTTTTGTGAACATGTGTGAAAATGTGAAGTATTCTCTCCAGAGCCACTTGTGCAATAGAGACATTTGTGATCTCTCTGTGGTCTGGGGTGGGACCCTGGAGCATCTGGAACCACTGTAGGCATAAGACCAAGAACAGGCAGGCCACCCTGGCTGGAGGCTCTTAGGATCTAAGATCACCTGGGGAGATTCATGCCTTGGGGTCCCCTCCCTCCCGCCCCTCAAAATCTCACCCAAGGAAATCTAATTTAACCAAACCAGAGTGACTCCTAGGCACCAGGATTTTTTTTTAAAACTTCCGTAGGTGATTCCAACATATAGTCAAGGTTAATAACCATTAACAAAGGACCTCTAAGTCTTTTATAAAGGTCCGATCAAAAGACTTAAAACCTGAAAAGAAAAAGTATTAACAGAATAAAAGCAGGGAGAACAGAAAAGGGAAAAGGGGGGCTTTCATCCCAGAATGCTGAGGCAGCCCCACCTTCAGCCCCACAAATCAGACTGGATCTTGGGGAGGGGGGATGCTGCAGTCTCACCTGTGAATCTCCGTACACATTCACTCCCTCTAAAAATCTCTCTAAAATGAGACCAACCCTACATCAGTGCTTTCCACCCTCTGTGAAGATAAGGACTCCTTTTAGAGCCGTAGAACTATTCTGTATGAGGCCATAGTGGTGGATTCATGACATTAAACATCCAGGAAAACCCACAGACTGTGCAACACAGGGAGAGGCCCCTGATGAGGTTCATGAACTTCAGCTAATAATTGTGTATCCATCTTGGTCCATCAGTTATAACAAATGTATCACACCAATGCAAGATGTTAATCACAGAAGGGCGTCTGCCAGATTGGAAGCATATAAGGGAACTCTGTACTTTCTGCTCAATTTTTCCGTAAACCTCCTCAAAAACATAAAATCTATTAATTAAGAAGAAAATCTCCCCATCAGGAGCCCCTCCCTCTGCCTTTCCCCATCTCCCCAGACTAGATGAACCTTTTAAGATCTTTTGTTTGAGAAACTGCAGAATGTCCCAGACCACCGCGAACTCCTTCAGGCTTTGTAAATTAATCTCTAGTGGATCATCCTAACAGCAAGGCCAGGCTAGAAAGAGACCATGACTACCTTGGAGTGCATGGTGACATGTTGCTTCAGTCCACAGGCTGCTGTGTGCCAGCAACTCAGGCCTCCTTAGCCCCTGCTCGAAGTCCTTGCAGGTCATCCAAGGGTTAAGGACCTCTGCATGGTGTGAACCCCTTACACTACCTCTTCCTTCACTTCACATTTCTTTGGCCCAAGACTCCTATTTCAATGGAGTTAATCTGATTAGAGTTAAGGTGTTAATAACTTGAATGAATGCCATTAAACAGTACTAGATAAAATCTGCATTTCAACAGAGGTGCCCAAAGGGCCAGAGGCTGGAATGTCAAGCATCTGGGTAGGGCCCTGGGAGTGAGGCTTGGGAGGGGTCCCTTCCAGGACCTCTGGGGAGCCTCCTATTCTGTATCTAATAATCCCTTTCAAGAGTGTAGTGTTTTATAATTTGTAAGACAATTTAACAATGATTTTTTTCCAGTGCTGCTAAGTGTCAATACTGTGCCAGGTTCTTACATTATCCTACTTTATTTCCAAAGCAACTCAATGAGGTAAGTTGTAGGTTGAGGTATCATTGTCTCCATTTTGCAGAGGAAGTGCTTGAGGTTGGGTAAGCTAAGAAAATGCCTGTGTGTGACAGAGGAGACATTCAAACCTGGTTTGAATTCTATTTTAATCCCTTCCCTTCTAATCTATGGATCCCTAACTATTAGCAGAAGCTCTGTTTGGAGAGATCCCCATCTTCCCCAATCTGACTCTGCCTTCCAGCCAGCTTTGAGACAGCGTATTTTGGCCCTCAAGGACCTGTAGATTGAGCTATTGTGGGCCAGGCCATGGTAGCATATGGTAAAGAGACCAAGAACCTGTAATTCACTATTCTTGTATCTGGGTGTGCGATATCAAATATCACTACTAAGGTGAGGTCCCTGCCCTCAGAAAACTCCTGTCCACTAGAGGAGGAAAGAAGGGTGGGAAAGAAAGGGGAGAATGGAGGATTGAATGAATAGGCAGTTGATTTGAAAAAAACTCACAAAGGGATTCGAAATCCCCCCCCCCCCCCCATTGAAAAACCACTCACAGACTCTTCACACTTTCAAGGGCTTCTCTAACTCGGTCAGCTTTTCCATTCTTGCAGTCATTAGATAGGAGACAGGATAAAGCAATGTACATGAGCCATTTCAAATCTTATTCATATATTTATTCAACAAACCTATACAGGTTGCCCACTTTGTGCCTGCCACTGTTCCAAACCCTGGCTCATATAGGAGGGAAACAAGACAGATGAAACCCCTGCCTTCAGGAAGTGTCCACTTGAACCACCACATCATAACTGAGTAATTAAGTAGATATATAGTACAATAGCAAGTGATTTTATTAAGTTCTAGGAAGAAAAAGAAGGCCACATGAAGTTAGGGTAAGAACATATTACTTTGAGTAACAATTTGATATACATATTATGTGTCTCACAGGTATGCCAGCAACATCTTTTTTTTTTTTTAGCAACATCTATTTTATCTGGAAAACACAGCTCTGTCATTTGAAAATAAATTGTAAATACAGATCACACAAGAAATGAAGATATCACACACAGAGATAAGATAGTACTACCATGAACATGATCTGTTGGAGAATTTGGTGCCAGACAGCCTTAGTTCAAATGTTGCTTCTCTCATTTGCTAAGTATGTGACTTTGGAAACTACTTGATCCTTTTAATTTGCAATTTTCTCACTTGAAAAATTGAGCCAGTGATCTCTATCTTAAAGATGGCAGTGAAGTTTAAAATCAGTAATATTTGTAAAGTACACAATGTCTTGGCACAGTAGATGGTAACTACTATAATTAACTTTTGCTACCAAGGGCTGAATGGTCCAAATATTTCTTCTCATTTTAATTATTGTTAGTAGAAAGCATGACATTTATGTGTAACACTATATATTTTTTTAAGATTTTATTTATTTATTCATGAGAGACAGAGAGAGAAAGAGAGGCAGAGACACAGGCAGAGGGAGAAGCAGGCTCCATGCAGGGAGCCCGGTGTGGGACTCGATCGGGATCAGGCCCCGGACTGAAGGCAGCGTTAAACCGCTGAGCCACTGGGGCTGCCCAACATTATATTTTTTAAAGTACTTTTACATATGCTATCTTACTAAATCCCCAGCAAATCTCAGAGTTGGGTATTATTTGGGGGACATTTCCCTGGAAACATTATCCATATTTCTTTTTTTTCTTTCTTTCTTTTTTTTTTTTTTAAGATTTTATTTATTTATTCATGAGAGACTGAGTGAGAGAGGCAGAGACACAGGCATAGGGAGAAGCAGGCTCCATGCAGGAAGCCAGACGTGGGACTCCATCCTGGGACTCCAGGATCACTACCTGAGCTGAAGGCGGCGCTAAACCCCTGAGCCACCCAGGCTGCCCAATTATCCATATTTCATATAAGGAAACTAAAAAGACATGATATATTAAAGATCAGACATGGTGAATGATAAAGCCAGAACTTAACCAAGACAGTCTGAGCCCAAATCTATCTTCCTTCTCCCTTCTGCATTTTCAATTGACTTCCAAGGGCTATTATTATTTTTGCTTCCTGAATGTCATTCAGAGCTGTTCACTTTCCTCAACTGTTACCATTCTCATTCACGCTACAATCTGCATCTATGACATCTAGCCCCTGCTGGGCTGCAAAGTAAAGAAACTAGTTTCCTAGCATCTGCTCCTTTCTGCTTCTTGGGGCTAAGATGACCTCTCCAAAAGTGATCATATCCCCCTCTGCTTCTAACTCTTCAGGAGTTCCTATTGCTCTCAAGAAAATGTCCAGAGGCCAGTGTGGTGTGGCCCCTGCCCACCTGCCTGTCTCATTCCCATCCAAAGTTTTCCTTCAGATTCTGCATCCTACCTGCATTGGCCTCTAGTTCCTGAACACACTCTGCTTCCTCTCCCCTGGGGGCCTCTTCCTGGGCTGATCCCTCCTCCAAACACAGTTATCCTCTCCAACATCTCTCCCTGCTACTTCCCACTCATCCTTGGTATGTGCCACCCTCCCCTCATACACCCTCCCAACCTGGGCCAGATTTCTGTGTTAAATGCTGTATCAGCTAGGAATTTAATTCACTTCTAAGCAGTAAAGACCCCTGTTCTCCAAATAGTGATTTAAACAAGATGAGTTGGGGGCAACAACCAACGGGGTGGGAGTGGGGGTCTTTTCTCTCATGAAACAAACAGCAAAGACACAAGCAACTAAGACTGGTAACAGCACTACTGTGCCTACTGGTGCAGATCCCTCTTCCTCAGGTTTGTCAAAGGGCTTTCCAGAGCTCTGGACCTCACAACACCTACTCCCTATTAGAGAGAATTCCCAGAAGTCCCATTCCAGAAGTTTTACTCTACCTTATTACACCAAATTGACTCAACAGCCATGCCTGTCTTCATGAGAGGCTAGGAAAAGTAAAATTCCAATTGGCCCTACTGTCTCCTCTAACCAAACAGGGATTCAATGAGTAAAGAGGAGACTAGGCTTTGAAGAGGCCATCAGCAAGCAGTCTCTGCTACATACACTTGCACAGAACAGTCTCCCTTCCTTCATAACACTTCACTGAGTTGGAAGTAACACATGCACTAGTTTGAATGTTTGAGTATTGTATGAATATCTGCCTCCCCACTGGGTTGTAAAGTCCTAAAGAGCAGAGGCTGTTTGGTTTTTGTTCATGATTAAATTGCTAATGCCTAGCACAGCACCTATAGGTGCTCTATAGACGTTTATGAAATGAATGACTGAAAAGCAAACATTAAGTAGTATCTTCTTCCTGGAGGCATTTGTAATGTATGCAATTCCAGTGACTTTGTAGTGATGAGGATAAGGTAACAACTTGATTCCTACATATCTGGGGATCTGCAGACAAATGAAAAGAACCATGGCACAAGTGGTGAATTATGGCTTCCCTAGAAGAGATGAAACATTGGATGGCTCCAGACCATAATATGTTTAAGCAGGACACTAATTCCTCCCTGGTCAGTCCTGGAGAGCACCATAGTTGCTGGCCCACTATGTAGTATTGAACAGTCAAACATAATAAGCTAGAGGCCCATGAATTCCTGACCTTGTGATATCATTAACATCCAGGGCTTGACTTGAAAATGGCAGAGTAATTCCCTGAGAGGCACACATTGTCTGGAAGCTTCTGACACACTGGAATATATAGTAGAAGAAGTCAATCAGTAACTCCAAAACTACACTTTTCATCAACATAAACCATGAGAAGTAAGCTATTTGCCCTGTTAAGAAATCTTAGCAATGACCTTGTCAACCCTTCATCTTACACACCAGAACACTGAGGCTCAGGAAATGAGGTTAGAGACAGAATGAGAACCTGGAACTCAGGACCTCACTCTTCACAATAAAGCACTCAAGAACTTCAGAGGACCAGAATGCAGAGGACCCACAGTGAGCACTGAGCCTCCTTCCCCATGTTCCTTCCTTCTCTCTGAAGATATTTAAAAATGAACAAACTAGAAGACAAAAGTGTCCATCTTCCCATGGACAGCTTCCTTGCAAACCTCAATTTTCATCCCCTTAAATTCTCTGATGAAGGCTCTGACTTGATTGGCAGACCCAAATACAGCTCTGAGCTTGCTTAGCCAACTATTAGTAAACAAAGCAGTTTTTCCAGGCAGTTAGTGGCCACTGAATTAATTGTAAGCAGTGATTCCACAGACCCTGCTCTCAAGAAACTTAGATTCTACTAGAGTGCAGGGTGCATATCTGAAACAAATGACCAGTAGATGGAAGGTGCTTGACTGACCTTTATCCAGAGAGGAGAGCCAGCTGCCTCCTGTGCCCTTCCCGGAACCCTCACTTTGAAGCAAGTTGCACTGGAGACTACCATAGTAGGAATCAAATGATTACTGTTTCATGTTTTCATTTGAAATTTTAAGCTCAGGGTTTCTTTTTTTTGTTTGTTTGTTTTAGATCTCTTTTTTTTTTTTTTCTGACAAAATTCTTTACTACTAATCTCATCATTGCTCAATAATTTTTTATAAGTCAATATTTACTGATTAACTGCCTAAATGAGTTAATTAATAGCACATGCAATATAATAATGACCTGTAGAAGACTGTGTTACAAGTAATTCAATGAAGATTGCTGTAATTATCATTTATTTAGTATGCTATGTTCCAGGCACTTTGCACACAATATCTGTAATCCTCACAACAAATATGCAAGGAAAATATTTAAAGGAGGCATCATTTGCCTATAGGCACCCCGCTTTTTAAGTAGTGGAGATAGGATCTGAACTCCATCCTGACTTCTAAGGCTCTGGTCTTCTACTGCCACACTACCTTTCAACTTTGCAGAAAGCACTTGTCCATGCAAACATAGGTCAGCCCTGTCCTTTCTACTCTGGGAGTCAAATGAAATGTGTAATTTGTTTTTCAGTCCAGCTTATGGCTCACTTTTCTGGGCCAGTAGACAAGCAACTACTTAGCAAGGGTGGGGTGAGATGTGGGAAGCGTCCTCCCTTCTGCAAATGTGTAGGAAGCAGGCAGTGGGCATTCAGAATATTTTCACCAGAAAGGTATTCTGAGAGTGATAGAACTGCTTAAAAGAAACAGGCCAAGATAAAAGGGATTTCTCATCCCCTTTACAGACGATGCTAAGCTAGCACTCCCTAACACAGAGGACAGAGGCCGATCTTTCATGTGACAGATTGTTTAGACAATGCCTTGCCTCTCTGGTGGAAAGGGTCTCAGGGTTAAATTTCCTCTAAGGACTCTCCCACCATCTCATACCCCTTGAATCACCGGAGGGAGACACATACATTGGTGCCAGTGTGGAACCGGTGATACACAGAAGGGGAAGAAGGGTGGGAGAAGGGAACAGGAGGGGCAGAAGATCCCACTGCAAACTTAATGCAGAGTTATCCATCACTCTCTGTGACTCCAGGTTGTTTACAAAACCCTCACCTTAGTCTCCACTGGGCTGTCTTAAATAGCCCTTGCTCCTTCTTTAAGAAGGGGGCATTGAGGGATCCCTGGGTGGCGCAGTGGTTTGGCGCCTGCCTTTGGCCCAGGGCGCGATCCTGGAGACCTGGGATCGAATCCCACATCGGGCTCCCGGTGCATGGAGCCTGCTTCTCCCTCTGCCTGTGTCTCTGCCTCTCTCTCTCTCTCTCTCTCTCTCTCTCTGTATGACTATCATAAATAAATTTAAAAAAAAAAGAAGGGGGCATTGATTTTGTTATAGCAAAATCAAAAACCCTAACTTTTCCCCCAGGGAAGACACACCCAAAAACTGGCCTGGGGGAAATGGGGTTGCTTCCCATGTGAATTCAACACCCAGGAAGTATGGATGCTTTCTCTTAATATCTTTAAGTGTTCTTTCCCCCCATCTCTCTCTCCCTACACTGTTTATGTGAGTTTATCTCCCCCGTGTTTAAGCACGGGGTGAGGGAATGGGAGTGTCAAGCAACCTACTAGAGTGAGTGCCACTGATTCAAAACATAAAGAGGTAAAGAGAAGAGGAGAGAAAAGCAGATTCTCAGTCACTTCACAATGATCTGTATATCCCTTTAAAGCCTATGGCCTGGTCAGGGAACTTCTTAGGAAAAAATGAATTTCTCTTTTCCCCGTGCTCATTCATGAGTGATGGAAGATGGCGGGAGCTGCACGGTTAGCAATTGAGACTGAGAGCCATGCAATGCAGCTTTGGGGACTCTCTTGTCATTTCCACCTGCTCACACCAAGGTTCCAGAAACAAAGAAGCCAACTGGTCAACCCTAAGTCAGAAGATGGGCATTTCACCCAATATAAGGGTAAATGCTCCCCACTGCCCTCAACACAGGCCTCTCGTCTACCCTTATCTCACCCTTCACAAAATAAATTTATGCTCAGGGAACACAAATTCATTTTAATATGGCCTTACAGAAAGTGACTGGAGGCAGGTCCATTGGCTACCTCCACCAGGAGAAAACCAAAGCGTTCATAAAAATTTTTCAGTTTCTATTATCCCTGTATCTCCTGATCAGGGACACTAGTAAATCTCAACTAACCAGTGGACTTTGGGAAACCAGAGCATCTGGCATATGAATATTTCAAGGACTTGAGTGGTAACCCTCCTGTGCAGTGTGACCCCGTCTCCCCTAGCCCATCTTGGCTCTGGGTAGCCATGGATGCGGGTGCCTGAGAGATGGTGGTGGAGGCGGCCTGGGCTCTCCTCCTGTGGGCTGTCTGGCCAGCTGAGCTCCTGCGGTGGGCGGGGAAGCCAGCCAGGCTTGAGGTTCAGTCAAGCATCCTTCATGAATTTACTTTCCACAGGAGCTTGAACTGGCAGAACCAAAAAGCAGCTTGTCCCCAGCATGTTCTCCCTTGATTTTCATACCTTTCTGGATTTCAAGGGTAACATAATTCAAGGGTGTCTGGTTCATTGAAAATAGCTCAGCAAAGTGTGGTTTGTGAAAGCTATTTGATAACTGAGATGTCTTTCTTTCCCTCTTGGTCTTCTGAGTCCATCTATTCCAAACCCCAACCCTGGCTGGAAGCTGGAAAGGCACAACCCAAATTATAGAGGGAGCCGGGGCATCGTGCAGAAGTGGATTTAATCCTTCAAAATACTCCATGATTTTTATCCCTAATTCACAGCCAAGAACACTGAGGCTCAGATAAGGACATGCTAGTTTGTAAATAAGCCAAGTGTTGAATAGGATTGCCTGAGTCCAGAGACTTTCTTTTCCACTGCATGGCACCACATCCCCGGGAAGCAGGCTTCTCAGCCCCAAGGATGCCTCCCAATAGTTTATGCTCCCATTGGCTTTTTCTTCTGTTTCCTCATTCTGAAGCCCTCCACTAGCAGGAATCTAGAAGGATCATCTCACAGTTCTCCAGCAAAACGGGTCTCATTTATACTATGCTATTGCCATTGGAAGTTTGCTAGGTCATTAGCCACTGATCCTGGTGGCTTGGGGAGGAAGTGTTATGCGTGTGGTGTACAAAAGTGCCATGACCAGTTCTAACTGTGAGTGTGCCACTCAGAGGCTGTGTCATGACAGGCCTTAGGTTCCTTATCTGTAAAACAAGAAGATGAGACTGCTCATCTTCAAGACTCCTTCCTACTCTGACAATCTGCAAGGCTGAGTCAATACAAACATCCTGGTGCCAGAAGACTATGCTATTCCAGAGGCATCTGAAGACACATTCTGGCCCCCCTCTCTGCAAGGGCTGCAGTTACAGCCACAAGGATTCAGATTAGAGAAAAGGGCTGCCGGACAAGCTGTGAAACACAGGAACACTTAGGGAGGGCTTACAGAATTTCTTTCCCAGAAGATATACCCCTGTCACCCTAGCTAAGATTAGTCTCTCTAATAAGACAAGAAAAAACTTTAGGACCCGTTAACCTGGAAAGACACAGCTGAGAATGGACATGAGCCGTGTGAAGAGAGACAGGGTAGATGTGCATGTCCAGTTCAGAAAATCAAACCTGAACTGTCTCCTCTACAGAGTTGCCCACCCCAAATAAGATAATATCTCTGAAAGCACTTTGCCAGGACAAGGACAAGAGATTTGTATTGTGTACAGGAGCTCAGGAGCTCGGGGTTCTCTCTTGAAGCCGTAAGGATAAACAAAGGCAGAACTGTAAGCCATCCACCTGACAGGAGTACAGGCTGAGAAGTATAATGGACTCCAAAAAAAGCTGGAAGATAGTTCATGAGTATCAAAGGATTCAAAGTTAAAATCAAAGCATCCCACTGTGGCTTAGCTTGACCAAAAACAGCCTCATCTATCTCCATCATCATCCATCACTCTTCCATTTTTTTTTAAGATTTTATTTATTTATTCATGAGAGACACACACAGAGAGAGAGGTAGAGACACAGGCAGAGGGGGAAGCAGGCTCCATGCAGGGAACCCGACGTGGGACTCGATCCCGGGTCTCCAAGGATCACACCCCGGGCTGCAAGCGGCACTAAACCACTGTGCCACCAGGGCTGCCCGCATCACTCTTCCTATATGCATGTTTTACATTTTTCCTTCAATTCTCCCCACATCCTTACAAGAGCAGTAGACTGCTTACCCCAGTCTACAGATGACAAGACTGAGATCTGAAGGGGTTCCATGAATTGTCCAGGGTCATATAACCAGCTGAGAAGCTCTTCCAGCTCCAGATGAAGGCCACTCTCCTTTCTACCAGCCTTTTGCTCTCTTCTGTGATTCCTTCCTTTGTTTGAGTTCATCCTTTCAACAGATACTTAGCAAGCATCTTTGAAACACAGGAAACAGTTAACTAGAGTAAATTTTCCTTCTAATCTCATTGTGCAATTAGAATATTTCAGTGGAATAGTGGAGCACCTGGGTGGTTCAGATGATTAAGCATCCTGCTCTTGGTTTTGGTTCAAGTCCTGGTCTCAGGGTTATGGGATTGAGCCTTGCATCGGTTTCTTCCCTCAGAACAGAATCTGCTTGAGATTCTTATCCCATTCACTCCCCTCTACTCCTCCCCATTCACATTCTCTCTCTCTCTCAAATAAATAAAATCTTGAAAAAAATTCAGTGCAATAGTAACATCATGCCATGTGTCTGTTCTAAAATCACCACTGTCTTCTCCATCATGAACTTTCCTTCCCATGCCAATGAGGTCTAGCCCCCCCCCCCCCCATCTCTTATTTCTTCCAGTCTCTCTCTGTGATCTAAGCACACTGATCTTTCAAGGGCTTAATTATTCCTGTCTCAGGACCTTTGAACATGCCATTTCCCTGTATACACACATCTGCACTATTCTCAGAATTCAGGCCTAACCTCAAATATCCTGTCCTCAGAGAGGATTTTCCTGACTAGCCTACCACATCATCAATACACACAGGCTCTCTTGTCATAAGACTCTGTTTTCTTTATAACACTATCATAATCTACAATTTTCTCATTTATTTTTACTTTTTTGCTGTCTTTCTCCCCCCACCCACCCTCAGGAATGCAAATTCCAGGCACGTGGGGGGGGGGGGGGGCTTGTCTGTCTTGTTCACCGAAGTAGCTTTCTATACTATGTTTTACATGTAACAATCACACAGGAAATATTTATTGAATAAAGTCATGAATTACTGATCAGAGTATTTAGTGCATGACATTCAATTGCACTATGTACTCCATGCAGCTACAGGTGGAAACCAAGTCTTCAGGTTCCACTGAAATCTAATAACCCACAAAGAAAAAGTTGCAGTAGGGATAGTCAGATTCACATGCAGTGGCAACTTCCTCCATCTTTTGCTTTGTTTGTTTTTTGCATATGGCCTCAGTTTGTGAACACAGCTTCTTCAGCTCCCAGGCTTCCCTTGGAGCCCCAGTCTCTGAGAAATGCTGAATATGAGAAAAGTATCAATTAACAGTAAGCAGTGGACAGCAGCCTCTTCTAAGCAGTCATGAAATAAAAAATGCTGACAGGTTCACAGAGAGGGCTGTGTGTCTAGCCAGAGCAAAGACTTTCACTCCTGGACTCAGAACAGATCTATAAGAAATCAATCTGGCAGCTCTCAGGTTGAATCTCTTTCAGTAGTTTTTCCCCTCATAGTTGGCACCTTTTCCTTAGTTACCTCTCACTCTTATTTTCCCCCTCCCCTCCTCTCCCTTGCTTTTATGAAAGGAGCTGGAAAACGCATTTACATGAAGGCATAAATGACTGATAACCTCCTGCAGATGAAGAGAGAAAAGAGCCACACCAAGGAATAAAGTTATAGTGGAATTCTAAGCATCTACAACAACTAGATAGGAGTGTTCTCCTGGTTCCTTCTTGCCTGGGGTGTCTTGGAAGAAAGACCTCCCAGGCCATCAAATCATGCTGGATCCTGAGTCTGTGGGTAAAAACACCTTCCTGCAAGGTTAAAAGCAGTAAATAGTCACACGGCCTGAAGATAAATCTGAAGAGAATCTTCAAGAAATGGCAGGGCCTTGTTTGCATCCACCATTTTTGTGAGAAATTTCCATTGGCAGGTATATCTTAAAGGCATCTGGTTGTAGAACTCTTAATTCTTAATTCTTCATTCATTCATTCATTCATTCATTCATTCATGAGAGACACAGAGAGAGAGGCAGAGACACAGGTAGAGGGAGAAACAGGCTCCACGCAGGGAGCCTGATGTGGGACTCGATCCCGGGACTCCAGGATCACGCCCTGGGATGAAGGCAGGCACCAAACCACTGAGCCACCCAGGGATCCCCTAGAACTTTTAACTCCTATCTTAACACAGTAATATGGAATGTAACCAGAGAGATGAGTGTGGGTTTAAGGAACTTTAAAAAATATAATTGCTCATTTACAATCCACTTCTTTAGAGCTGCAGGCATGGGGATAAAACTCGTGTCAAGTTCCTTACTCAGTTTGAATTATGTAGCATTAATATGACTGAGAAGAGTGTAATAAATACAGCTTCTATTTATTCAACAATACTTTGCCTAATTTTCACAACCATCCTATGAAACAGCCATGATCATCCTCATTTTTCAAACAAAAAGAAAACTGAGGGTCACAGTAATATACACACCTGCTCAAGTTCATATAGCTAGACAATGGCAGAGCCGCGATTCCAACTGATCTGAAGACCCTGATCTTTCCTTGAGCTTTCTTCTTCACATTTGTAACTCAGAGCAACCTACTAAAGAATGAGCTTGTAATTCTCAATCAAATGTATGTAACTGTACATTTAACTTCGCAAACTAGAAGTGAAAGTTCAAACTAAGTTTTCAGTCATTTGCTTCAGGTTTTTGGTTCAGATACAGGATATTCATGTCTTCAAACAAATATTTACTGAGCAGATACTACGTTCCTGAAGATACTGTTGGAGGGGGCAGATATCCAGCAGCAAATAGAACTGCCCAACAGTCTTGACTTCAAGGAGCTTACATTCTAGTCTGGGTGAGGTAGAGAATAAACAAGTAAGGAAAATGTAGATGATGTCAGGTAGTGGGAAGTGCTGTGGAGTAAAATAAAACAGAGAGTAGAACATGGCATGCAGGATCAGGAGTTGCAATTTATGTAGTCTGCTCAGAGGAGGTCTCACAGAGAAGAAGGGGTTTGAGTAAAGACATGACGGAGGTGGAATTTGGGGAGCAAAGCAGGTAAATATCTGGGGACAGCTTATTCCAGAAGGAAGGGCAACAAGGACAAATGTCTTAAAATGGGATGTGTCACTTTTGCTCAGTTAATTACAAAAATAATTACTGTTGTGAAAAATATCAGCCTTGTAAATTGTTTGGTATAGTAAATGCCAGAATAAGAGAAAAAAAAAATCTCTTGAGAGAGAATCAGAATGAAGGGTTATCCTTGGAGAGGGCAGGGATTGCTTGGAGGGTGAAACCTGGTAAGGTGCTAGAAATGCTCTATCTAGATCCAGATGGGATTCAACACTTAGTCATCTCCTGTACACTTAGGTTTGTGTACTTCATTGTATGCGGTTATACCTCAACATAAAAATTAAAAAAAAATTTTTTTAAAGAAGCCTTAGTTTTTCATTTCTGGCCTCTGAAGTTCCATGATATCAAAATTTTTAGTGCACATTTCATGTTTCCTTCTTTGCTAGCTCTGCCCAAGGCCATAAGGGTCACTCAGAAAAACAAAAGCTTAGAGATCAGGGTTCAAGTCTCTGCTGGATGACCTTGGGAGAAGTGATCATTCTCTCCAGATCGGACTGTGTAAGCCATGAAGTAGGGCTGGTAGTGATGGTATCCACCTTACAGAGTTAATGGAAGACCAACACAAGGTAAAGTCTGTAAAAGTTCTTGCTTTTAACAAGAGTAGGGGGAAAATTTGCCACCCCGAAAAATTTGTTTGGAGGACCTACGCAGCTATTACCACAGACAACGACGGAATAATATGAACTAGGTGTGGCAGACAGGAACTTAGCAAAGTCTGTTTGTTAAAATTCCTCTCTGGGACCCATTGTTTCTGCAGAGTCCAACAAACATTTGTTTACCAAACGTTTGGCCTTTTTCATCTTCCTGTGAATTGTTTTCCTTCCCTTTGAAGTCCCAGCCGCCTATCCCTTCTCCTTAATTTTGGATGGCATGTAAGCCTCAACTGCCTGACTGACTGTGGACCTCATATTCTTACGGAACCCTAGTACATATGTAATCAAATTTGATTTTTTTCCTGCTAACATCTCAAGTCAATTTAATTCTTAGACCAGCTAAAAGAATCTTGAAGAGTAGAGGGTGTTTCCTCCTCAACACAGAAAGCTTACTTAACATTATAATTAGACATGAAGCCAATACTTCATCAGGAGTGCCTACCAGGTCACTGCTGTGGTCAGCTACTACCTGGGCTCTATGGTTATTTGCTCTTGAGCTTGTCATCCTCTGCTGGGCACTGGGTACTGCATGTACAGCAGGTCCTCAGCCACGTGACATTCTATAGCAAGGGGGCAAAATTAGTCCTGTTACTTTGGGGTAATACTCTGTCTAGAATGACCTCCTAACAGAGTCAGTCATACCTGACAATCTCACAGGGTTTAATTAGTGACGCTTTCTGTTACCGCTACCTCAACCCTAGTGGACTCAAACATGAGCTCCCTGGGCAGAGAGACTGATGTGAGAGGTGGTAAAGTTAATTCATATGTCTGGACCCACATAATGGAGGCCACTGCAGTGGCCCGGACCAGGTCACAAATCTAAACCTAAGTCAGCCTGTACTTTCAGGAAACATCTATGGGGGCAAGGGAGGTAACATACTCCACAGTCCTCCAGCTCAGCTTTAGCTAGCTCATCTTACCCTGAAAAATAGGACCTGCTAACCAGTCTTGCCATTTCTGCATTGTCTCTTCTCAGGCTCTATAAAATTCAGACTTGTCCCAGATCCCTCAGGAAGTATCCCCCTGCCTGTGAGGCACTATACTTCCCTAATCCCTGGATTATTTTCCCTTGAATAAAGGACATCAGACTCACTACTAAATTGCTTTGGCAGAGGTGAAGGCCCTGCAGTGCTGAGAAGAGCACCTCTCCTCTATGAGTAGGCCTTGCAGCTAGGTCATACTTGTCTTCCCTAGCTCCTTTAGTATGAGTTGTCTGAGGATGGACTGCTCGCAAGGAGACAATAATGAGGAGCATTTTCTGTAGAGAATTTAAAAACAGTAATGAAACTGAAATCATGGACCCGACATGTACCTGCACTTCTAAACAAAGTCATCGAGAAAATGCTCCTTGCCCCATCAAACCTTATATTGGTCTCAGTTTTAAATAGTTGCTATGATTACTGTTGAGTTTATACATACAGATACACACTTACATGACTCAAATTAGCCCATTTTTAGTGAACATTGTATTCCATATAGTAGTTAATTTCAAGAACTCCCAGTTCTTGTTTCCCTGACCCGCCCTACCCCTGAGGACTCACTAAATGTGACTCTGTTTCCAAGGGTATGTTTCCAGGGCATAGTGGTTCAGAATTGTTGGAACTTTCCTCCAGACTCACTTCATATCTTCGCTCCCTGTGGTATCATATCTTCTCACATTTATATAGCCGATTTGAAATAATCGGGGTGATACATATATATTTTGGTCTTTGTCCACGGTTCCTGGCTCAGCTTCTCACTCTTGGAATTTCCTGAGTGATAAGAGCAATGGGAACATCGTTTGTTACAATATTCGATCTTTTGTCCTCAGTTCCTAAAATCACTTCAGAGCCATAAAGGTGAAATGAGTGTCTTGTTATTCATAGCAAGCCCCTTTCCACCACAAATGGGCTTATGTTAATGAGGTGACTTTTGGAAAGTCCCTAGGGATGGGGGCTAGTTGCCAGGGGAACCAACCAGGGTTTGAGTGTCAGAACTTCCAGTCCCACACCTTCCTGGAGGGAGTGAAGTTGAAGATTGAAGAGATATCCAGTGGCCACTGATTTAACCAATCACGCCTATGTAATAGTGCCTCCATAGAAACCAAAAGGAGGGATTCAGAGAGTTTCCAAGGTTGGTGAACTGAATGCATCCGTGAGCTGGGAAGATGGCACTTCCCAAACTCCACTGGGACAGAAGTTCTAGTGTTCAAGACCCTTCTGGACCTCACTCAATGTAATCTCCTTGGTAATAAATCGGTACCTAGTAAAAAAACAAACAAACAAACAAACAACAACAACAACAACAACAACAACAACTGGTGTCCTGAGTTCTGTGAGCTGCTTTGGCAAATTAATCAACCCAAGGAGTGGGTCACAGGTACCTCTGATTTATAGCTGATTGGTTAGAAGCACAAGTAATAACCTGAACCTGAGATTGGTGTCTGAAATGCGGGGAGTGCTGTAGGACTGAGCCCTTACCTGTGGGATCTGACACTGTAAGATCCAGGCAGACAGCATCAGAATTGAGTTAAATTTGTGAGGCACCCAGACAGTGTCCACTGAGATCTGGAGAATTTCTTGATGGTGCTGAAAAAAAACCCAGTCATTGGAAAAGATAACAGTGCAGTGAATGTAGAGTGTCTTGGATGGCATGTAAGCCATGTAAGACACTGAGGCAGTAAGGACTCAGAATCTTATTTGGGTTTAAATTCTAAAACACTAGAACAGAGTGTGAACTGCAGGGTATAATATTTTCCTTGGTAACAGTTCATTTTGGACCATGCCTAAAGTGTTTTCCTAAATTTGGATATCTTTAATATTATTGTTTATCTTTTTTAAATTATTATTTTAAAACTGTAGAACTAATCAAGAAAATGATTATTATAGAAAATAATTTTGAGGAAATAGGGAGTAGTGAATAAAAAATTGATCTATTCAAGGCATCAAATATACTAGGCACACCGAAGACTGTGTAGCCCTTAACCAAACACTGAAATCCAACTGTGGACATATTTGCTCTCAGGCTGTGTGCTCTCCTACATTATCATTATTTTTTTTTTAAGGACTTTCTTTTTGGAGCACCTGGGTGACTCAGTTGGTTGAGTGTCCAACTCCTGATTTCGGCTTGAGTCATGATCTCAGGGTTGTGAGATTCTAGGTGTGGAGCCTGTTTAAAATTCTAAAATTCTCTCTCTCCTCTGCCTCTGCCCTCACTGATCTGCAAACATGTGGTCTCTCTCTCTCTCAAAAAAAAATTTTTTTAATAATAAATAAATAAATTTATTTTTAAGTAATCTCTTCATCTAATATGGGACTCGAACTCACAACCCTGAGATCAAGAGTCATATACTCTACCAACTAAGCCAGTCAGGTGCCACTCCCCTACATTATTATTGCTACCATTCTAGGATAGTTTCAGATATAGCCCCATTAGGATGCAAGGGAGCAATGCAGCTGACCCATAAGATCTCTGTAGTTATTCATTCACTCAAAAAAAAAAAAAGCCACTTATTGGGCACCTTTACTGTATGCTTGGCATGTTCAGAGCACTTGACCCTAGAGAAGGCTATAGAGCTAAGGAAACTACGATTTCCCTCTTAATTCCAAAATTGAGAAAAATAGCAACAGATCAAGGTTAAATATCTTAGTCTTTAAATGGCTACAATTATGGTATCATTTCCAAAACACACCTATTTAAAAAAGGGGGTTTATAGGAGGAAAACACACACTTATAATGTAGTAGTGGATAGACAGAAAGCCCGTTTATGTTATTATATATTTATAAGATGAGTCCTAACCTGCTGTTAAGAGACCAGTAATTGTAGAGAAACTCCCTCATAATGGTGAGCAACGCATGATCCAACATTATCCAAGCATTTAGAGAGCCTCTTGACGTGTCTCTGGAACATGTTGTAAAGTGCATTTTCCTGATTTATTTAATAAAAGCAATTCTTGCTCATTATTCCTCTTATTATCATTGGTAATAATAATAACAGGGTGTTTGAACATGTTACTTTAGCTCTGGGATTGGCCAGAAGGGAGGCTTATATCCTATTTTATTACTCATCTAATAGTTGAGACCTGTGAACCAAGTGGGGTGTGCACGGGATGGAGAAGAGACACTGCCTTAAGGGCTGTGGGAAGGATGGTTAGTACCACAGGTGTATCTGTGGCAGGAGAACTCCTCCCATCCTTGTTATTCCTCAATAATAGGATGCTGAGAAGATGCTGGTCCTGTCAGTGTGTCAGACCATGTCTGAAGGATGTCAAACATCACAAGTGGAAATGCTCCAAAACTGAGGTAGTCTTTGCTTTTGAACTCATTTCTGCCATTGTGGAGATGTGAGGCTCCATTCTTTCTGTGACATGTAGGCACCATGATGGCCTCCTTGATTAGACCTTTGAAGAGACAGCTTACCAGAAGCAGCCATAGCACATAGGGAAGACAGTCTTTTATTTTGGACACTGATCCAGAAAAGGCGAGGGTGGCAAAAACTATGAGATGTGGAAGCCAACTTCTTCTGTAAGAGCACGTGTGGAATCTTTCTCCCTGGTTTAAAAACAATAGCAATTTCACAACCTGCTGAGTCTACAAGAGTCTTAGCCTCATGTCATCTTACCTGTGACCAGCCTGACTCCCTGTAGAACATAGGTTCAATCCTCTTTGCCCTAGACACAAAGGAGCTAAAATTCAAATTGGGAACACCAGGAAAAGGAGGCTCCAGCTTTGACCTGGGTTTGAAGTTCTGCTCTTCCATTTACCAGACGTAGTAACTTAGGTAGTTAGTTGCTCAAATATTCTCAGCCGCATTTTCCTCATCTCTGTAGTGCAAACCATAATGGCAAGGATATAGGTTCATTAGGGACTGAGGCAAAACTGTATGTCCAACAGCTAGCATTCAACCAATGTTGTTCTCATTACAGTCCGGCCCACAGGAGGCTGTGGCACTCAGTGCTTCCTCAAAGTCTTGAGGCATTCTCCTTTCCACATTCTAGAAAAGGTCAGAATAAGGAAAGCGAATCGGATGGTTTTCATTTGTTTCCTCCCAAGGAACTTAAAGATAAATTTGGTCAAGATATTACCTCATTGATGTTTAAGGGCAAAGTATAAGAACTTCCATGCTTTAGATAGAGAAACTGAGGCTTGGGGAAGTTAGGGAATTGCTTAAAATCATATAATGAGCTGGAGCTTTTACTCTGGGAGTACTAGGGGTTGGGGTTTGTTTTTTTTTCCCCCTAAGGGTGCTTTCCACTATTATCATGTTGGTGACAAGAATAAAATTTATATATATATATAAATATATATATACCACCTCCTCAGTGCCCGGGTGACAAGAAAATTCTAGCTGCAGTATGAGTACAATGAATTAGAACCAATATTGGTAAACAGAGCTCTTTACAGTTTACAAATAATTTCCACAAAACATCTCCCTAATTTTGTAATCTGAAATTTCAAAAGTACTTTCAAGATGAGTATTACTATTATCATTTACAATTGAAAAAGTAATTCTAAGATGTTCCTTGACCTGTCTGAGAAGTCACAGTACTCAAATAAGTAGAGCCCAGATCAGTGTGACTCCAAACAAGTTTCCACCATTATGCGTTATACACTATTCTTGCACATGTAATGTAAACATTGTATGAGTATTTTGCTTAAAGTATACTTCCCTACCCTCACATCCCTCATCACCTGCCCCCTTCATTTTTTCTCTCACTCCACGAGGCTTCCAGCTTTCAAATCCTTGCTCCACTGTTTGTCTTGCCTTGATTTGTACCTTCCTTTCAGATCTCAAGGTATCCTGATTCTTCACCTCATCCAAGTGCTCCTGACTCTCCGAGAGCATGCTGTGAGACATGAACCTGTAGATTACTACTTTATCTTCCGACTTTAAAACTCAATCTTCCATAAGGGATAATTAAAGATTTGTGGGCTTGATGTTTATGTAATTTAGGGGGGCCCTCTATAGGTAAGAAAAACAAAATTAGGTACAGAACCTTGGAAGAAGCTCTTCCAGATGAGGAGGCCTAAAACTCATGCTTCATGGGTTCATAGCAGATTCACAGACTGCCAATGTCCCTGGGTAAGATACAACTCCAGTTGGGCTACCTGTTAAGTGAACCCACCTGGGGCCAGAGGCTGAGGCTGCAGGCCTATACGCTCCACTCTTAACAGCATGGTCAAGAAGGAGTGATGGTTTCCATTTTATAATTTGATGCCTCTCTAGTTTATTGTTTGCCACTTGAGTTTGAGTTTTTTGAACTCAAGGAGACTGCTTTCTATTTCTTGGTAGGACTTCTCATTGAGTCCAACACAACTCTGAGTTCAGAAATGTTTTATGAATGAAAGGATGTTTGAACAGTTGAATAGATAGAGTATGTATCCAATAACTACTTGTTGATTTCTAGCAGACAATGTGATGATTTTAATAATTATCCCTTATTGATTGTCTCTTACGATTCATTCATTCTTCATATGTTATCTCTGGTCAGAGCACTCCTGAAGGGTGGGAGTTATTATCTCTATAGCTGAGAAGACTGAGGCTCTTAGTGGTTAAGTCACCTGCACAAGCTCAGACAGTAAGTGGCAGAGCCCGAGCCCACCACTCTAAAACCTAAGTTCATTCCACCTCACTCTACACCTTAGAAGCAAGAACCAGGCTACCCCAATTAGGTAAACTGAGTCCACCTCACTTTAGAACATTAGATGCAAGAATCAGGCTACTTCGATCAGGTGAATTGAGTCTCACATGGCTGGGCACATGCTCACTGTGTCTGCTTTACCTGTAAATGAGGAAGTGAAGGGAAGTCCCTTCTCATGTTAGTGGGCTTTGTCTTCTGCATTCCCTGTTCCCACAGCACCTTGGACATGCTCTTCCCAGTAACATACTAGTCTCATGAGTTTGAACAGTGGACAAAAATACTCTCAATGAATCTCCAGTAAGAAATTGAATTAAATAAAAGTTAGCTTGGCAAACAGAATAACCATGCCAAGGAGACCAGAGTGTTGGGGACCACACTGGAGAACAACAGCCAGGGCCCCAGCAGAGAGGAGGAGGTGAGCAAGATACTCTGGTGCCTTTGCCTTCTGCCCTAGACTGCTCTGCAGATAAACCAGCAGAAAGATGCCCTTTGTGGTAAGACTGTGATCATAGGGGAATGTGAGAATGAATGCCAGATTCCCACCAAGTGCTGTAATGAGATCTCTCTTGGGCAATTTTTTATTTGATGAAAATATGGTGGTGCTTTTAAGAAGTTTCAAGAGCCTTAGGCAAAAGATGCTCTGATAACTTTGGAATGAGGTGCTCAAAGGCTTCTACCTCCATTATGCCACTGAAGTCTCTACAGCCCTTTTAGGATGAGGAGGGAGGCAATCACTGTAATTCCCATTTTAAGGAGGGGAAATTGGGAACTTAGGATCACAGAACCCAGAAAGTCATTGTAATTCATTCTATATTTGGCATAGCATGTGATTGTCCCAAAAAGAAGTTTCTGGAAGACAAAGCGAACTAGAATTTTCTTTTGTATTAACCTTTGTATTGCACTAGCAATCTAGCACCACAGAAGATTTGGTATTCTCAGAATCCTGGCTGATACTGGGGAAAGCGGCTGTTTGAACATGGCGAGAAGGACTATGGTGACTGTGGCCCACAGCAGAGACCTGAATTCATGCTACAGTAACAGCACAAAGGACGTGAGGTAATTCATCTGTCCCCAAGTCCTTGAATACTGAGGCCCAAAGACCTTGCAGAGTCCTTCCAGCTCAGTGACACATCACTCATGATGTGACCCACAAAAAAGAGAGGGCAGGGAGATTGGAATCCACCTGTTCTTCAGTTTATATCCCAGGTCTGTAGTTCATGATTCAGTCAATAAGTGAATGTCTGGCTTTGCCTGGAGCCCTGGCAGATGAGGACATGTACTCCTCAGCTCCCCTTTTAAGAAAGGACTTGAAGAGCGTGCCTAGATAACAGGTGCCAGATTTTAGCTCCCTCAGGGTCAACTTCAACTTCCTTGGAGGGACCAGGCGGGAGTGAGGTGGTTGTATGAAGACCCAATTATTTTTCCCCTGAGTGAGAATCCTCGGTTGGGCAGTCCTTGCTCTGTAGCTCCCCATCGAGCTGGCAGAGACTTTAGGTGTGCATCTTATGGGTCCCCCTGCCCAATTCTGCTTGCTCTCCTTCTTTCACACATGCTCCCTTCAAAATCCTGTGCACTCCTTTTTTCTTCTTAATTTCATTTATTTATTCATGAGAGACAGAGACAGAGACAGACAGAGAGAGAGAGAGAGAGAGAGAGAGGCAGAGACACAGGCAGAGGGAGAAGCAGAATCTCTGCATGGAGCCTGACATGGGTAGGACTCAATCCCGGGTCTCCAGGACCATGACCCGGGCCGAAAGCAACGCTAAACCACTGAGCCACCTGGGCTGCCCCCTGTGCACTCCTAATTCCACCTCAGCCTCTGCTTCCTGGAGAACCAACCAACACACTTCCCTTAACCTTCAAAACAATAGTGGTACCTAGTGCCAGAATGAAGCTAGAAACATTAAGATCTTGTACCCAATAAAAGGAAAAGGAAGAACTCAGCCCACTGATCAGCAGAGGAAGAATAGCCTAAGTGATCAGAGGCATGCACAGAAGTGGCTAGCCCCCCGACTACACGTGGGCCACCAGGACCAGGCCATCAGGCTGCCTTGTAGGGGATAATGCCAAAGCACCAAGCTTTCACTCCACTGTCTAAGAAGGGAGTGAATTGAAAAGTAAGGCTTTCTGCAGTCTAAATTACTCTAAGGCTTGGGTTAATTACTGCTCTAAGCCTCAGGTACCCTGTTTGTAAAATAAGAGAAGTAACACATGTTGTTAAGGGTTACACTTCACCTATTCCAGAGACGATTCTGTTCTTAAGCCCCATGTCTGGATTGAGTACACCAATCTTCTTGCCCTGGACTTTGTGCCTTAATGAAAAGATAAGGACGTGAGTCACACATAGGGTTTTTTAGATGGCTAACCTACATCCGAATCCTAGCCTTCTACTCTATTCCACAACCTTAATTTACCTGAGTGTATGGGAAAAATACCCACACACAGGTACATTCAGCACCCATCCATGTATGATCCAGGGGAAATTTTTTGCTGGAAGGGAGAGGAGTTCCAGTCTAGCTTGGTACCAAGATGGCTTGGTTAACCCAAGAAGTGAATTCCATTTGGGAGATACAAAACCTCCAGCCTCCAGAGATCTGTTCTTTAAGGGCCAGGCAACTGTTACAGGTATCAAGGGTCAAGGACCAAGTGTGTTTTAAAATAACACTATGTTTTAAAGTAAGATGTATGTTAAGAAAAGTACATAAATCGAACTGTTCAACATAATTAGTCATCAGGGAAATGCAAATGAAAACCACAATGAGATACCACTGCACACCCACTAGGATGGCTATAATCAAAAAGACAGATAACAACAAGTATTGGTGAGGATGTGAAGCAATCAAAAGCTTTATACACTGCTCATGGGAAAGTTAAATTGTGCAACCACGGTGGAAATTGTTTTCTGGCAGTTCCTCAAAAAGTTAAGCAGAGAGTTATCATATGACCCAACACTTCCACTCCTTTGTGCATACCCACAAGAGATGGAAACGTGTCTACACAAACACTTGTACACTAATGCTTATAGCACATTCATAATAGCCCTGAGGTAGAAACAGCCCAGATGTCTGTCAGCTGATGAACTGATAAACAAAAGTGGTATATCCACACAATGGAATATTATTTGATCATAAAAAATACATACTGATACATGTCACAACACAGATGAATCTTGAAAATGTTATGCAAAGTGAAAAAAAGACAAAAAACCACGTATTATATGATTCCATTTATACTAAATGTGCGGAATCAGCAAATCTATAGAGGCAGGAAGTAAATTAGTGATTGCTTTGGTCTGAGAAGGTGAGAGCTACAGGAAGATGATAGTTAAAGGGCACAGTTTCTTTTTGTGGTGATGTAAAGGTCCTAAAATTGACCATAATAAATGAGTTTATGTATCTGTATATATTTCTATGTGCCAAAAAATATTGAATTGTATGATTTAAATGGATGAATTACAAATACGTGAATTATATCTCAATACAATCGTTGTTTTAAAATATTCAGCTCAAAAAATAAAAATGGTTAGCTCAATGAATTATTCAAAATGAATAGCTCATGTGACCATCACCTATTTCAATACATAGAGCATCCTAGAATCCCAGAAGTCTCCTTATCTCTTGTGAGGATATGTATTTTTGTTTGTTTAATTAGTCCCCTATCTCCAGAAATCTTACTGCATATCTCTAGGATAGGTCATTTGGTGTGATTAGTACTAATTCCCAATGAGTCTGTAATAAAACATGGTGACTTCCCTGGTGATCTTTCTCATGAGGCACAGAGTTAAGTTATTGGTCTCCATTTTAAAGAGGGACAAATTTGGGCTCATCCCACAGCACATGGGCAACATGGGGAGAGGACCAAATCACATGAGGAGGATCCAGGTCTATGTAGCCTAATTACTGGACATGTGGATGTGAGGCATCTGTGTTGTGTCACCTCTACAGGATATCTAAGAATAGGAGCCAGGGCAATCCTACTACGTACAGTGTCCAGCACTACATGTGGCACCCAACACATGAACATTATCAAAATCAGGTACCGAGGGCCTAGGATGTGTCAGGCACTGCATTATCTCAAGTCTGCACAAAGAGCTTGTCAGATGGGAGTGATCATCCACATGTTGCAAATGAGAAGTTAACTGTTGATGGGGATAGATGGCACTGCATGGTCCTCTCCAGCCCCAGCATCTTTATTCTGCTTTGAATGAAGGGGCAAAATTGCCCACAAAAATGTCATAAGAAGCTGTATGGAAGAGGGGGGAAAGAAAGCTAAGAGGGAAGAACTTCCCTTCCAAAGCTTCCCATGCTCGTTGTAGGTGTGGCCTTTAGGGCTGCAGAGGTCTGGTCTGTCCTTGACCTTAACCTGCCCTTGACCACTCCCCAAGCTCCTGTAATCATTGCTCTAGACTCATTTCAAGGTGAAGGCAAAGGTTTTCTTTCTTTGACTCCAAAATCCATTCCTAAGGATCAAGGAACATCTCCCCCAAACACAAGTCAGCACATCCATGACATGAAGCCAGGGAGACACAGAGAGACTGAGCGGCTGCCAGGAAGGAAAGAGAAAGAGGGAGAGTACCAACATGTGACAAAGAAGCTGTGGCCATGGGGATGACACTGGTCCCATGGGTGGTCCTGCCCCCTTCCTGGAAATTCATATTTCAGATTCTGAAATTCATCCTGAAGGCCTTTTGCCATGTGCTACGTATGCTGAGCTGGATACCTTCCTCAGTGGTAACCTCCATGGAACCCCATAGCACACCTACGAAACATGCATCATCCCTAGTTTTCCTTCTTTCTTTCTTCCTTTCTCTCTTTCTCTCTTCTTTCTTTCTTTCTTTCTTTCTTTCTTTCTTTCTTTCTTTCTTTCTTTCTTTCTTCTTTCTTTTATTGTTTTTGTTATTGCACATCATCCCTGGTTTAAAGATGATGAAGTTAAGTCTCAAATCAGCAGCTGCATGGAACTCAGTGAAATATTACTCTAAAACCCTATTTCAGGTTTATTCACAGCTTCTCATCTAAACCACTGTGAGATGACCCACACAGATAATCCCTTCCCTGGCTTCAGTTTCCCAGTCTGTAAGCATGGAGCATAGGCATAGGGCTGCAGAGCAGCTTGAAGAAATGGTCTGAAGAGAACAAAGAAAGTACTTTTTGAAACATGGGTCCATGCTGAGGCACCATGCAGCCCCTGGTTTTGGCCTGAATTGCTCACAGAGTTGACCATACAGAAAATTACTCAGATGGCTGAGATTTGGGCAGATGGTATCAAGAGATCTGACAAAGTCATTCTAGATCTGAAAACAAAGGCTCCATGCCCCAAAGTCTTGAACGTCTCTAAGGCTCTGGCCAAATCTGTGTGTCATAAATTTGCTTTCAGTTTCCTTTGACAGAGATGGGGAGCTGGTGGGTGGGGGAAACCTGCTTTTTTCCTCAGATGCGGTAATGCATACTTAATTGGCTTGCAATTACGATCACCCAGTGAAGGCTCTGACAACTTCTCAACTTCTGAACATTAACCTGGCAACCCACGCCACATCCCTGCGGCCTGGCTTTGGTTCAGGCTTCTGAGTTTTATCTGTCAGACCCTTAATAAAAACAGGAACCTGATCCTTAATGACTCAGTGGCTTCTTCTGGCTCCTTTCTTGCCCAGTCTATTCTTGGCTCTCTCATATGGACTCTAAGCTCTGAAGGAATGGTTTTCTCAGCTCAGCAAAGGGCCACAAACATCTTGGACTTCTAGAGCTGTGGCTCACAGTTTAGCCTCTTATGGCTAGAAGAGCTTTGTAAGTCCCTAGATTCATCCCACTGCCGCCAGGTTGGCCACATGGAGGGTTCCCAAACCTCTCCGCCTTTTCCTTTCCTTAGGTCCACATCTGTGCAGGCCTTGTGAATCTTTTAATCAGATCAACCAGTCGTGGCCAAAGATTTTCACCATCCCATGCCAGCTAGATCATCAGGCAGGCACAGATGGGGACTTAGGATCTCACATTTGCACCTGCTGCTTTAGAGGACTCGAGAAGCACAAGTCCTTGTATGACTCAGGATGAGTCGGGTGGTAGTCCCTGACCTTGTTCTGCTGTCCTTGCAACACTCCCTCCTCCTGGGTCTAATAGCACTGACTGTATGTTCAGTTGTATCAACAATCTCTTGTAAGGCTTTGTCAAGTTCTCCTGAATGCATGGGCTATTTTCCCAAATCATCCATTTGCCTTAAGGAAGGGAGAATACATCTTATACTTTTTTGGATTTCCCACTGTGCTTAGCATAGAGACTAGAAGTTGTAGGAATAATAATAGCCATGAGTTATGAGTACCTACTCTGTTTCAGACATTGGAAAAAGAACCGTTAACACGTCAGGTTGTTTATTTTGATAAGAATACCCAGTTAAATATTGTTACCATTTTAAGACAAAGAATTAAGGATCAGGCTCATTAAGGGACTTGTTCCAGGTCATATAACTTGTAAACAATGGAATTAGCATTCAAACCCAAGAGTGTGTGAGGAAAAGTTGTAGGAGGCTAAGCTAAGCTATGCTGTATAACAAACTCTGAAATGTGAGTGGCCATATATATATATACACAAAGAAAGTATATTTCTGGGATACCTGGGTGTCTCAGTCAGTTAAGCACCTGCCTTCAGCTCAGGTCATGATCCCAGGGTCCTGAGATCGAGCCCCTCTTTGGGCTTCCTGCTCAGCAAGAAGTCTACTTCTCTCTCCCCCTCTCTTCCTCTCCCTCTGCTCATGCTCTCTATCTCTTGCTCTCACAAATAAATAAATAAAACCTTAAAAAAGAGAGCAAGTATTTTCTCACCCATGCAAAAGCTGCTACAGGTCTGAGTGTCTCTCCCAGGGTTGCTTCTCTCTTTGAGGCCACTGAGCAACCTTGTCTCTTTCTACCTCTTGTTTCTGCTACCCTCACGTGTGGCCTTTGTGATTCATCTGTCTGAGGAAGAGAGGGCTGGAGGGATGTGTGGGGCTTCCACAGTTAGACGTCAAGATGAGTGGACAATATCACTTGCACCCATAGTCTGTAAACAAATCACTCACATGGCCCCCCCTGACTCCTCTGTGTTCGGGGAAAGAGGAAACCCAGAAATGGGGAAGCCCTAGTCATCTGCTACAGAAGCTTATGTGTATTCCACCATGCTAAGCTGCCTCTAAAACCTAAAATTAAAAAACAAAGTGTTTTCTGACTGACATCACCACTAGGGTATCACTAGGATACAAAAGATTATAAAGGAGGAGATGGGGGGAGGGAGTTCACTCTTGAGAAAAAACAGACTTTGATACGTTTAATCAGCCCTTAAATCCCCAACCTAATTATCACCCAGACAGAGGAGTTGGACTCCCCTTCCTTCCCCTCATTCTGAGTATTGCTCTTCTGTGACTCCTCATTAAGGTGCCCCTAATATTCGCTATTCCCTAATCTTCATGCGCACAAACGTGCGAGTGGTGTGCACAGCAGAGGGGGATGCCAGGAAGCAGACACTGTGTGTGTGATGCTGGGCAGCAGGCACACGGCTTTCACATTGGGTTCTCATTTAACCCTCACCATAAACCTATTTGGTGTGGCTCCTGCTACTTTCACCCACGTATGGAGCATGAAATGGAGTGTCTGAGTGATTATGTAACTTTCCCAAAGTTACACACCGGGATCTTCTGGTTCCAAATCCTGAACATGTCTTTTTCAATAGCCCTTCATTTTCCCCCATCCTCTTTTATTTCCTTAAGTGGATTTCAATTACTCTGAACTGTGTCAATCATAATACTTATTTCATGATACACTCATCTTTGTTTCATGCATAACCTTATTTGGGTTGTTGTTTTTTCAATTTTTATTTTTATTTTATTTTATTGTTTTTAAAGATTTTATTTATTTATTCATGAGGGACAAAGAGAGAGAGGCAGAGACACAGGAAGAGGGAGAAGTAGGCTCCCCGCAGGAAGCCCTGTGGGACTCAATCCTAGGACCCCAGGATCTTGACCTGAGCCAAAGGCAGACACTCAACCACTGAGTCACCTAGGTGTCCCTTATTTTTTTTCTCCTTATTTTTAATAGTATAACAAACTCCCAGAAACATACCACCCAACATGTGGCTTTTCTTCATCTCATCCTCCCTTCCTCCTCCACTACTACAATGTAACCAATATACTAAATTCTGGATATGTCATTTTCTTGCTTTCCTTTTTATATAATTTTATTTAGTTTATATGTGTTCTTATATTTCTTTGTTTTTAATTTTATAAAAGAGTATGATTATTGTAAGTTATATTTTAGGACTTATTTTTGCTTGAATATGATACTACTAAGGTTCCTCCATATTGTGTGTCACAGTGGTTCATTCGTTTTGAACACAGTATAATATTATTGTATGAATTATTCATGTTAAATCTCCTTTCTTATTGCTATTGAGAACAATGCTGCCATGAAATGTCTTTTGGGGAGCGTGAAAAATTTGTTTATGTAACAAGGAGTGAAATTACTATGTTGTAGCATATGGGAAGATTTTCCAAAGTAGTTGTAGCAATTAACATACCTATAAGCAATGAGAGATGTGTGGATCTACATCTGCTAACATTTGGTTTGGTCAAATTCTTAAAGTTTCCAACAGGATGGATGTATTTCTCTGATCACTAATGAAGTTGTGTTTGTTCATTAGCTATGCATGTTTCCTCTTCTGAGTACCCGTCCATGTCTCATGCCCATTTTTCTACTGGGCTGTTTATGCACTTCCTGTTGACTTACAGGAGCTCTTTATACGTTCTTTAAGCCAACCTGTTTCTTTAAGGTGTCATTTGATTTTTTTTTTTTGCTTTAATACCTCCAAGATTAACACTTTCTGTGTTTTGTTGGAGAAACTTTTCCCTGCTCCAAAGTCTAAAAGATATCCATTTGTGTTTTCTATTAAATCTAAAATTTGAAACCTAAAGTTAAAAGTTTTTTAACTTTTTTCTTTGACTATTACTTCAAACTGAAGGTGTTTATTTTTATATGGTGTGAGGTAGGGAACAAATTTCTTCTTTTCCCAAATGGTTAACAATTTTTTTCCAGCTTTGTTTGTTGAAGAGCACCCCCTTTCCCTTCAATTGGCCATGCCACCTCTGCCACATTTCAAAGTTCTAAATCCAGACAGGTCTGTTTCTGCATTCTCTATTCCATTAGTCAGGATGTCCATCCTGTGGCATTGTCACGATATCTCCATTATTCAAATAGAGTGAGATTGGCCTCTCCTGGCTCTATTTCCCCCAACATTGGCAAAGACATTATCTCTCTCTAGAATCATCCAGTCCAGATGAATTTCCTTTTCTCCCTAACCTGCTCAATCACAATCTGAGACTCACTTCATCCAAAGAGCCTCTATACACAGAAGGAGTTGGCAGGCCAAGAACTTGATCTCAGTGGGTACCACCCCTGGGTATTCTTGCCTGGCTCACCCTACAGTGCCCCATGTCCAGGGCTGCACACTTGCTTGTCTCCAGCCCCAGGTACCTTTGTCTAGATAATCCAACTAGCCCTTACAGTGCCTCAGCTGGACAGAGTCCTTATCTCCAGTTTTGCTAAAACCCAGGGAAATGTGTAATGGGAAGAGAAGAACTTCATTGCCTCTGGGATTGGCTCTGGTTTGTAGATGAGAGAGTCCTGCCTTCCTAAGATATGATCCAGCCTAAATTAAAGAAACTGTAATTTCAGAGTTTCTCTTATTCTTTGTGTACCTGATGGTAGAGTATCTGGGGTTTAAGGATACTCCTTAAAGGGATTTTTAGATATGCAAAGGAAGATCTCAGAATTCAGTGGGATGTTGAGTTTAAAAGTAAAATTGCTGGGCACCTGGGTGGTATAGTCGGTTGAACATCCAACTCTTGATTTCAGTTCAGGTCATGATCTCAGGGTCCTGGGATTGAGCCCTGCACTGGGCTCCATGCTCAGTGGGAAGTCTGTTTGAAGATTTCTCTTATTTCCCTCTGCCTCTTCCCCAACTCAAGAGTGCACATGTGTGCTCTTTCTCTTTCTGAAATAAATAAATCTTTTAAACAAACAAATAAATAAAAGTATGTTAGTGAGTTGTTAAACAGACATTTGAAAGTTACACAAGGGGAGGACCCTGTAAGAGAGGAGATGGGTACAAGGGTCTTCAGAGAAGGAATCTCCAGCAACTGAGTGGAAGCATGGCCAGTGAAAAATCTTCCCTGTCAGGGAAGGGCTAACAAGTTTCTAGAAGCAATGGTGTCTGACCTTCAATATGTAGTTTTTTTTTCCTTCTTTGTGCCACCCAGCTAGCTATTCCTAACCCTTGGGAAAGTCTGTTAAGTACAATAACTGTGTGTTCATGTTGCTCTAGGGGAAGGAGAATCAGCTGTAGTCTGAACACTAGACAAGAGAAGGGTGAGGAAGAACAGCTGCCCTGGCATGGGGGTAGGCATCAAAATGTAAGTGAGAATCCAGAATTTCTTAAGGGCAAGAATTAGAAGGTAAATATAACCATGAAAATATAAACTCCTGAGCAAGATCATGGGAAATATTGGAGAGGACTCTGGGAAAGACTAGGCTTCCCATGGTGCTGAAATGAATGTTGAATTCATATTTTTTGGAAGTGGAGGCAGAGGTAGCAACAGAAAATCGGAAAATGTGGATTCATTTAGTAACGCATGATACAGAGGCTGCAGGGAATATGATGGTCTTGAAAACTTACGGGGCTCCTTTAAGTCTGGGCTGAGCTTCTCATTTCACAGTTGTTCTGTGGAAGGAGCAGGGATGGCAAGCAGGCAACCCCAGAAGCTGAAGGGTTAATTTACCAGGGTTGAAAAACAAAATCTATCCTTCAGGGGTTCCTATTTCCTAACCACAAACTCCTCTCTGATCAGGGGCCAGCCAGAATCAGATGTGAGACTGAGAGCTTTCTTCTTCCCTCCTTCTTCCATATTGTCCTCAGGTATGATGACCTGAAAGCACCTGTCAAACTATTCAAGGGTAGTCTGTACCAGGCAAGCTTGGATAAAGAAAGCAGTAGCACTGAGAGACTCTCTAATCATCTACCAGTGATAATTGAATCAGTCTCTCTCCTTCTGTCTCTGTATCTCTCTTCCTTCACCTCCCATATATTTTTCTATTATGGCAAAATATACTTTTTAGCCATTTTCAAGTATACAGTTCAGTGCAATTAAATAGGTTCATAATGTTGTGCAATCATCACCACTATTTCCACAATTTTTTATTATCTCAAATGGAAACTCTCTGCCCATTAATCAATAAATCCCTATAATTAATTAACAAATAAACAATAAATCTCCACCCATCCACCCCATCTAGCCCTGGAAACCTCTAATCCACTTTCTGTCTCTGTGAATTTGACTACACTAAGTACTACATATAAGTGAAATCATATACTCTTTGTCCTGTTTATCTGGTTTATCTTGACAAAATGCCTTCAAGGTTCATCTATGTAGTGTGTATCAGAACTTCATTCCCTTTTATGGCTGCATAGTAGTTTATTACATATATATACCATAATTTGTTGATTTCTGTCAATGTAGACTTGGGTTGTTTCCATCTTTTGGCTATCATTAATAATGCCGCTATGGATATTGATGTACTAGTATCTGTTAGAATCCCTGCTTTCAATTATTTTGGGTATATATCTAAGAGTGGACCTGCTGGATCATATGCTAACGTTATGTTTAGCTCTTTGAGGGACCACCAAACTATTTTCCATAATGGCTAGACCATTTTACATGCCACCAAACAATCCATAAATTTTATGATATCTCCACATCTTCCCTTTCATTTATTTTGTTTTTTAAATTTTGATTTTAGTTATTCTAATTGGTATGAAATGGTATCTCATTGGGGTTTTGGTTTGCATTTCCCTAATGACTAGTGATGTTGAGGATCTTTTGTTGTGCTTATTGGCCATTTGTATACATTCTTTAGGGAAATGTCTACTCAAGTTATTTGACCGTTTTTAAATTAAGTTGTTTGTTTTTTTGTTGTTGAGTTTCAGGAGCTCTTTATATATTCTGGTATTAATCCCTTATCAGATATATGATTGACCATTTTTTTGTCCCATTCTGTGGGTTGTCACTTCACTCCCCTAATATCCTTTGATACACAAAAGTTTTTAATTTTGATGAAGCTCAATTTATTTACTTATTTTTGTTAATTGTGGTTTTGGTGTCATATACAAGAAATCATTGCCAATTCTAATATGAAGATTTTCCCTTCTTTTCCTTTTTCTTCTAAAAGCTGTATAGTTTTGCCTCTTATATTTATTGTCTTTGATCTGTTTGAGTTAATTTTTAAAATATAGTACCACATAAGGTTCTAATTTCATTCTTTTGGATATAGATATTCAGTTTTTCCCAGCATCATTTATTGAAAAAAATTTGTACTTTTCTATTGAGTAGTCTTGATTCCTTTGTCAAAATCATTTGACCAGACATTTGAAGGCTTATTTCTGGGTTCTCTATTCTGTTCCATTGGTCTATATGTGTATCTTTATACTAATACCACACTGTTTTAATTTTTTTAAATTAATTTTTATTGGTGTTCCACACTGTTTTAATTACCGTAGACTTGTAGTAAGTTTTGAAATCAGGAAGTTCAAGTCTTTCATCTTTATTCTTTTTCAAGATTGTTTTAGACTGTTTTGGTTATTCAGGATTCCTTGAGATTCCATATGAACTTTAGGATGGGTTTTTCTAGTTTCATCAATATATATATGTAGATCTATATCTATAGATCTATAGACATCTATATCTATCTATATCTAAATCTATCTATCTATCTATCTATCTATCTATCTATCTAGTCATTGGGGTTTTGTTAGTATTGTCATCTTAACAATATTAAATCTCCCAATCTGTAAGCATAGGATGTCTCTCTATTTATTTGTCTTCAATTTCTTTCAGCTAAGTTTTGTAGTTTTTCATGTACATTTTTTTGCCTCCTTGATTAAATCTATTTTGATTAAATCTATTTGTCTTTTTGATTCTATGGCAAATACAATTTTTCCTTAATTCCCTTTACAGATTGTTCAATAATATATAGGAACAAAACTGATTTTTGTGTGTTAATTTTATATCCTGTAACTTTACTAAATTTTTTTGCTTAACAGTTTTTGGTGGAATATTTATGGTTTTTTACATATAATATCATGTCACCTGTGAACAGAGATCAGTTCACTGCTTAATTTCTAATATGGTTCAATCCTAGAAGCTACAGGAAAACAATGACAGGAATCTTTGGCTGGCAGCACCCTGACCTATCAACAACATTCTTAGGGTTGTTCCTTCTCACAGCTGGGTCTCTCTACTCTGCCTGTCTCTGTCTTGCTGTCCTACTCTCTGCCCCAGCATCAGCCCCAGAAGATACAAAGGAAGAGCAAGGTGTACACAAGGTGAAAAAGCCTTGAGAGGGCATGAGGTGAGTTGCCACTGAAGTTCAGGGAAAGGTAAGGGGGGAGGACTTGGATTCTAGTTCCATCTCTCTCTTTAGCTAGTTCATGGTCCTAGAAAGATCACTTTACTGTTCTCGATTTCAGTTTTCTCATCTGAAAAGAGGGGAACTTATTAGTTAAGAGAGTGCTGGCTATTATAGCCGTGAGAGCCCCAAATCTCAGTGGCTTAAGACAAGAGAAGCTTCTGTTTCGCTTAAAGTCCACCTGATAATAGGGTGGGGTGCTACTCCACAATATCATTTAAGGACACAGGCTAAGAGAGGCTCTGCCATCTTCAACATGACATTCAAAGATGCCTGGCTATCAACATGCAGCTGCCAGACAGGGGAAGAGAAAGGTGAAATGAGGATTTCATGGGAGGTATCTATGGAGCAGGTCTGTAAATGGCATACATCATTTTGCATACATTCAATGCAGACATAGGTAGACTAGGAAATAGATGAGCCATGTTCTTAGGAGACACAAGAAGCAGACAAAGACCCTGCACTGATAAGGCTCACTTTCTAGGACCTTGCTGCTTAAGGTGTAGTCCATGGACTGCCAGCATCAGCATTTCCTGGGAATGAATCAGAAATGCAGAATCTCAGATCCTACCCTGATGCACTTGATCAGAACCCGCATTTTAATAAAAGCCATAGGTTGGGCACCTGAATGGCTCAATTGGTTAAGTGTCTGACTCTTGCTTTTGGCTCAGGTCATGATCTCAGAGTTGTATGGTTGAACTCTGTATTGGGCTCCATGCCCAGTGCAGAGCTTCCTTAAGATTCTCTTCCCTCTCCTTCTGTCCCTCTCCCCCTTCTAAAAAATATACATAAATAATAAGAGCCTTAGGTAGTTTGTGTGCACATTTCAGGTTTGAGGAAAGTACCTTAGTGAGGGGAAATGAAGACGCTGATCCAGTTTCCTGGTTATTTGGTTAACAAGGGCTGTGAGTCTTATGAGCCTGACTGAATCCTGTCTGACATAATCTTGGGCAAGTCACTTTAATCAAATTTTAGTTCCCCCAATGGTAGTAATAATGGTACTTACCTTACAGGGTCATTGGGATTATCAAGTGAGACACCCCATGTAAAATCCTCATCAGAGCCTGCAATATAATTTGTGCTCAGTAGAGGTTAACTATTATTAATCTTATTATGGCTGATACTTTTCCTAGAGTTGATCCCTTCAACTTCCCTAAACCAACTCCAGCACAAGTTTAATAAATACATGGCATGTATCTCACTACTTTGTTCTCCAGTGTCCAAGACAGACTTGCTAGTCATTCAAGACACTATTTCTCCCAGAGCCCACCCTGGTCTGAGAATCTGCCTCACACAAGGCTCAGGTAGCTGTTACTATTTCATTGAAGTAAGTATGAAAGATAAAAACTATTTGCTATCTGTGGTTGACTTGGGCATTCGCACTGACCATATCTCCCCTTTACTCTCAACTGTATCAGTATTCTTATTAATTTCCTGGCAAGGAAAGGGAGGAGGCCAAAGGCAAGCAGAGAATGTCCAGCCTGAGAGACTATGAGAATGATGAGGTCATTGCAAATGAGGGGATAGGAGAGGGAGTTGTTCTGAGGAAGGTGCTCAATGGGAGGCAGGTCATATTTGAGGTTTTTAAAACATCTACATGGAAATATCAGAAGGTATGAAAACACAAGACTGGATTTAGAAGAAACTTCTGGGTTGAAGACAAAGATTTGGTCACACCAGTGGCAGACACTGTTTATTATCCAACAATCATTTCCCCCGTCTTAGCTAACTGTGCCGTACTTTTGTTCACATGTAGAGTGGTCATTTTCCAGAGGATATTAGACCCCAACCCAGCCTCAGACCCTAGTACTGTGGGTGAATCTTGATTAGCCCAAAATAGTCACAGATAACTCCTTTCCTCTTACCATTGTTTGAACTTGGGTATGTCATACATTTCTCAATAATAAAAAATGTCTGCTAAGAGGATTCTAAACATTTCTAGGATTCATCTCTTTTTTTTTTTAAATGATGAAAAGAGAATCTTCCTTTTGTCTGCCTCTAGATGTGACTCTATGAGATGGACTGCCTGAAGCTACAGAAGCCACTTTGTGACCAGGAGGGGACAGGGCTGAGGGCAAAAACCAACATGCTAAGGATGGCAGAGCAGAAAGATGGAAAGAAATGAACTCTGGTGATACCATCAATCTACCAAACTATCCAATTCCAGAAATGACCTCAGGCTTCCTTGCTAGGTGATAATAAATGTACTTTTTTATTTAAGCCAGCAGTCAAGGTCTCTATTGCTTGCTGCCAAAAGAATTTCAACCAATATACCACCTCTGTAGAGAAATACCTATATGATAGAAGTGACCATGAAAGTCATGAGAGTGTTTGTAAAAATTACCAGAGTGTGCAGGGAGGAAGAAAGCAATGGGTGAAGGCCATTGATGTAATGAACGAAGGAAAAGAAAGAGCAAAGGAGGCAGAGAAGGAGCACCACTAGCAGCAGGAAGATAATTAGAACACCTTATGTCATACAAGTTAATGTAATGAGAGGTTCGAGAAAAAATAGAGACACAGTGGTACAGAAGCCAATGGGAAGGGAGAAAAGAATTATTTGTTGGTTGACTACCTGTATGTTTGATTGCTTGCTCTACAGCTTTGCTCCCTGCCTCACCAGCTACTTTGTGGTGGCTGGGATGACCCCAGTGGCTAGGACTTGGAAGCTCTGCCCATTTGGGTGAGAAAGAAGCATCCTTCTGCAGATATGAAAGCCACATGCCCGGGGCTTCCGGGACAGTGGGGCTTACAGAATGCTGCCCATTGTCAGACCATGAGTCCTGACACCTGATCCTGACCCTATCTTCTGTAGACAGAACATGAAACACAGAGTTTTGTTTATCAATTGTAACTTGAGGGAAATCACTTTGTTGCATTCTTGTTACCAGTACAGTGAACAGCTCCAGCTTCCTGATACTCTCCTCCCTCCTTCTTCCTTCCTCCTTGTTCCGTTAGCATACTCCGTGCTTCCTGCCTTTGATCATAGGGTTCCCTCTGCCATGAATATCCTTCTTCCTCATCCCATCTCTACTTGTTAAAGTCTCTTCCTGCCCTACAAGACTGACACCTCCTTCATGAAGCCCTCCCCATTCACCCACATGGAAATCATCTCTGGCACTTAAGTGATCCCATTCCACTTGGCTTGAGCCTCAGTCTCCCTAAGCACCAAGGAGCAGGGGGTAGGGAGGAGGTTTGGGGTACATGTGGTTTCCTAGGAGATAAGAAAGACACAGAAAGAAATTCACCTATACAAATAATGCAAGGTCTGCACAAAAAGTGTGCAGAGAGTGGGCAGAGGGGAAATAGAGGAGTGACTGGAATCTCTCCTCCCCCCTACAAAATAGTCCTTCTTCTCTTCCCTTCTCCAGATGACCTCTGGAGCAGAAAAACCTTGGCAAAGCAGGCTGGGTAAGTCCGCAGTCATCGGGAGGGCTGCTCCCAGGTCACCCTGTGCACTGCTGGCCTTCCCCACCATTCAGAGGATAAGTGGCCTCACAGGTCCCCAGATAAATGTCCACTTCCTCTTGGGCTAGCCTCACTCTGTGGGCCTCCCCTCTGCTTGGCCCTTCTCCACCTCTGCAGTCTTTTCTCCTGGGCTCCAAGCCCAATGTCTAGCCACTCTCTCCTTATCTCTCTCTCTTTTTTATCTGGCATTGTTTCTTTCTCTGTCTGCCCATCTCTCCCAGACACTGTCCTTGTCCTTCCTCACCTATTTTCTTCATGCCCTAGTCCTCCTGACTGAAATAAATATCCTCCAAAGAAAACAAATAGGCTTCTTGGGAACCAGGAGACATTGATCCGGGGAACTGGAAACCGATCCAAAGGAGGTGACACTTTTGGAGTGTCTGGTACCTGGCAGCAGAGAAACATACACATGTTATGCAGACTTGGTTGGACCTTGGAGTAAAGTCATGAATCATGGGAGGGGTTTGGTGGCTCAGTCAGTTAGACATCTGACTTTTGTCTCAGGTCATGATCTCAGGGTCCTGGGACTGAGCGCCGCACTGGGCTCTGTGCTCAGTGGGGAATCTGCTTGAGATTTTCTCTCTTCTTCTCCTTCAACCCCTCCTCCTGCTTGCTCTCTCCTCTCTCTCTCTGTCAAATAAATAAATAAATCTTAAAAAAAAAAAAATCCTAGGTCAGGATGCAGAAGGCATGAGTTAGAAATGCAACCCAGTCCCTTACCAGTATCTTAAACTGGCAGCCTAAACTTGTTTGATTATATGCCCCTATCAGTTTTTAAAAATATATTTTTTAATCCCTCAATATATGCACATCTATTTTTTAAGTCATAAGTGAAATAAAATTATCAATTGTGGCAAAGAATGCCAGCTGCCACCTATTATCCCTTTTCCTTTCTTCTACAGGATTAAACATGGCCATCCAAAATGAACCTACACTTCCCATTCCTGGAGCAGCTGGGTATAGCCATCTGGATCAAGTTCTGGCCAATGGGATTTTAGGGAAAGCAATGTGTAAATTCTGGAACCTGCCCCTTCCCTTCATCTCCCCCATGCTGCCCTCTAGAGCATGGGCTTGGTAGCAAACCATTGTGGACTCTATGGGTTAGGTTAAGATCTAGCAATGATGAGGAAAAAGAAGAGAAGGAGCCTGGGTCTCTGGACAGCCTGATAAAGAAGAGACTTCACCCCAACATTGGGGCCACCGGCCTCCAGATGCTTTTATGTAGTTGAGTCCCAGGATCCTGCAGCTGAACCTATGTTTTAACTAGGTTAAAATGGAAACATTGTGAATATCATAAAACATACATAAAATATGGACCATTTTACATGTAACTTTTTAAAAATAAACTTTTTTATTTGAGAAAAAGTTTAGATTTATAGAGAATTTGTAAAGATAGTTCAGAGAGCTCACCATATATACCCCATACCCAGTTTCCCCTATTATTAAGTCTTAATTTAGTATGGTAGATTTGTCCCACTTAATGAACCAATGCTGATACGTTATTACTGAAAATCCCTGCTTTATAATGGTATTTTTAAAACAAACATAAGTCTCCCATTTTCTTCCCACATATCATGCACACACTGCCAAATATGTGTACCCAGGAGGACACCATACTTATATCAGTTCCCTTGCTAGTCACATAGCACAGAATGAGACCAGTCAGGTGATGCCAAGTGAAAGAATGCTGAGTGTGAGTACTGAATAGGTACCGAGAAATCGGGTGAGTGGTACCACTGAGGATCAGTTCAGGAAACTTCTTGAAAGTCGGGTTTTGCTGGGAGATACAGGGATGGACAGAAAGGTCTGGCACTTCCAAGGGTGGTGACTAGGCCATGTGCAGACCCCAGGAGTGGGAAGGAGCAAAGGCAAAAAGGGAGTAGCAGTGAGGTAGAATTTGGTTTGCACGAGGAGTGAGGCCTGGGAAGCAGCAAACAGCCAGGCTGAGCCAGGGAGGCTGGGTGGGATTCTATCCTGGGTCTTGGGTACTTTCCTTATTACAGAGCCTGTCTGCATTTTTTTGAAGCCCAGGCACTGTCTGTTCTGCTGGTGTCTGTGTGTCCTGGCTCCTCATTAAAGCAGTGGGATTTTCCTTGACCCTTGGGAGTCCATGTATCTGGAAGGCAGCCATAATCTTCAAGAAAAATCACAGCAAGACTTCTCTTTTCAGGCCAAGCCAGGGGATAAGAGCTATAGGGGAATCAAGGCCTTCCCTGGCATGTGTATGGAATGCACTTGTATGCTGTAACCCCCTTACTGACAGTTTCTGTTCAAATTCTGATTCCCAGTGAGGAGCAAGAAGGTTCTTTGTGGCTGTGCAGGGAAGATGCTTATGGATTGAAGGAATTCAGAGAGTTAAGTCTCTGGAGTCGGGGATCCCTGGGTGGCTCAGCGGTTTAGCGCCTGCCTTTGGCCCAGGGCATGATCCTGCAGTCCCAGGATCGAGTCCCGTGTCGGGCTCCCAGCAGGGAGCCTGCTTCTCCCTCTGCCTGTGTCTCTGCCTCTCTCTCTCTATCATAAAATAAATAAGTAAATAAATCTTAAAAAAAAAAAAAAAATCTCTGGAGTCTTCTTCATTTTCTCTCACTTGGAGAGAAGAGAGCCCAGGGAGTTGTACCTGGTGGCCCAGCAACCTGGCCATCACGTAGGTTTGGTTTGTAGAAACAGAGGTACAGAACAAGGGGTCATGGCAGGCATAGGTGGAAGGAACCTAAGGACACTTATGACATTGTTTTGAAACAACCTATCTATCTGTCTACACCGTGGGCATCCCTGAGGATGGGAACTGGGTCTTGTTACTTTTGTATTTCCATGTTTCGCCAATACCTGGCATGCAGTTTGTGCTGAATACATGTCTGTGGAATGAATTCTCCATCTAAACATACTTACATCATTAGTGGCAGAACCAATAGGAGCCTGGGAATCCTGACCAGGAGTGTTGGATCCTGCTGTTCTTTTCACTACATTGAACTACTGATTCTGGGCCTTAGTCTGGCAGAGAAGAAATTGAGGGTACTTTCTGGTTCTGCCAGCCATCTTGCTCCTCCACTCCAAGAATATCTATGCCTGCCCCCAACTGGGCTCTTTAGAGCATGGGGCTAATGAAGACAGTTGTAGCCACAAGGTCATTGCTCACCTGGGCTGGTCAGCTTTGACCAGGCTGAGCTCCTGGCTCTAGGCAGTCTTCTTGTAGATTGGAAGGTATGAACAAGTGCAGACGGTTTCATTCAAATCCATGACACTCAGTGGGTCTATACGGCCCAGAGAATAAAATTCAAAATCTATATGGTGAAAGTAGGATCCTCCATACTTTGGCTGGGGTCTCCTTGCATCTCCAACAACATTTTCATACTCTCAGTTGGACCCTACCTCTAATCACCCACTCTCCTAAACCTCTGTGGTTTGGTTAAAAGTGCCATTCCTTACACACAATATTTCCTATATTCATCTCTTTGCTCAAATATTTCTATGCCTGGGAGTGCCATCCTCCATCTCTCTTTACCAAAATCCTACTGCCCTCTGAATTCTGAATCAAATTCTCTTCTGACCTTTCCTGATTCCTCTGGCCACCTGTTGGAAAGATGTGTGAAAATCCCCCCAACCTCTATATTCCAGGAGCCACATTTACTCCCCAGTATTATTGCTAGTTTTACAACTGTGTCTGACAAGAGAATATGAGCTATGGGGAGCATGGACACTTGCCCCTTTGTTTTCTGTCTTGCTTATCCTCATCTCCAGCCCTAAACCCAGAAAAGACTCCTAATACATCCTACACTGAGGGTGGGGGGCACTGGTCAGTAGCATCTTCTCTATGTTAGAAAAGTAGAGCTTTCTTCTTTGTCCACATTCTGGATCAGAGCATCCCAAATGGACTTTCCCTTAAGCTAGGTGAAGCCACTACTGTGTGAGGAGGTGTTATTAGATCTTGGCAACCACATGTTAAGCAAGGATCATATGAATTAGCCTGTTCAATGGCAGGAGCATCTAACCTCAGGAAGAGTCTGAGCTGGGAGAAACTGTCTGACCCTGTCGTTGGGAAAGGTTACCCAGCTCCCCAAATGGACAAAAGGACTGTGTTATGGAATCCCAGGAGGCTCCGTAGACCCAAAAGAGGCAAGGGAGCAAGTCCAACCATGGCCATGAACTCACCCAGGCCCTCTTCCTGCTCACTCCTCCCATTACCCATTGCTCTGCCTTCCCTAAGAGGAAGAAGGCACAGAAGCAGGAGAGACCGGGGGCATACACATGTTTCCTTTTGGGAATCTTTAACATCTTTGTAAAGATGGACTCCAAATTTACCACTCAAAATTTTATTTTTAATCCAGGACAAAACACATAAATTAGTATTCTTTGTGAACCATCTCCACCTGGCACAAATGAATGATTTTTTAAACTAATGTTTAAAACTATTTCCTCTATGGAAGGATCACCTGCAGCAGGCCATGAAGACTCTTGTTGCCTCAGCCATCCTGTTAGGTGGTGTTAGGGGCACAGGCCACGGTCATCACCTCCCACTTGTTTATCTCTTCCACCCTTAGAAGTCACTGCATCCAGAGCTTCAGCAGAGCTGGTTCCTACAGCAGCCTCTTCCCAGCAGCCTCTGGGCCACCCCTTCCCCCATGTCCTCTGCGCTTTTTCCCTCCAAGTGCTGCTGCGATCCTTCGATGGAAGGCACTTGGCAGCTCCATGGGTTTCCCAGGCAGCTGCTACTCCCCTAGACTCTGAGTACTGGTAACCTTTGCCCTGATGCAGCCATAGTTGGGCTTGGAACCAAATCATTAAATTCATCTCCCTCTTACTCTCCAAAGGGGGTGGGCTGGGCTGGCTTCTGGGAAGCAACCAGACTCCCCACCACCGTGTGTGATGCTCAACTTGTGATTCCAGGCAAGAGAGAGAAAACAGCCTGGGATTAAGCTCTCTACGCTTCTCTGAGAAAGGCCCACTCACCTGCCAATGAAACACACAGGCTTTTCTTCTATCACCTGTCAGACTACCCACATCTCTCAGATAAAAGTAGTGGATTATCCACACTGTCATAAAGAATTGGCTCAGATAATGCAAAATCACAAGGAACCTCAAACCAGTTCCGTTTGGCTTTGGAGAACTTCATGGGTTTTATTTCCCTTTCCTGCAGCCGACTTTCCAGACTATTGAATATTAAAATTCATGCAATTCCTGGACAAGGATGAAGGAAAGCTGATTCCTGATGAGATCTGGCCACAGACAAGTCTCAAAACAGACAACTGCAGAGAAATGTCTGAAAGGCTGTTCTCTGAGAAGTTTTTAAAAAGTCGCAGAAATTGCAGAGTCTAAGTGCTATCTGTATCTGTTTAATATTTCCCCAGCTTTGAAAACAAAACCAGAATCATAAAGTATCAATGGTGGAAGGGGACTTTGAGACCATTAAATCCAACCCCTCACTTTGTGCAGATGGAGAACCCAGAACCCATATGGTAGGTAGGCTGTGGCTTAACATGACAGCACATCTCTTTCTCTTCATCAGAATTTTGAGTCATATTCCCTTTTACCCAGAAACCATCCTACCTTCACACAATAGCTCCTCAACACAGAGATTTCTGCCCAGTTGCTATTTTATGCACCTGCCGGGCATGTCCTTTTTTATGTGTCATTATGTACATTTTAATGACTTATTTCCCCTATGAACCTATAAGCTAGAAAAAAAAGAGTCCTATGGGTTTCTTCTTGTAAACTCCATGCTAATGACTCATTACTTAATGACTTCTCACTAACTGCCTCCTGGCAGCCATCTAGGTCTTGTCCAGCAACTACCCAGAGCCCAAGTCCTGATGCTGCTACTTGCCACCCATGTGATCTTGGGCTAATGGCTTAACTTCCCTCTGGAGGTGGCACCAAGGGAAGCTTTAGTTCATATAACTGATAGCCGCCCCCCAGACATACAATGTGTAAAGTAAAAACAAGGCACAGGAAACCCAGCTTCCCAATGACTCCCCTGACACCCCCCACAACCTGATTATGACCTCCCTCCCTCTCAACTCGCTCATCTGGAAAAGGAGGGGAAATGATAACTTTGTGAGTTATAGGAAAGTTAAGTAAGGTAGTCCATGTAAAGTACTAAGTGTTTTGAAAAACTGTTCAATTCCTGTTAGCCCTGGCACTGGGGACTCGGGTGAGGGGTAGATGACAACTTATGCCTCATCCCACCCTGAAGTGCTCACAGGTCCCTAGAGGAGGCAGATCGGCCATTCCGTGGTGACTGCATGATAGGGTAGACTAACAGGAGGATGAAAAGTCAGTGTTCTCCAGAGGAAGGGACAACTTTCGGGAGATCTGGGAAGATTTCACAAAGGATGAAACTCTTGAGCAAGAATCTGACGCATGAATAGGAGTTCATGGGCAGACAATGTGGGTCTCGCACTAGCCAGAGGGAGCACCCTGTAGAAAAAAATCCAGAGGCTTCAAATGTAGCTCCTCCAAGGTGCAGGGATAATTAGGTGAAGGGAAGTGAGAAGTGGTGGGAATGAGGCAGGAGAAAGAGGGTGGAGGGGAGGAAAGGCACAAGCTTTGCGGTCACTAAGAATGGGTTCCCATCACTAGCTGCAGGAGCAAGTTTCTTTACCTCTCCACACTCAGTTTGCTCATCTGTAAAAAAAAAGCAGGCCAACAGGATGCGTACTACCAATAATCAACACTCGTTATTAGTAGACTGCATGTAAACAGTAGCCTGATGCAGGTCCCGTAGGCTTCAGCAGGCAGCCTAGGCTTCGTCTGTCTGTAAGGTGGTGGGGTTTCAGGCTGGGGGGACGTCGGTCTCAGAAGAACCAATAGGGTGGACATGGCAGCTGTGGAGAGGGGCACCCTTAGGCCGTTGCCATACTCTAGGAAAGCCGGGGTCCAGAGATTCAGGGGACTTGGAGGCAGGACTACCACTTTGGTAAAACTTTAAGGAGGTGAATGATACAGAACAGGAATTGAGAATGAAACCTTTACCAACTAAAATTTTACATTTTTTGGTGTGGATTAAAAGAAAAAAAGTGAAGGACACATGGTATCCTATATGTCATATAGCAGCCTACACATTATAACTAGTAATGTTAGCATAATCATTCCTCTTGTTATCACTGAGCTGTCCTTCTGGAGGGAAGCCTGACCCATTCTCCTCCTATCCAGGATGAAAATGCTGAGGCCCAGAGAAGCAAAGTCACTTTCCCAAGACCAGCAGTGGGGGTGGGGGTGGGGATGAAACAAATACTGGGACCAGTGACACCAGTGACATTGGTTCACTTGCCACATGTAGAAGTAACCATGCATTTTACTTTTTAAAACTGTTACATGCTGTTTAAGTGGGTCTTAAAATGTCATGTCCTGTAGAAGAGGACATGGACTCTTACGCAAGGCCAGTTCATGTCAGGGGCCAGGCTATAAAAACTGATACCTGCTGTCGTGAAGGACAACCAGTGCACAGAGTAACAGCAGTCACACCTCAGGCAGACTTTCCTCTCGATTCCATGTCACTGGCCATGAGCTGTGAGCCATCCTGCTCGGCTAGGTGGCCAGACAGAAGGGAGAATGGAGACATGGCGAACACACACGTGTTCCCATGGGAGCAAACAGGGATGTCACCTCCATTTGGGTGTCCTCCTGAGGGTGTAACTGTATGTGTGTATGTGTGTGTGTGAAGTGGGGAGTAGTATGTGTATGTGTGTTGGCAAAGAGGGGGGGATCCAGAGGGGAGGCATAGAAGGGTCTTTGTACACCAGGACTGACAAGTGAGCCCATGGTCTTTCACATGATTCTAGGCAAGCAAGAAGTCTCCTCTGGTGTAGGAAAAGCCAGACAGGGCCTGCCAGGCAGGACCCAATCCTCTTTCTGGTTTCGATGGGCAGTGTGCACCGTATGCCCTGCCTGCTGGCCCCAGATCTCTCCAGCATCCCACACACAGGCTCCCTGAGCCTCACCCTGCCCTCCCCCCCGAACCCTGGGCTCAGAGCCCCCATGCTTTGCCTCTGCTGTGAGCAGGCAGTGGTTGGCCTAGCCCGGGCTGGCAGGAGAAGGGCTCCCGCTGCCTCCAGCTTTCTACCCTACAGCTGTCACTCCACTCCTTGCCCACCATTTGGCAGAGTGAAGCCCCCACCACCGTCCCAGTCTGGTCCAGCAGGCACAGCTTAAGTTTCCAAAGAAACTCTGACTTTCCTGGGGTTTGGATCAGGCTGGGCAAGGAGGGAGGGGGGTGGTTCGGCCAGCCACAGTTCCAACTACTGCTGGCTTCTCTCCTCCCACAGCTCACAGCAGGGCATGGCCACTGCCACTACAGAGGCTTGGCAAATTCTGACAGAAGGGGTGGAGTGGCCTATCGTGGGTTCCTATTTCTCTGCTTCCTGAAATGCAGCAAACAAGAATCACTTAAATGTCCCTTCCCAAATTGTATTTCACTTGATCCTCATGGTTTCCCAAGCAGGATAACTCAGATTAACCCCTTTGGGCCAGAGGAGAAATAGAGACCAGAGAGAGAAAAATGACTGGTCCAAGGTTCCATTGCTAGTTAGCTGGCCTGGAACCCGTAGAACCTTCCCCATGCCACACCGTCACCACCACACCTTCTCTAAGGGGCACATCACACTCCCTGAGGTCACTATGAAAATGTCTTTGCTCCTTTCGTAGATTCCTCTCCCATAAAAGAGTCTAGAGGTGTCCCATTTAGGGGGCACATGGGGCTGCGGAGGGAAAGCAGTTCACTCTCAGGCAGCCTCACCACGCCTGGACTCTGGAACCTGCCCCCATCTCCCTGCAAGAACAAAGCCCTCCTAAGTTGGTTGGAGACATGTGATTTGTGATCAACTTTGTGTCCTGGGCAAATCTTTTTCTTTATCAACATGAATATCCCAGAAGGAAAGATGCTTTGTCTGTGTTTTTCAACGGGGGTAATAGGAAGCTTCAAAGTCTACAGGAAATTAGAAAAGATTGAGAAGTATGAGGGCACAAGAGGAAGAGGTGTGTACCATGTATGGCTGGAGACAGGAGTTTCTGGGCTTTCCCCCATTGGTGTCCACCTCCTGTCAGTTTCTTGCATGAACTTACCGATTTGGTCCCCTCCAGCTTGGGAAGAGAATGCCTCCTAAGGCAACCCATGACTACTCATTCCTGAATCCCCAGGACCAATACCATGGAGTTCACGTCCCTGTCCCTGTGCCAACTCATCCCTAAACTCCCCCAGATGATGAGTTTGAACCTAATCTTAGAGACTGCTGGAGAAGGAAATGCCTTGACGATCAACACCTGGGTCTCTAGGCTCACGTGGCTTTCATGTTCTTTGGTCTAGCCTAAATCCTTCTGGCCGCATTTTGAAAAGACCTCTTTGGATCTCTGTGGAGGAGAGTGGGCACCAGGCCAACAGGCAGGAAATGCAATCATGATGCTGGTCATTTGCCTCTTTTCTTTCCTCTCCTCCCCTCCCCTTTCATTCCCCCCATCATCCTCCGCCCCCACTCTTGGGACTGCTTGTCAGATGTTTTCACGGCGATGAGCAATGCCTGTATGTACAGTGCCTTTATGTGTTATAGATTTTTGCCATAAGCCTTCAGGCTTCTCCTCGCAGCCCTGACAAGGGAAATCCCATAATGAAGGATTTCACGGAGCTCCACGGGCTGGGAGAGGCTTTTCTTTTCCATCTGTCATTTTACTTCAAGCTAGACCTTTCTGTTCCCATGTAAAAAGCAGCACCAGGAAGAAACTTGGATTGGGGAGCAAATACATCTGAGCTGGGACCGTGGACTGGGCTGCGAGCAAACCAAAACAAGTATCCTTGGGTCTGGAGAGCCCTAAAATGGGGAATTGAGGAAGACACTTCAGAGGGTGTGGATGGGAAATGGGGATGGGGGTAAGAAGAATCTAAAAGATGGAAGAATTTTAGAATTTTTCAGTTTAGAATGAAGTCCCGAATATAAGTAGGGCAGCAGAACACTCTGGAAGACCCCCATCCAGTCATCCCTGGCCAGGCACACAGATATGTCATTTTTCTCAAAGAAAGGAAAGGCTTTGGAGTCCCAAAAATCTGGGTTCAAATACTAATTCTACCTCTCACTGGTGATGACCTTGGGCCAAGTGCTTAACTTCCTCAAGCCTCTGAGTCCACTTCTAAAAGTTAGGGGTGATACATCCAGACTCCATAGGATTGCTTTGCAGATGGAATAGGATAATGTCCAGTGCTCAGCCCAGCACCTGCAGATAGGTAGCTCGTAATCAAGAGTGGCTACCAAAAAATAAATAAATAAATAAATAAATAAATAAATAAATAAATAAGGTGGCTACCAGTACAGATCTTCCTCAACTTACAGTGGGGCTACATCCCAGTTCCCCAACGTCATAAGTTGAAAACATAAAAGTTGAAAATGCATTTAATACATCTGACCTCCCAAAGATCACGGCTTAGCCTAACCTACCTTAAATGTGCTCAGAACACTAACATTAGCTTACAGTTGAGCAAGGTCATCTAACACAAAGCCTTTTTAAACTCAAGTAATTGATTGAGAAATTGATTATCTCATGTAATTGATTGAAAGTGAAAATTAGAATAGCTGTCTGAATACAGAGTTGGTTGTAACTGTATCGGTTGTTGACACTAGGATCACATGGCTGCCTGGGAGCTGCTGCCCACTGTCACTGCCCAGCATCAGAGCCTTATGCTGCATATCTTGAGCCTGGGAAAAGATCATAATTCAAAATCTGAAGTACAGTTTCTACCAAATGGGTATGGCTTTCCATAATCATAAAGCTGAAAAATTGTTAAGTTGAACCATAGTTAAACTGGGGACAGTCTGTACCTTCAGATGAGGCTAGAGCCACAGCAGCACCTGGAAGATAACAGAAACCAGAAAAGCCCTGCCTTGCTCTCCTTGCTGACCACACTCCCTGAAGCCTCACTTGGAGACAAACAGCCGATGGGAAAGCAAGTTTGGGCTTTAAGGCCGGTGAAGGGCCATCTTCTGACTGACTTTCCCATGTCAGGTCGATGGGGAGACTGAAAAGAAAAAAATCCCAGTCTCCAAGACTCCACCACCAAATACCCGCCTGGCACTGCTCTGAAAGGGCAAAGCTTTTGAGATGCACAAGGATTGTGATTGTTTGAAATGTTGGTAACATTTCATCTTCCCAGAGACCTTGTTCATTTATCAGGGTTCTTAAAACCCTTTTGTTCATAAGCTTGTGGTGAGCACAGGAAACATTCTATCTAATATCAGAGCACAGCTGTTCTGCGACAGAGAGACTTAAGGAGAAAGCCCTTAAATAAAGGAAGGGGGGGGGGGTGGAATCCCACCAGAGATACAAACATGGGAAAAGCAACCGGGGGCAGAGAGTCGGCCCTGCAAGCTACAGCTGCCTAACAAGAATATGCTGTTTGTGGAAGTGTGAGAAAAAGAATCCCCACCCTGACAGCAGGCCTCTGGAGCTCTCAGTAAATACTGTGACCAAGGCAAGGCCCAAAGCTGGGCTCCTCCTCTCTGTAGGGTTCCTGGCAATCATGCAGGAGGCCCCAGCCAGGGCCCCTAAAAATGTTTGAAGTAGGTGTGGAACCTTGACTAACATCTTCTTAAGGGCCAGTGTGGCTGGAAAAAAAAAAAAAAAAGCCTAGTGGAAAACTCTGTCCACCCGAGGCCACAGAAGCCCAGGAAATATTTTCTAAAAAGGGCTTTGATTGCTCCTGAAAGCACAAGACAGAGTGAGCAGGGCCAGGCCAAGGCGGGGACTGTGTGTCGCTAGCCATTGGCTGTGCGAGGTTGGGGCAGACAGGTCCGGAGCCTAGGATTTATTTTCAGTTCTTAATTATTTAGTCAGGAGTCATGTAGTGCTTCAGATAAAGGAAAATCACATCCACATTTATTTAATGTCTGAAAAGCAGATATTGTTTTGAACGTAATTTTATTTCCTAATCAAGGCCAAATTAGGAAAGGGAAGAAAGATGAAGTCAATAGGTTAATTTTCAACACTGAAAACTACAGTTGCCTTGCAACGCAATACTGGTATGTTACAGAAATTCTGAGCTTGAGCTCTGGAATCGGAAAGACCTGGGTGGAAATGACGGTGCTGGGTGACCTTGAGAAAATGTTTCAGCCCCTCTGTGCCTGGGATTCTTCATCTGCAGAATGAGAATAAAGGTGCCTATTTCCTAAGGTTGCTGGGAAGGTTAATGAGCATCTATGGTTATAATGTTACTTTGCTGCAGTGAGAAGAGCCTAGTCAGGCAACTTGGGTGGTCTCGGCTTGATCATTAATTGGATCCTGTACAAACCCCTGGCCTCAGTTTCCTCTGTCTGAGACAAGTAATACCTGTCTACCCTATCTGACAAGAATGCCCTGGCTCAAAGCAGTTTATGAAGTGTAAAGGCATATAGAAATGTGATCCATGATTATTACAAAGTATTCTTAATGTGTGATTTATTTCCCCTTGTTTGCAAACATTCCAATGCAGGAGTTTTGAATGATCAGCTGATCATTTCACCTGATACCTGAAACCTGATTTCCAGCTTTTTTTGGATCCTGATTCTAACAAGGCAATTGAAAAAGAGAAACACACACAGAGAAAAGTGAACAGACAACTGCAGGATTTATCATTAATTTTTGTTATTTGCAATAATTGTACTGTAGATACAGACATAGGTATATGTATGAGACGGTTCTTACAGTTACACGTGGGGGTATTTATAGATTATATTACATGATGCTCAGATTTGCTTTAAAATCATCTGTGCGGGAAAGGGAACTGGGGATAGGTATAGATAAAAGAAGATCGATCAGGGACACCTGGGTGGCTCAGCGGTTGAGCGCCTGCCTTC